>NC_137927.1:3488809-3553809 GCF_963457725.1 Sprattus sprattus | reverse complement strand
GAGAGAGAGAGAGAGAGAGAGAGAGAGAACAAGGGAAGAATAGAGAAAAAGACATGGAGAAATGGGTGGCGAGCAAAAAAAAGTAAGGAAAATGGAGGGAAGGAGTTAAAGAGTTAGTACAAAAACTTCATCAAGTCTGAGTAAACTACTGGATCACGTAGACATTCTGTTGTTGCAAATATTGATTCAGTCTGTGTTAATACAGCTTATATTTATTGGACCTATATACAGCTTTTAAAAAAATCCCTACACACACACACACACACACACACACACTTACAACTGTGAGGAGGCGGGGCTGCTTGCGGTGGAGTCTGCCGTGGTGTATCTCTGAGAGTGTGTGCCGTAGCCGTCCTCACTCTCGCTGGCTGGCTGTTCCACCTCCGACAGGTAGGACCCCTCTCCATCCCCCTCTTCACAGTCCTTCATCTCATCACCATCTACATCGCTCCCCACATCCTCCTCCTTCAGCTCCTACAGAGAGGGGGGCAGGACACCAGAGGAGGCGCAAAGAGAAAGAGAGAGAAAGAGAATTAAAATACAGACTACTTCAGCCAACACTTAGACACTAACACTAAACATCTGCCACTCTCGTAAAACTTTGTTTCTCACACACACTCTACATCCATTCAGAATAATTCTACAGCCCACGAGTTGAGAAACATGGTCCTAAACGGCATACATAAATCAGATTATACCCACTGTTCCAAAACACTATACCTTTGAGTCTTTTCCAGATGCTGAGCTATCTTCTGAGTCTGTAAGAGGGTAAGAACAGGGACAATTATATGTATGTGTGTGTGTGTGTGTGTGTGTGTGTGTGTGTGTGTGTGTGTGTGTGTGTGTGTGTGCTGTGTGTGTGTTTTGTGTGTGTGTTTGTTTGTCTACAAAATGAAGAGACATCCGATCAAATCAATTCAACTTCTGATTCACTCATTGATAATTAGAGGATTGATAATAACTTCTAAAAGTGTGGGCCTCTACGACTACATGTATGCACATGTGGCTGACCCTGGCATGGTGTGTGTGTGTGTGTGTGTGTGTGTGTGTGTGTAACTGACTCCGACACAGTCTGTGTGACTCAGGCTGTATGTGTGTGTGCCTGAGTGCATGTGGGTACCTGAGTTTTTGTGTAACTGACCCAGACACGGTGTGTGACTCAGGCTGTGTGTGTGTGTGTGTGTGTGTGTGTGTGTGTGTCTGAGTGCGTGTGTGTACCTAAGTGTGTGTGTGTGACTGACCCAGACACGGTGTGTGTGACTCCGGCTGGCTCCAGTCCTCTCTCTCCTGCTTGATGGTGCTGATGGGGCTGTGCACACTGCTCTCTTCCGTCTGACCCTCCTCCATCCCTCCTTCCCCCTCCCCCTTCTCCTGTGTCTCCATGGCTCCCCCCTCATCCACAACCACGGCGACTGCTCCATGAGCATGCCCTGGATCTGCCCCTCTCTCCTGCACCTCCTCCTCCTGGTTATACTCCTCCTCCTCCTCTGGGGGCACCTCCATAACCCCCTCCAACTGCCTCTGCACCGCCACCTCCATTGCCCTCTCCCCCTCTTCCGGGGCACTGCTGGGGCCCGAGGTGGCTGGCTCTGGGGCAGGGGCTGCTGCGGGGCTGGGCTGAGGCTCAGTGCCCGACTCCAAGGACTTGAAGGCCTGGGGCTCCCAGGGGCCCGGGAGAGTGTGGCCCCCGGCTACGGCCTCCTCACACAGGGAGAGGGCCGCCTCAACGGCTGCAGCGTCCAGAGCCTCCACTGGATCGTCCACCTGTGTGGATGTGGTTGCACAGTTATAGTTATATTCTGTACATGTTCTCATTCCTGTGGCTAATACTATGTGCCGGCATAATGACATTGCAGTGCAGTAACTACCTTCTCCTCTATGATGGCAATGATGTCCCCCACCGTCTCCAGGTCCAGCTCATCTCCCATGTAGGACACAGCCACCAGGTCCTCCTCCACCAGCTCCCCCTCTCTGGGCGGCTCGAGCTGGGGGCTGGGGGCCACCACCACTGGCTCTTCCACTGCAACTAAAGACAAGACGTCATTCGTCAGTCATACCCGAATGTGCTATTTAAATAAACTTGCCTTAGCTTAGAGTGGGTGTAACCTGGCTTTAATTGATTATATGTGCAAAACACCTAGAAATATACCATAGGCTTGTAGAGGAAGCGGGGGGGGGGGGGCAGGAGGGACAGAACAGGAGCGAGGGAAAGGTGAAGTGACAGAATGAATGAAAAAAAGAGTGAGACCTGTAGTGGGCGGGGCTGGAGCTGTAATGGGCGGGGCTGGGTGGTCCATCTGGGGTGGGGCTACTACATTGTTGCAAGGGGTAACAGAGGGGTCTGCACTGTTGCCATGGTGAATCTGAGGGGCGGTCTCCAGGAGGCGGGACAAAGTAGGTGCATCTGACACACAGAGACACAAACACACACACACGTAAAGCACTAACACTCAGATGTGTACTACAGGCCAACTGCTATGAACACTATAACAGACAGTAAAAGCACATGGTTCACCCAGACTTTAAAGTGCAATTAAAGGTGCAGTATGTAGGATTAAGTGGCATCTAGCAGTGAGGTTACAGATTGCAACCAACTGAATGCCCCTCCTCCACCTTTTTTTTATCCAGGCATGAAGGAGAAAGTACGGTCTCCGTCAAGTGCCGGTAGCTTCTTCAAACAAGTGATGTCATCGCCTATTACTTCATCCAGTGGCCTTAATATGTCAAGTGATGATGTTACTTTTGCTAGATATTTAGAAATTGTATTTATTCATTTGCTCTGTAAAACTATAGTTCACAGCTCCCTTGGATTGTAAATTGTGAAGTATGGCTGTGTTAGCTGGTTGACATGAGCTCCAAAGATTTTTTGTTTAATGTTACACCTTTATCTGCAACAATTCTCAGCAGCTGTGAACTAATGCTGGTGATGTCGCTGAGTCTTTTGGATCCAAACTACAAAGATATATTTTAGTGTTGCCACGTAATCGTAAAATTACAATCCTGGTAGCAATTACATATTTTTCACATTGACAAAGAGAAAAAAGGTTACTTGTGTTGGTAACTATACCCATGGCCATGATCTAGCTAAAGCCACCAAACAACAAATTGCATTTAAATTGGTAGGCTAAATTACCTGTCCCGGAGAACAGGGAACTTTGGTGTCACTCTGAAAACATTAGTCCAACAACAGCTATTTCCACCTGGGGACGCCTACACCAACAACAAAGATTCACACTCCTTAGCTTTTGCGTGTGCTAAATCATAAGTACAATCCTTCATTTAACCACCAAATTCAAGCTGCCACTTCAACAAACGTCTGTTCTGGGCTATGTAGATACAAAGGGCTCATTCTAAGCAGACGAAAACACTGATTATACACTAATAAAACATAATTAGGAATAATATATTTTGCTTCCTCTAATAGATCGTTCTAAATCGTACACACTGCACCTTTAACACAACGCACTGTTTAAGCACACGTATATACACACACTAGACTGGCTGGAATTTTTCTGTGCAGGCCATGGATTTCTATATCTGGCAAGAACAGAAAAGACAGCAGCCCCAACACAACAATAAGGCTCTTTACCAAGAAATATAGAAAGAAAGTGACAATCCGGGAAAGAGAGAGAGAAAGAGCATGGCTGTGTAAGAGACAGGAGAAGGGGCGTGCTGCACCTGCGGTGATGTCCTGTCCCTGAGGAAGGGTGCAGGTCGTGGTGAGAATTTCAACTCCGTGTGAGCCGTTACTCAGGGCAGTGGCCACCTCTCCCTCCACCACCTACAAACACACAAACAATCAATCAGTCAGTCATTATCACAGCATTTCGTCCTTCCGATGGCCTCTATAACCAGAAACATCATTTTCACCATCACCATACACAATCAATATCATCTCCATTAACATCGTCATGAAGTGTCATGTTCCCTAACGTTTCTACTCCCCAGTCTCAGTCTAACTGTGCTGTCTGCCTTCCATCTATATATTCAGCCTTTTCCCTTTCTTCCTTCATCCTTTTTAACGCCCCGCTCACTCTCTCATTCTACTTCTCCTTCTCCCCCCTTCCTCTGCTCACCAAGCGTGGGCTGGCCGAGATGAGGCTTCCTTTCTTCAGGAGCTCGGAGAGAAGGGGGGAGGGTGGTGGAGTTGCCTTCTGGGCCAGGAGCTTCTTCTGTGGGGAGTCGTCTACTAGGGCCCCCAGGCTTTCCTTAGGCCCAACCGCCTCCACTGGCATAAACACGGCCACAGTTGGAGCCTGACGAGATCAGAGGGGAGGGATAAAAACAGAGTGAATGAGGATGGGCAGAGAGAAAGAGAAAGAGATCGACAAAGAAACTTTTTCTCCATCATAACTGCTTTCTTGTTCCATTAAGTACACCCAATGTGATGCCTTTGAGAAAGCAGAGCCAACAAATGTTTGGGTAATGGCAACAAGTATTGTATTTATGTTCTTATCACTAATGGCATGTTTGCCAGTGTTTTTTTTTTTTGGGGGGGGGGGGGGGGGCACCTATAGCTGACTCACTGCAGGGCTGGCGCAGGGTTCCTCTGTCAGTGATTGGCTGGTGTCACTGGTGGGCGGGTCCATGCCAGGAGAGCTGGAGCCCAGAGGAGAGCGCACGGACACACTGGGCATGCGCTTGGGCGTGTTCTTAGCAGCCTGGCGAACTGAAGGCATAGAGACAGGGAGAGAGGGAGGGAGAGGGAGAGAGAGAGAAAGAGAGAGAACACAAAAAGACAGAGTGTGAATTACGCACGTGTTTCTACGAGAGTAAGTCACAGCCAGAAAGTGTGACAGAGTTGAGGCAGTGCGTGCAGGAAACGTGTGAGCATGAGACAGACAGAATGCAGCGAGACTGGGGTATGCGTGCGTGTGTGTGTGTGTGTGTGTGTGTGTGTGTGTGTGTGCGTGAGTGAGTGAGTGTTTCCACACCACTAGTGTAGTAGCTGCGACACTGCTTCTGCCAGCCCTGACTATCTACAGGTTCTTTTCACTGTCTGTTTTTGGTGAGACCCGCGTGCATGGAAAACAGGCTCCGTGCCAAAACACAACATGGTACCGCGCTGCTCCAGGAGACTCAAGCCGCGCCTCAGCCAGGTCTCACGCACCCGGTGAGGCTGCTCTAACCGGTCAACATGGGCGCCGAAATAAAATAACCAAGATGTTCCGCTACCATCATACACACGCCAGGTAAGCGGTGTGGCATGACCTTCAGTATATGTGTGTAGAAGCGTGTGTTTGTGCCGTGGGAGCTGTACCCTGAAAGGCTGCTTCCATGGCCCTCTTCTTCTGATCTGCTTCATCTTCCTCCTGCTTCTTCTTCCTGTCAGAGGAAATCAGAGTTGGAGAGATCAAATGAGGTAAAACAACACAAAAACACACATACTACACTATAACATCGCGTCACACATCCACCGAGAACCGAAGACTAGAGTGATGGGGAGACAGCCAGGTACACAGAGAGTGATGGAGAGACAGACAAGTGCACAGAAAGACACACCAGAAGATAAAAATGAGTCTTACTGATCCATCTCCCCCCACAGCTCCTCCAGTTTGGAGTCCACTTGGCCCGCCTGGATTAGCTCCACCTCTTTTTTCAACTTCCTGCAGAAAAAGAAAATCCTGTTTAGTCTCTCTAGGACCCAGCCATCTCAGTCTCATGCTGCTCTGAATGAGCAAGAGGACCTTGACTCATTTGGAAGTGAAACATCTGCTACTTTCTGAAGTCATTGTTGTTTTTTTATTTAAATGCTTCACTCATATCAACAAATAAATGCTGAGCCCCCATTTGGACTCCAAAGACAATGTCCTGTTAGCTCAATCTATGGCACAAAGGATATTTCTACAAAACATACACCCTCATTCAATGGCTCTCTCCGTTTCCATGACAGCAGACTAAACATATAAAAACACCATGGGCACTGCCACTCTGATGCAACACTGCATTCAGCAACTATGAGTGGTCTCTTCTCTTAATGTGACAAAGTCAGCACACAGAAAATAGTGGAAGATGTATTAGTCTTGAGGGGACCATCTTTAGGGTCAGGTCAGCGCACCATCTGTAAGGTCAGAGGTCAGTGTACCTGTATTTCTCCTGTGTGTCTTTGAGGAGTCTCTTCAGCTCCTCGATCCTCTCGGCTGTTAATCTGCGCACGATCACATCCTCTATGGTCTCCACCACCTCACCCTTCTCCCCACGTTTGCGCCTGTAAAAAAACACACAAGCACTTCATTTGAAAAAGATTCTACCAAGAAAATTCCAATGGCCCTAAGGGGCCCAGTTTTCATTTCTGGATGCGTGAGTGCGCACACACACACACTTTCAAAAATGCTGACAAAGCTGATACTTTAGATCTCGCTCAACCAATTGGTCAGTCACTAAACCATCCAGTCAGTAAATTAATCAATCAATGAATCAATAACATAGATATTATACAACAGAACAACTGAAAGGGCTTCAAACTGTTCTCCACACAGTTTTGATAGACACATGTTCAGCAGACACACATATATAACTGTGAAATTAAATCATTACAGGAAAGGACTCACTTTGGGGCTTCTGTGGTCTCCAGCAGCTCAGAGTACTGGGAGGCGCAGTGCTGCAGAGGTCACAGAGAGGTCAGAGGTAAACACTAAAACAACAGTCCAGATGCTTTAAGCTGGCCTCTACCATCACTCTGTGTCAGCTGTAAAAAGTAACTAAAGAACCTTTACCTTTTGGGAGAACCAGTCAGGGGGGCGACCTGGCTCAGAGAAAGGCTTGATGGCTCTGCTGACTGACACCCTACAAGAAAGAGGAGAGGAAGAGTGACAGACAACAATTAGAAGTGCGGGAGAACAGGACTGCAGTAGGAGGTACAGACATGGTGGATATGTGAAAGTCTGCTATAGGCACTGCTAACCTAAGTATACATCTCAGCCTATGGAGGTGCACCATATAAGCCCACTGTAACTATGCCTGTAGACACCCAGAGTTGACAGGGTAGACTTGTGCTAGACTCAAAAGCGCTTGGAAAATACATCATGCACATTTACATCGCTGTCCTAACATATGATACGTCAAATCTCACAATCATAACTATAAGATGCATTTACAACGTTACAGCTTCTGAATGCATTTTTGAATTTGTATATACCAGTTTTGGTCGCCACTCCTCATGACAGACGAAGCCAGGCACAGTTTCTCCCTGATGGACCACGGCTCCGTGGGCCCGAGGGACAGCATCTTGTGCTCTGCGGGAGACGTACAGAGGGGCAGGGGCCACAGAGAGAGCTAACGTAAGGTATCAAATGTTTATGCCGGTAAATGAGCTTGTCATTGGTAAGAAGCAATGATATAGCTGGCGGAACATCTAGCTACACCGTAGTGGGTTACCGAAATAAAAGACTAGTGTATCACGGCCCTGTGTTTTGTTCACTAGCTAACCTTAGCTAACAATGCTTTGATGAGTACGGTACGCTACTTGTCTAGCTAGCTCGCCAAGACAACATTAGCTGTTTCCAGGCTAAAGCAAACAAACACAACTGGCTGCCATTACATTCAAGTTAAAAACTACAACTAATGATTTAGATTACAAAAGCAATGGAACCAACCAATAACTTCATGGATTTATAGTACACAGTTGTCCAGTTCAGTAGCTAAGTGGCTAATGTCACTATTGTTATCGCGCACAAAAACATTGCTAAGCTAGCTAGGGAAAGCAATTGTCTTTTTGTTTTCTTTACACATGAAAAAATTGAAATGTTTCCAATAATAATGGCATTAACGAAAGTGTGGCCGTTCTTATCTATAATAGTATCCCCTTTAAATAGTAAATAACGGCAAAAGCTTAATTTAAAACCAGAATAACCTACTTCCCACTCCGGTCGACATCTCGTCCGCAAAGCTGATGTCATTAGGCCTCGGAACCAACCTTGTACTGATGTCACGATTCACAGACGTCCCATTATGGCCGAACACCAAAGTGTAGTGTTACAAATAATATTTTCCGTGCATATCGAGGGGGGTTAGCTCAAATGGTAGAGCGCTCGCTGCGCAAAGGCAGGGAGCCGATCTTTACGCTCCCTCGCGCAAGCATAAAAACACACGGAAAATACGGGGAAGTGTATCTATCTATAAATCCAGGAATCTCTGTGTGTCTGTCTGTCTGTCTAGGGCGTATCTCCCTGACGGTAGTTCCGTTAGTTATGAGATTTCGCATGTATCTTACGCATGTCAGCATCCTGGGGGATATTTGAGTCCAACTGCATGACCATTCTTACCCTACACTTACCCTTACAATAAAGAAGTGATCCTATTTCAACCATAACTTCATTTTAAATAATTTCTTTCTTTATGACATTTAGTTTATAGTTTAGACAGCAACGTTGACATCTATATTCAACTGCATCCACTACATAATCTCAAACTTTATTTGTTGGTATATCTCCAAAAAGGCTAACATTAAAACATTTCTTAATGAAAAGGAAACATGCATCACAATAACACTTCAGTGTAACCTGTAGCCTACCTATGTGGAGTGCAAATATGTCTTGCTATTACACTACCCAACAGCTACACCTACATCTGCTAACACTACAGAATGCATAATTCCATAATTCCTACGGGCACTGCACTAGTCTATCTATAAATACAGGAACTCTGTGTGTCTAAGTAGGCTAGTATATTGTAGTTTGATGTATTTATATAAGAGTTAGCTTTCTATTCAATGTTGATGGTAAGCCTAGACCAGTGACCATGCGTTCATGCATCTACTGACGCAATGAGAGGTTTTCAGATGTGTTCCGATGTATCTGTTGTAATTCGTGTGTAGACTTTGTTTTCTCATTATTGCAATATTATAAACCTCAGTCTGCATTTACCCTGGCTGGGGGAGGCTGTCATTCGGAAGATACTGTGTGTGATCGCCTTTGCTCTGTGTTCATTAAACCTGTCAGAGTGTATGAATAAACGGCTGGGTGCCAATCAAAATCACAACGCAAGAGTGGCCGCTACAAATGGTTGCTTATATTGATAAGCCTCGGAGGCTTTCAGATTGTACATTGCTTTCCCATCTGTTGCTATGGAGTCCACGAAATACGCGCAATTCTCGCCCTAAGTTATGTCGGGCCACGTCGTCATGTTATCCTCCCAGTTCTGCACTGGAGGATTGAACCAAAGTGGACTGGAGGGTCTCCTAGTTCCTCTTCTCTGATGAGTCCAATTTTCAGCTTTGCCCAACACATGGTCGTCTGATGGTTAGACGGAGACCTGGAGAGGCCTACAAGCCACAGAGTCTTGCACCTACTGTGAAATTGGACTCATCAGAGAAGACGAACTAGGAGACCCTCCAGTCCGCTTTGGTTCAATCCTTATGGTCTTTTACAAACCTCAGCCAGGCAAAGTACAACGTTGTCCCGGAAGAAAAACTTGCTTCCTTTTGCTCTGACAATGTTCCCCAACTCTGAGAAGTGTTTTTCCCAGCAGGGCAATGCTCCATGCCACACAGCCAGGCCAGTAAAGGTGTGGATGGAGTATCACCAGATCAGGACCCTGTCATGGCCAGCCCAATTTCGAGACCTGAATCCCATAAAAAACCTCTGAAATGTGATCAAGAGGAAGATGGATGGTCACAAGCCATGAAAAGAAGCCGAGCTGCTTGAATTCTTGCGCCAGGAGTAGCATAAAGTCACCCAACGGCAATGTGAAAGACTGGTGGAGAGCATGCCAAGACACATGAAAGTTGTGATTTTAAATCAAGGTTATTCCACCAAATATTGATTTCTGAACTCTTCCTAAGTTAAAGCATTAGTATTGTGTAGTTTAAAAATGAATATGAGCTTGTTTTCTTTGCATTATTCGAGATCTGAAGACACTGCATCTTTTTGCTATTTTGACCAATTGTCATTTTTCTGCAAATAAATGATCTAAATGACAATATTTTTATTTGAAATTTGGTAGGAATGTTGCCAGTAGGTTATAGAATAAAACAAAAATGTACATTTTACTTTTACACATGCCAATAAATAGTAAAACCAGAGAAACTGATAATTTTGAAGTGGTCTCTTAATTTTTTCCGCGGCTGTATATACAACCTACAATTAAAATAGCACTCAACATTATGGTATCAGTATTGGGTCCGCGTGTGTGTGTGTGTATGTGTGTGTGTGTGTGTGTGTCACGGAATGCACGCAGACTGATGTCCCTTCCAATGAGAGGCGAACGTTTGTCTGCGTGTGTGCGCACAAGTGCAGCGTTAGTTCGTTCCGACTCTCCAGCTGTGTGTGAGGAGTCAGTGTATGTGATAGTGTGGTGTAAAGATACCGGTCACAGAGATCACGTCTGGGATGCCGATGGATGGCAGGCTTAACTCAGTTATGGCTTTCCCAGTGGAATCTCCTTGGGGAAGTAGCTAGCAGGCGAAGTGTCGAGTGGTGATGGCTAGCCTCCTGCGCTAGCCTATCGGGTGTTGTCGCTCACGGCAAAACGTACACTTAACCTAAGTGCTGCCCAACTTTGGCACTGGCACCGTCAAAGTTCTGTTCCTAGCAACGTCACGGGTCTAAACACTATTTAACACATATGGCTTAATTATAAATAATCGTAACTCTGAAACTACCTCTTCCAACTCAACTTTTCTCTTCCTCGCCACACTACTCTTTCTAACGGCTCCTTTGCTCGTGCACGCGAACTCTTGCAGCTTAAAGGCGCAGCCCATATTTGTACCCGTTACAATGTAATAACATGAAAACCCACACACAAAACCACAACTATTATTATGTTCATTCATTCTTTAGCACATAATTACATAACTACCTCAAACATAACTACCTCAAACATAATGCCTGTCAGCTCTTGCAACCAAGCGAATTAGCAGCGAACTAATGTTATCTCAAAGCAGGCTAACCTTAGCACGTAATTATATTTTGTATTTACTTTAGCGACACCTTTTGCTCTTTATTTATCGTAGAAAATCGTACTGTTCACATTCAATGACAGAGAGTAAAACTCGACTAACCTCTTCTCTTTCTTCTTTTATGTTTTTTTTTTTGGCAGCTTGCAATCTCAGTGCATTCAACTTTACATCAGCAGGGATGGGTGAAAAGCAGCGCGAGAACGAGCGCGAGAACGGAGCGCCTGAAAGTCAGCCCACAGCTCCAATGATACTCTTTTCTTTCCAAAGCCTTTCAGTGTTTACTTTCAAGTTTGGTCTAAAGATAGCTGGGATAGATGGGATTCAGATCCAAAAAATGGACATTAATAAATGGACATTACTTTTCTCACCGGTTGTGTGCTTACATTTAGTATTTTCTTTTGCCACCTATTGGATTCCGGTATACAGTTTGTAATACAGTTAGTTCCATACAGTTCTCCACGTGGTGCTAGTTTACGGCGAATGCGACATACAGTTATATAGGCTACAAACTCAGCTGTATTCAAAATTATAACTATTTTGTGTGTATTTTTAAATATGTAGGCTACTGTGTGTGATGAGTGTCTGAAACCAATCTTAAATTGAAACGGCCATGTGTGCAGAGAAAGGAATCTCATCCACCACAGTGACCCTCATAAGAACAGTGGCGCCTCCAGAAAATTATTCCAGGGGTGGCCAGTGGGGGCCACAGCAAATCTTAGGGTGGCGTACAAAAAAAAAAAAAAAAACATAACCCAATTTAATAATCTACTATTTATTCTAATAAATCTATATCTATGTAATATGGTGTATACAGACATATTTTGATCTCTTGACTGTTAATGGCAACTCTCAAACAAGCAATCTTGTTTTACATGTGTACGTATACTATACAGTAGCCTATTTCACAGTAGCTAAATAGTAGTACCATTTATATAACTGTACTTTTCCTTGACAATTACTGTAGTTTAATTTTTATGTTTAAATGAACAGTACATTTGAAAACACCCCAAAAATATTTTGGATATTGCTTTATTGTGCAGTGCACAGATTTACAGCACATGTTATAATAGGTCCATTTAAATAGACAGTTAAACTATTAAAACAATTAAACAGTTCCATCTTATAATATTGCCTAAATATATTCACAAGCTTGCCATTTTCAACAAAATCTGTATGAACAGAAATTAAACATTAAAAAAACAATGGACAATACATGAACAGTTCAGATACATTAATTTGGATTGCTTTGTTTTTCCTTGAAAATAAAATTAAGATTGCACTTTGATAGAGCAAATGACCAAAAACATGTAGCCTAATCTTCTCAACCGAAATTATCCTCAGGCATTCCTATCAAACTTTCGGATTCCTGGTACATTGAAACATGATGCCATTACATTACTGATGTTAGCCTATCTGAAATATCCATTTCAGTAGCAAGGATATCTATTTTATCTCTGTAACTTTACCTGCTGGCCCAGGAACCGTCGCTGCCACGGCGTGTTCTGTCCCTGATCTATCCACCTCTTACAGTTCATTGCCTGTTCCTCCTCATTCTCATTCTCCCCTGGCTGTTTTTCCGTTTTTCGTTTCATCCTCTGAAAATTGACACACCATTTCAGTATTAGTTGTTAGCTATGCTAACTTTCCCGCTTAGCAATGCTAGCGTGAATTCAACAATAATAAAAACGTAATGAGTAAGTTCAGTTTTAAGAATGAAGTAAACATATGTATGTATTTCCTTTGAGAGTTCACCATTGTGTGATATACATACCCACTAGAAGTTTTCTCGTCGGAAATGTTGTCCAAGTGCTGTTCAAAAGGTGTTGTCCAAGTGCTGTGTACTACTACGGTCTCCGTCTTCCACGTTTCCTTCAAATCTCTCATAGCAATCACCAACAAGCAACGTCAGGGAGGGGGAGCTAGCTACAAAGTCAGCAAGAGCAGCGCGCTGTATCTGGCTACAAAATCGTTTTCACATTACGAACAACTATATTGTGAATTTAAAAAAAATCTCGAGTACATTAAATATTTAAAATAAATATGCATAATAAAATTTGTCTTAGGGGTTGCAAATGGGGTTGCAAAGAATGATTTTGGGGTGGCAGCAGCCACCCCTCGCCACCCCTTGGTGGCGCCACTGCATAAGAATGAGTGTGACACACGTCCTTCATGATATCATTTACTTTTAATGGGACCAGTTTGGAACATACAGTGACATTTTATGAAACTGATATTTGGTTCATACACAAAAACATCCTTCTTTATTGCCTCATGGGTGAACGTGGACTGCAGTGCTTTTGCTCTGCTCATCTGCTGTGTTCTGTCCGGGGGAGAAGGAACATAGTGCTGGACTGAAATGTACCCATCGCCTTTCTCTGGGCAAAGTGTTTCTATGGGGAGAGAGGGAGATAGAGCAGGAGATAGAGAGGGAGAGGGAGAAGGAGAGAGAATGAGTGAGTGAGTAAGGGAGGGAGAAAGAGACAGCGTCACAGAGCTAACACATTAAGTTTTATAATCCTACTCCAGGGACTCACTAGACAGTTTTTCTACTTGAAGAGAATCTTTATGAGTTCATTTAAATATGTCAGAGCAGGGAGAAACCAACAAACATGGATGTGTGAGGATCCCCTGCTGCGGGTTTGAGAACACAGTCAAAGCCAGATGTGTCAGTCTACTGCTGTGTGGGAATATATGAAGGGGCTGAGAGATTAATTTACAAACTGGTGGATTTCAAACAAGGACAGACTGTGTCACTGACTTCAAGCAGGACTTGCACATCACATCTACTGCCTTTGGAGCAAATCATTTAAGCAGAACATTTTATGTGTCTTTGTTGATTGTTACTTTGTTGCATGGCAACATTCCCTATGTGGCTAAATGTTTTAAGTGGAAGAAGTCAACTATATAAATGGAATGGCTCGTTTCACTTGAGTTACTCTTTTCATTTATTCTGGCTGATATAGCTGTACATATGAACATACACTTTAAAAATAGGCTATATTACATGTTGTGAAAATATTAAAAAAAATTGGCCTACCTTTTTCAGCCAAGCTGAAAACTTTAATGCAACATTATAATTGGTGAAGAAGATTTTCTTTACCATATGGAACCAGTACCACTAGTCTGGCAAAGTGGGTGGATTGTATGAACAAATGGGTGAGTAAGTGATTGCATGGTCATCTTACACCAGACTTTCTTGGGGCCTGACCTGAAATGCGGGCGTGTTGTGTTCACAACAGGAACTCTCTGGTTTTTCTACTGGGTCCAAGCCATCAAGCCTCTGGCGCCCACAGGTTGCCTGTCCAGAAAGTGGGGCGGCTCAAACCTGCGTGGGAGTCAGGCAGGAAGTGAATAATGGATGCAGAAACAGAAGGCCAGCAGGTGCTGCAGTGGTCTCTGCGCTGAGACTCAATCAGCACTCTCAGGTAATGAATACTGCCTCCAGGAAACACTAGTTTGCAGAGTCACACAGCTTGTGTGTGTGTGTGTGTGTGTGTGTGTGTGTGTGTGTGTGTCTGTGTCTGTGTCTGTGTGTCTGTGTGTGTACCAGCCTACCATGGATTTTGATATCTGTGAGTCGTTCTGTCTTCCGCTGCTGTGCGAAATTCACCGCACTGTGGAAAACAATGTGAATATTGTTAAGTTACACACACACTCAAGTCATAAATAAATATAAATATACCCAAACCACCCAGCAAACTTCACTACCATATAACCCGTTAGGATGATATGAATATATATATACATTTATACAAGTAGCCTACTTAGTTCATTTGACACAGGAGATCATGAAAGGATGTGGAAGCATCTGAATGCATTAAATAAAATTAGTCAGGACAAAGTAACGCGCATATTTAAGGTTTTCCCGTGGCCTAAATAGGGTGATAGGGTAGGCTACCTTAAATTGGTTATCAGTGAGCAGAGTTCTTGCGTTCAGGGCACCGCTATACTGAACGCCCCAGCCCACACCGCAAACATAGCCGTGCTTCGACAAGGGCGGCAGGCTGCCGGGGGCAGCTCGGAACAGGTAGTCCAGGTCTCCGGAGCCCTCGGGAGATAACGGGCCAATTCCAATGAATCGCGGGAAGTCGTGTTGTTTTGTCCGGTAATCCCCTATTCCGTCAGGACCTACAAAACAAACGAAATGTTTTTTTTTTTTTTCCAAGTTCAGTAAAACTTATAACAGTTTGGTTTGAATACAATTCATAAATTTAGTTCATGCGTTTGACGAATGAATGGATGGAAATATCAATAGGTGAACGGGCCTACCTGTGAATATCATTCTTTGTCCATAACGTGGCGATTCATTTGGACTGGACGGGTTAGCGTGGTGAAGAACCCTTGCCATTATGCCCCCGAACCCTGCAAGCGCACCCTGGTGCAGCCAACCGATTGTGGTCTACAGTGCGCACAGACGGATACACTCAGGAGTGTACCATTTGCGCGTAGGACGTTGCCATGGTAGTGACTGTTGCCGCTATATCAACGTAATACAAGCGGCTAATGGTTAACTACGCTTATGACGGCTTGTTGAATGTCCTTTTGTGACGGGTTCTTCTGAACCTCAGTTGATATTTGACTTACATATGAATTCGTATTAGTAGTTCAATGTGCATGTCATGCTGTGTCACGTTGCGACAGACTCGCAAGATAGTGGACGACGGATGCACCGAGAACAGCAACGCGTTCCATATCTGTGTAGGCCTAAGGCAGAATACAATGTTAAAATGAGGTTTACTTGAGCTTTACATGGCCTGAAGACACAGGAAAATACCATTGGATTGGTTGGAGATTATGGCATTTAAGCAACCATATGTGGTCTCTTCACCCTTTAACTCATTCTGTTTGACTCCTTTACTAACTCTCTCCCCCTCTAACTCTCTCTTAGCTCTTACTCTTTCTAACTCTCTCTTACTTTAATTTTCTCTAACTCAAAGTCTCTCTAGCTCTCCCTCTAACTCGAAATATTTCCCTCTAACTCTCTCTCTTACTCGAAATATTTTACTCTAATTCTCTCTCTAAATCTCTTGCTCTTCCTCAAACTATCTTACTCTCTTTCGCTCTTTCTCTCTCTTCATTTCACCATTTGATCTCCCCATCTTATCTCTTTTTCTAATTCACTCATTCAGGTGGGGATGAATTTCTTTATATATGTGATCCATTCATGGTTTATGAGGTTTATTTGGTCATTCAAGTGTATTTGGTTTAATTGACGTGCACAGGAATTTTGAAGGGCAGTTGCTCTGCCTTGGAAAAAAGGGGCAACACATTCATTTTTGTCACCGCCGCTGCCACGCCCCTGTCTTCTGATCGCAAATTTTGCCAATATCTATCTATAAATCCAGGAATCTCTGTGTGTCAGTCTGTCTAGGGCGTATCTCCCTGACGGTAGTTACGTTAGTTATGAGATTTAGTAGACTCAGTAGATGAATGAACGCATGGTCAGTGGTCTAGGCTCTAGGCTAACCACACGACTGTTCTACACTGTAAAAAATGATTTGGCCTTTTTGTTATCTTAACTTAAACTTTTTTGTCAAATTGACCTGTATTCACCAGTGTTGTTCAGATAACTTAATAATCTGTGTTTTTGTCGTGTAAACTAATGACACAATTGCAATGAGTTGATACAAATTAATATTTCTTGTTGGTTCAACAACCGTCATTAGTTCACCTGCCTCTGGCTCTGCGTCACCTTTCGCACGCATGCGCAGATATACCCCGCGTGAATTCCTTTGATTTTCTTTATGCTGAGCCAACCGCCGCCAACAGCCACAAAAAATAAGAAGAACAAGAACAGAAGTTCGACATTTTGTGCTTGGATGGAAATGTTGTAGGCTCAACCAACGTGGTTTTATGGTGAGTAAAGTTCGCTTTAAGAATTCGTTTTTATTTCTTTATGATTTCAGTTTTGTTTGTAGGGGGGAATAGAAACAGAAAATAGATGATGGTTAAATCCGTGGTAAACTGATAGTGCAAACTCACAAGCTAAGCACTTGCTAACCGAAATTGTATTGAAGATTAGCTGGCTATCATACAGTAGCTAGCTAGATAGACGGTTTGCATTATGCAGGACCAGCTGCAAGAAAACGTCGACTAGATCACATTATCTTAAAATTGGTTTGAAACATATATTTGTTCACTTAAAGGACAAACGGTAATTTTCTGGGAAATGTTTATCAATGTACACTGTCCCTTTTCAAATAAACGCATAAATAAATAAATAATTAACGGAAAAGTATTAGCATTAGGCTATATTACATTCCTTTGTAACCATTAATGCTAGCTAGCTGGTTGCAAGAAGGACTGGTTAGCCAAGTACATTGCTAGCTCATGTTAAGCCTGTTATGCTTGAATTGTGGCTGTTGAGGGCAGTTTTGGTCGTTTGAGGGCAGTTTTAATGCAGTGTTTTTATTCTGGCTCATAAGGCAGAAGTTGTGGTTAAGTTAGCTAGCTAAGCTACTCATGATCATGTGCATGTGAGAGAGCACCATGCCGTCATTTGGCTCAAGCACCACAATTGAAAGCTCCAAAATGACTCAATTTAGCAATAACATTAAATGAATGATGGATCATTTATTGATAACTGAATAATTTAATATCTTTTTAACAATACTTTATTGGGAACACATAGCCTCATAAAAAGTATTGTATGGCACGGATTTGCCTGCAAGAACCAATGTGGCTCTTTATGACAATCCATTGATTAAATATTGTATTGTTATTTTCAAAAGACAGTATTGAAGTGCAGAAAAATGCATTGGCCTCTCTAGGTGATATCTCAATGCTTGTAATGGTCTTTTAATCTTTATCATCTTTTAATTGAAAGTATGTGTATGGCTATCTTTTAAATTCAATTCTGGTATTTTTTGCCCTTTAGATATGCTAACACTATAATTTCTTTTCAACAGAAATATATGGTTGTACTGGACCAGGTAGACTGGCTAATTCATGTTTTGGAGCTGTAAGTTTTGCACATTTTCTTGGGGAAATCAACGCATTCATGATTTCAAATATTATAAATGTAAGCATTGTCATTATGGAAGCTCTTGCCCTTTGCCCTGTATATACATAGACTGTCACTGTACCTTCAGAAGAAGAAGATAGTAAAAGTGCTTATTGTTCCTCAAAAAACTTAATTCATTGTTGAACCTTTAGCAGCATGGTTTGTGGAGCACCTCCGATGCTTTGAACTGTGCAAGAGCCAGGCCTTTGACATCACCATCATAGACCCTCAGGATCTAAATGACTACCCTCCACTCTCACTATACACCATTCGAGGAGGGCATCTCATCTCTCCAAAGGCTTTTCTGCTCCACCGAGGTACAGCACTAGTATTTCATTGTAGTAGTTTGTGAAAATCATATGTTGACATACCATGGAACATTTCAGTGTTTGTTTTATCTTTAACCCCGAATGTTTGGTTGTGTGTGTGTAGAGCCTTGATCTACATGTGGATGGTTTGCTTGGAAGTTCAGCCTGAAGTTTAAAATGGGGAACTTCAGGAAGAAGCTGCACATTACTGGCTGTAAGAGTGTGAGAGTGAAGATGAAGAGTTTAGAGTGTGAGATGAAGAAAAGGACTGTGGACTGGAAAGAAGTTGATGCCCTTATGGACAGCACATTTTCTTTAAGGCGAAAGGAAGTGATCGAGGACGAGCCTTTGGTTAAGGATGTGAAGAGCAGATGGCCTGCTTTGTTTACAGCGAAACAGGTTAGTATCCTTTCTTGAAGCGGGGGTTACTTTCTTAAAAATAGAATTGCATTGAAACATAAATGATAAAGATAGTTGATCCACGTGTTTCTGTTTTGTTGTATAATATATTCCCATTGTGTGCCTTGCATTTGATTAGATTCCGGCAGAATTCAGACGTATAGTGTCCATAGACCTCAAGAAGACCTTTTTTGATCGACTTGATGAGTATGTGCCAAGATTCTTGCGTTTGTACAAGACGAGAGATGGCATTGAAGAGCTCAAGAGCCTTGTCCAGTCTCTTGATGATGATGTGAGTATTTGTTTTTCTAAAATTAAACCAAAATTTCCTTCACAGTGTTTCATGTCTGTTAGAAATCATATTCTCATGTGACACTTATGCGACTAGATGATCAGAGATTCTGTTCGGAATATTCAGTGTGCCCTATTGCAGAACTCGAACCAACGTAGGAGAGCTTTGTCCTTCTTGGCCTTCCTTACTTCCTGAGAGAGCAGCCCTCTAAGTTCTTCAAGATATGTGAGGTATGTGAACATCTCTTTGTTGTTAGATTTGAGAGGTTACAGTTTAAACGAAGAATTAGCAGTTTAATAGGGACATCTTGAGTATGTACGAGGTAAACCTATTGGGCTGGAATTCCAAATAAGTTAGATGGGTGTTGGATCCATTTGAAATAATACATTAATTCCGAATAATGTGATGAATTTAAGTTGATTGATGAAGTTTATAACGAAAGGAAGGGAGGAGCAATGTTCATATAATTCCCGCCAACCAGAGCACAACAGGTACACAACTAGCCCAGCCACCTGCCACATGCATTGACAATTCTTTTGGGATTGGCCCCGCCTGCTCACTGTTTCCATGTCTGCCTTATGCTCCCGGATTCCTGCCCTGCTTATTTGCCTACGTTACGTACCTTATGGATAACCTATAACCAAGAATACCTACCTAAGTTCCTGTACTTACCTTCTTAACTGTTGGATAATCTATAAGTCATTTACATGTGGGTAATTCGTTAATTTTGTTTCTGGCCCAAGTGTTTCTTATAAAGTGTGAAAGCGTTCACTTTAAAGAGGTACTAACTAAACTATTTTTGGTCCTTTGAGTTCTTGAAACAGCTGTTATGTTACCGTTATTCGACTTTTCACTGATGAAATACATTGTTAACCAACAAATGCCGTTGAAGGCTGTGTTTTGTGTCCTATTGTAATTCCTTTCTTTCTTCCCTGATTAGCCAACTCACAAAGAAGATAAAATGGTCGAAGGGATAAATCGTTCTTCTTGACCTGAAGGATGTGCTGTACACCTTTGCTATTCTTTTTGGTCTTCTATATGCCCTAAACATTGGTTATCCCAAGGAGTTACGGTACACCTGCGAGGTCATCCAAAAAGTTGTGATGAACATTGGTGGAGACACCTGCTCTGTGAGAGTTCACGGACTACGGAACAAACTCCTGTGTAAACCTCTCTAAGAGTAGTATATACTTTTACATACTGTTAAATGTGCATCACTTCTATACTGTTACATACTGTTAAATGTGCGTCATTTATATGAAGTGCATCACTTATATACTGTTATTCATAGACTCATCTAAACTTTGTTAGTAATGTCAGACACACACACACACACACACACAATGTTCTCGTATTCGACTCAAAACACTCTCATATTACATGTAACTTGTAAAAGATGGTCATTATTTTAATCTGAAATAAATATAAATGTTATGTATTCTTGTACATTAAGTTGTTTGCTTATTTATGTATGTTATCAGTTTTGTCAGAATAGCTGGTAGAGCAAAGAAAAGGGCTTTTGTCATGTTAACTTAAGCAATGAGTTAAGAGAACTTAGATTTTTAAGGCAACCAAGTCAATTTCTTGAAATGTTATTACAGCAAGGTATATTGAGTTGAGAGAATTTAGATTTTTAAGGCAACCAAGTCAATTTCTTGAAATGTTATTACAGCAAGGTATATTGAGTTGAGAGAACTTAGATTTTTAAGGCAACCAAGTCAATTTCTTTAAATGTTATTACAGCAAGGTATATTAGGTTAACATGAGTAAGATCCTAGTCAAGACAAATTAAACTTTAAAGTTGAGTTAACGTAAACTGAGGAGTTGACTCAATGCATCCCATGCTCAAATGAGTTGATATGATGTATAATTTCAAGTCACATTAACTAAAGATAATGTTGTGTTAACAAAGATTCTTGAGTTAATAGAACACTGTCTGATTTAGAATTTTAGTCAGATCAACAAGCTATCTTTAGTTGAAGCAACTTGATTACCGCGTTGTGCTAACTTAATATATGAGTTTCAATTAACTCAAAATTTTAAGGCAACCAGGTTACTTACTTTTTTAAGTTAAAACAACAAATCCTTTTTTACAGTGTATGACTATAACATCATTCACGTCGCGCGGGTCCGCCCCTCTTTCTCTGAATTACTACAGTAGCCCATAAAGCAACGAAAACAGGTAAGAGACATTTTTGTAAGTAGGTAGGCTATAGGCTAGGTGCAGAGATGGGCAGTATTTCAATTACTTGTATTTGAAATACTAGTTAATTTACTTTTGAGTATTTTGAAATTTGTATTTGATAGGGCCGATAAAAAATCGAATGTAATTTGTAACAAAATACTTTAGAGTGGAGTAATTTTGTATTTAAAATACTCAAAATACTTTCTCCAGTGTTAAGGAAGAAGGAAAAACATTTTCTGTCTGATTCTACCACTAGACCATCTGATCTGCCTCTGAATGTCATTGTCGAATCAGGCATCAGTCAATTTGCCAAAAGTGGTGCTTCTTATGGCCCGCCCCTTTTTTGGGCGAAGAGGAAATTACCCCAGATCTCTCTCATTGACTCTCATGTTAAATCCATTTTTTTCACAAAACAGGGCTGTGGTCGAAAACTTAGATAGCTGTCTTGATCCTTGTCAATTTATCTTCATTAGTACACCGACTAAAAGGAGGTTCTTTCAAAGAGCGAATCCAGTTGTTGCACTGAACGTTAGCCATCTTGACAGAATGTGACTTGATCAAAGCCGTATGAAGTCCTTATACGCAATTACGTATGACGAAAGCACGGTGGGGATAGCCCTCCCGGAAGCCATAGAGATTGCAATGAGATCCCAGTTTTGGGAAAACATGAAAGTCACACAGCTGCTGCCTGCAAAAATATATATATACAAAATCAATCAAGTTGTTTTTTTCAATCAAGCTTTTTTATAGCCTGTATTCCAGAC
This sequence comes from Sprattus sprattus, assembly GCF_963457725.1. Lineage (NCBI taxonomy): Eukaryota > Metazoa > Chordata > Actinopteri > Clupeiformes > Clupeidae > Sprattus > Sprattus sprattus. The sequence goes on along the minus strand of NC_137927.1, from coordinate 3,531,961 downwards.
CGAACCCCGCCCACAACATTTTGGTCTGGAATTCGGTCTGGCACTGCTCCGTTGGGGAGAAATTATCACAGATCCGAAACGGATCTAGCCAATCAAATTGTCAGGGCGGGCTTTATACGATGATGGACAGATGGCTTGAGTTGAATTAACGGTAGATTTGAAATCATTCCAAGATGGCGGCGTCTCGAGAGCCTGTTAGTGGGAAATATTTTATGTGAATTAAGCTATCTACACGACTTTTTTATGTCTACGTTGACTCGGTTAGTTGTGTATGTGCAACAAGAATGTAAGTCTTAACTGAAGCTCTCTAGCACATTTTTGTTAGGTAATTGTTAACGCTTAGACCAAAAATCCATTGAATCACATAGTAGCTAGCTAGCCTTGCTGCTAATAAGAATAATGTGAGCATGCATATCTCACAGATATTGACAGCGCATTAATTTTGAAAGAGGAACAGAGAAACGCAAATAAGGCATTATTCTTGTCGATGGAAAAGATGTTTTTGCCGTCCTTCCTACGGTATCCGGTAAAAGTTTAATGTATTAGATGGTCATACTACGTTTCTCTGATTGGTTCTAGGTATCCAATTGAGCGAAGAGGCATTTTCTCTCCGGCGGTTACAAACATGAAAAAAAGGATACGAGACTCAAATGTTTGGGAACCACTGCCTTACAACACTGACAAGGGCCCGTCATAATAGCCTGCACCTGGGCCCGTGGTAACTTCATTACGCCACTGAATAGCCCAAACCTGAATGTTCTGCTATACCAAATTGTGAAAACTGAAAATTCAGAAAAAGTATTTCCTGTATTTTTTAAATTACAAAATACATGTATTTTATTTTGTTAATTTTTTTGGCAACAGTATTTTGTATTTTATTTTGATACATTTATTTGAAGGGTATTTTGTATTTTGTATCAAAATACATTTTGATGTATTTTTGCCCATCTCTGGCTAGGTGCACGAAATACTCAGTGTGGGCAGTTTGTTTCCTGTTTAGCCAGGTGTATTTGAACCTGCCGCTATTCTGAATGTAATTAGCGTCTACACGGACCTGGTTAGGTGTTGCACCTAGTGAATCAGCGTTACGATAAAGAAGGACATGTAGACACTAATTACATTAGATTTATAGATAGATAATACGGGGCACTTTTTAAATATCATTATTTTGAGATCCGGGGCTAGAATCTCTGAGAACACTTTAATGTAAGACCCTTGGTAACCAATAACAGTTTACCATTCATTATACTCTGAAAGGTATGATGGTCCCATATGGTTTCCATTCAGACCATGTTTGATCTATAGGAAACTCACCTTGTTTCACTGCTGTATGTAGTCTGTGTTTTCTTGTTCCAGTAGGCTATCTATAAATCCAGGAATCTCTGTGTGTGTGTCAGTCTGTCAGTCTAGGGCGTATCTCCCTGACGGTAGTTACGTTAGTTATGAGATTTTGCATGTAGCTTACGCATGTCATGAACCTGTGCATCCTTGATTTTGAAGATTTTTGAATTCATAGTTCGCGAGATATTTGTATTTTACCGTTTCCCGTAGGCACTAATGGGTTATCGTTTCCCGTAGCACCGAAATTACGTCACAAATTACGTCACAAACAATATCAGCGGTATTAAAACTATCCTGCCTTCACTCAAGTTAAGAATAGCGTTGGATACCATAAGGAGGTCCGCATTCAAATTCTTCTTGGTGAACAGATACAGACTTTTGCTCAGGTAGCCTAATCTTAAGACAGTGATTGATTTTATCTATTCGTTTATATAAGCTTCTTTATATTAAGTTTCAAAGTAATGTCTAGAGTTGTACAGTCATCTAACAGACAGGGAATAGTAATCCACGCGTAATCCAAACGCAAACGATAAAATAGAAATATCTCGCGAACTATGAATTCAGAGAGAGAGTTGTATAGAGTAAAATTCATGCGTTTTGCATATGCCATGAATAAGTGCTGTAATCACAGTTACATTTCAACCATGCTTATGAAATGAGTTTGCCAAGTTGTAAGTCAAATAAGTGCAGAAATGTACTGTAAAAATACGCTATCTATCTATAAATCCAGGAACCTGTGTGTCTGTCTGTCAGTCTGTCTACGCATGTCATGAACCTGTGCATCCTTGATTTTGAAGATTTTTGAATTCATAGTTCGCGAGATATTTGTATTTTACCGTTTTCGGTAGGCACTGTAGTGAGGCACTATGTAGCGGACCCGCGCGACGTGAATAATGTCATAGTCATAGAACAGTCGTTGTCATAGATGTTACCCCAGCTGATGCGTATGGGCCTGGCATGTAACCAACTCTCATTACCATGTTAAGTAGTATATTGTAGTTTGATGTATTTGTATAAGAGTTAGCTTTCTATTCAATGTTGATGGTAAGCCTAGACCAGTGACCATGCGTTCATGCATCTACTGACGCAATGAGAGAGGTTTTCAGATGTGTCCCGATGTATCTGTTGTAATTCGTGTGTAGACTTTGTTTTCTCATTATTGCAATATTATAAACCTCAGTCTGCATTTACCCTGGCTGGGAGAGGCTGTCATTCGGAAGATACTGTGTGATCGCCTTTGCTCTGTGTTCATTAAACCTGTCAGAGTGTATGAATAAATGGCTGGGTGCCAATCAAAATCACAACGCAAGAGTGGCCGCTACAAATGGTAGCTTATATTGATAAGCCTCGGAGGCTTTCAGATTGTACATTGCTTTCCCATCTGTTGCTATGGAGTCCACGAAATACGCGCAATTCTCGCTGTAAGTTATGTCGGGCCAAGTCGTCATGTTATCCTCCCAGTTCTGCACTGAACAACAGCTAGCCTACACCTACGTCTGCTAACACTACAGAATGCATAATTCCTACGGGCACTGCACTAGTCATTTTAAACTCACTAACCGCCGCTGCCACGCCCCCGTCATCTGATCGCAAATTTTGCCAATATCATTTTAAACTCTCGCTTACCGTTGCTGCCACACCCCCGTCCCCTGATCGCATATATATATATACAGTATTTCCTTCGGAGGGGCAACTTCAGTCGAGGAGGGCAAACGGGCAGTTGCCCGAGGAACCTTAGCCCACTCCTGTGCACGTCCCTGCCCAACCTGTTCATTCAATCATTATTATTTACTGTTGCATCTAAAATAACTTTCAGTGCCGTTACACAACATTTCTGTAAGATAAGGAAAGATTCAATGTGTGGCAGAAAGAAGTAGTTCCTCAAACAAGTCTGTTTGTTTAAATCTTACTTTAAATTAATGAAATAAATCGATCAATTATGTTTCGACTCCACATCACATAATTGTTTTCTTCAGAAAAAAAATTAAACATAAAAAAATAAACAAACAGAATCACTTACTATTTTGTATATGTTGAAATGTATATTGTCGAAATATCAGTCCCAATGATACTGAAAATATTATTTGCTGTTCCGTTCTGTTTTTCAGGCAAGTTAAGTAAACTTAATTGTCATTCAGACTCATCATAAGTGTGATATACAGTGTTGTGAAATAATATTGCACATGGACCTTCAGCAGTAAAAAAAAAAAAAAAAAAAAAACATCACCACATATTTTTTTTTAATGGAGGCTATAGTTGTTAGCAGAATCAGACTCATTATCTTATATCATTTTTGTCAGTAAACTCAATGGCTTCTGCCACCACCTTCCTATTCCCTGTGATTCATGCTACATATGTTCTCCATCACCCTCAAGTGGTCATGGTGGAAATTGCAACCCCCACTCGGAATTGTCCGCAAGAGGTGGAGAAATAAGGAAAGTTTGGAGAAGAGTAGAGAGAAACGTTTTGCGCTCAACCTGCTTAGGGATGCTTCAATATGTGCGCCACACTGCCTTCTAGTGGTGATGAAAGGGACTGCATTATGTTCTTGGACATGTAACAAATTAGATTGTGTTTGTTTAGATTAGATTAGATACAACTTTATTGTCATTGTGTGTACAGGAACAAACTCAATGATTTGCAGTACCCATGCTTCCTTACATTACTCCTCTATATGACTCACAACTGCTTCAGTTTCTCTCAAATCTGAACCTGGGTCATGATCTATGAGAGAAAATATAATGCAAGAAATAAAAAAAAGATGCATAGCTCTGTTATAAGCTAAGGTGGGGGTAAGGGAAGAGAAGAGAAGAGAAGAGAAGAGGACAATGGCATAGGTCTGTTTATCTGACCCGTGCTGTCAAATTCACGGAGGGTTGTGAAATTATATAGAAAGCACAATTCTTAAAATCAACATGTTTCAGAACATGTGTGAAAATCACGTAACATCATAACATGTTTCAGAACACTGTGTGGAAATCACGTAACATCATAACATGTTTCAGTACACTGTGTGGAAATCACGTAACATCATAACATGTTTCAGTACACTGTGGAAATCACGTAACATCATAACATGTTTCAGAACACTGTGAAAATCATGTAACATCATAACATTAAAAAAAACTGTTGTTTCAATCACTGTCTTTCAAAATACAACTGTAACCACAGGTACAGACATGATCTCGAACAGGTCAAAAAAGATTACTCAATTAAAGTAAGATCGTCAACTACCCATACAGTAGAGCTAGGAGCATATACTCTGTGGCTGAGGGATATCACAAAAGTTTGTCTGCTTCAGAATAGCATGAAGACAGCAATTTCAGAAACTCTTTTTTTGTAATGCATTGCAATACACAGAATTACTTTGCCTCAAAACACAGAGGCACGCATACACACAGACACACACAAGCCCCTGGGCCCATTGATCTTGCAGGGGTTTCTCAGGTCAACCTAGCGCAAACAAAGCAAGTCTTTGTAAAGCTGCACGCCTAGAAGGAGCGGTTCTATTTGTCTGAATGGTTTTGTGTTAAAGATGGAGGCAAATCGCATTAGCTGGCTCTCCTGCAGTCCTCTTGGGCCCACTAATGAGAGTGCTGGTGTGACAGACACAAATGGACCTGAGCTAAATGTGTAATTAATGACTTCTGGGAAGAGATGAGAAGAAAGGTCAGAAAGACAACAGAGCAGAGAATGCTGGATGAGGAATGGTAACCTCTAATGCATGTGGGCACTGAATACACACACACTCACTCACACACACACACACACACACACACACACACACACGTATGAGAGAATGCTGGATGAAGGAGTGGGAGACTAATGAACGCAGGCAAAGAAACAAATAGACACAAACACAGCAGCTCTTGCAGCAAACCTATAGGGTTATGGTTACACAGGCTGCAGCTAGCACTCATAGGTAGCACAAACCTATAGGGTTAGGGTTCCTAGCACTCATGGGTAGCACGAGCACCTGCATAGGGCTGGATACAGCTTCTCTCAGTATTTTCCAATAAGGGTGTTTTTGGTTGTCTCTTGCCGTCACATTATGAGACATACCATGCCATGTTTTCATGGAATCCCCGTGCAAGATAGTCAATCTTTCATGATATAGGACAAAACACAAAGATAAGCCAACGTTTAGCAACACTGCAACATTTTAAAAGAGGCTGCGACCAATAGATAAAACCTTTACATTTCCTGTTGTCCGGGTCCTTGTGCCGTAGTTTTTTGCAATAGCCATATCCTGCCTATAGGTGGCACTAGCTATGTCCATTCAGAGACCACAGGGTGCATGCAGGGAGCAAACAGTAAAGTCACTGGTTGAAGTGTTAGCATTTGCAAACCTTAAGGTACTACTTTTGTGCGGCAGACGATGGGTGGTCAACAAAGAGGCTCATTCTGCATCCAATGCCTTTCCATTGTCTTTCTTAGCCCTGTTCTCCACTTCATACCATTTTAACCTTGAGGGTAATTGCAGGGTGGCACAAGTGCATGTTTAGGGACTAGGACTGTCTTGCACATGGTTCCTTGGGCACCATGCATTAGGAGTGGAAACACTGGTAACACATCAGACATACATCCCAGTAGAGGGCAGTGCAGGACTGGATATGAGAGGTGGAGAGGTAGAGAGCGAGAGAGAACGTAAGAGATGGCGCTGATAGTGAAAGACACTAAGAGGGGAGTGAAAAGGTGGATAAAGAAAAATAGATTGGGGGAGCGAGAAGTGGAAAGTGGGTATTTGAAGGGAGGCTCATTTGTTTATGGAGATAAGGGTAAAATGCAGTCACTTGCATTTGTGTAGATCAGATTTGACCTAAACACAAGCACCTGGTAAAATAATCAAAAGCAGAGACTTAAGTGGAGAGAACAAAGTGGATAAGATTAGCTAGAGAAGGCCATGTGGAAATACGAGTCTGGAAAAGAGTTGGAGGTAAGATCATGAGACAAAGTTAGGTAGCGATAGGGTATTAGAGAGAAAGCAATCACTGGAAAAAAGAGATATGTTTTTGGAAGAGAATGAGTGAAAGACGAAAGTGATTTAGAAACAGAGAGAGAGAGAGAGAGAGTTAGAGAGAGAGAGAGAGAGATAGAGCGAGAGGGAGAAAATGAGGAAGGGCTTGGCCTGCTAATATGTTTATCGAGTGCAAGCAAGCTTGTTAGAGCAGCAAGCTATTTATGTCCACCCCTTCTGGAAGATAGATAAATGGTTATTTCTCCCAAACCAATTTTGGCCAAACCTGGGCTTGTTCTCGAGCAGGAGACCCCCTCCAAATGGATCTGCCGTCCCTGGGCGCGGGGTTTGCACACGGAAGACCATAAACCTCGCTGGCAGTGGAGAACACCGGGACCATCATGTCTGGAGCGCTGCACAATTTACTTCCACGGCAAACATTTCATTACCTCCTCAGATCCCTCCTCTATCCCATCATACCCTCTTTCCTCTCCTCCTCTTCCTCTGGGTGCCTCAGCAGATAGAAGCCAATGCAGGAACAACTATTTCCCAGATTGGGCCCAAATCTGCTCCAGCGTCTGCAGCTATATGAACTCTTACTCTGAATGGGTTGGCTAGCGGTGGCCAGTGATCTGTAGTTATCTACACTCTTACTCTGAATGGGTAGGCTAGTGGCGGCTAGTGAAACGACAGCTATCTGGACTCTTACTCTGAATGGGTAGGATAGTGGCGGCTAGTGATCTGTAGTTGTCCGGACTCTTACTCTTAATGGGTAGGCTAGCGGCGGCTAGTGAATCGACAGCTATCTGGACTCTTACTCTGAATGGGTAGGCTAGTGGCGGCTAGTGAATCGACAGCTATCTGGACTCTTACTCTGAATGGGTAGGCTAGCGGCGGCTAGTGATCCAGCCCTCAGTAAGTGCTCAGTGACTCTTCTGTTTCTGAGCGCTGCTGCCCGATCCAGCCATCACTCAGTCATTCGCACTCTCAGCAGTGTCTGCCCAGTATAGAACGCACAGCAGAGAACAACGTGTGCTGTGATTCAGGGACGGACCCCCAGCAAGGGCGTCCCCATGCTGTACTTATGCCGCTAGAGAGAAGGAGTGTCCGTGTGGAGTGCAGCTTGTACATCTCTTGATTATTCTCAGACAGGGACAAAATGTCCTGTCCATAAAATGTGGTCGATTTTTCTGCCTCTGCGCTTGAGCCGACCCCACTCCTGGTGTGTGTGTGTGTGTGTGTGTGTGTGTGTGTGTGTGTGTGTGTGTGTGTGTGTGTGTGTGTGTGTGTGTGTGTGTGTGTGTGTGTGTGTGTGTGTGTGTGTGTGTGTGTGTGTGTGTGTGTGTGTGTGTGTGTGTGTGTGTGTGTGTGTGTGTGTGTGTGTGCGTGTGTGTGCGTGTGTGTGAGTGTGTGTGTGTAGAGTGTCATTTAAGAGGTTGCTGATGTCCTGAAGAATCAGAGGAATTTCATCGAAGTGGCAACAAGAGGAGGGAAGAAGCAGAGAATGCAAATACAGTACATTTCATGGATGATTAATTAGCTGTGTGTGTGTGTGTGTGTGAGTGTGAGTGTGTGTGTGTGTGTGTGTGTGTGTGTGTGTGCTGCTCTTTTGCATGTCCACCTCCTCCTTCTCTAACTCCTCCATAGTTCTTTCTCCTTCCTCCTTCTTCCTTTGTCCTGTCTCTCTTTTTCTCTCCAGTTTTCTCTTCCATTTAAAAGGAGCGACACTTTGAGATGTATGGCAGACTGTGCATTCAAACACCTACTCACTTGCACAGGCACACACACGCACACGCACACGAACACGCACACGCACACACACACACATTCACTCACACCCACACACTCTCACACACACTCACACACACTCACACACACATACTCATGCACACATGTAAAGTACATAAACACACACCACATGTATACATATTCAATCATTCACATACACACTTCGATGCACGTGCAGAAACACATGCAAACACACACACTCACGTACATACTCACACACACACATACTCACGTACATACTCACATACACATACGTACATTCTCACACACACAGAGGGTTTATATGACAAGGTATCCCACAACTTGAAAACATTTGATCCCCAACTAATGTAATGCCATTGCACAAAGCTGTTTGTGATTCCAGAGAGTATGCCACACAGGACATAAACCTCACTTAGTTTAAAGATCCACGTTTATGTCAAATTGATCATATACAGTATATGTACATCATCATCAGATGCCGCAATAGCAAGGTCATATGATCATATGATAATTTGAGCGACCACTAGTTATCACCCCATATAATCATTTGAGCCACTACCAAAGGGGTAAGTGAATACTAGTGGGCACCCCAGGTGTGTCTGAGCCATACAGGTATTGGGCTAGGCAGCAGCTGAGCCGTGAGGACATCTGGCCCAGAACTGAAAATTATACTAATTTAACCCATTAACACCTGGTGTGACGTTTGTGTGATTATCCCTTTAAAGCCCGGGGGGGGGGGGGGGGGGGGGGGTGAAGGTCATCAGGGACTCAGCCAGACCCTGCTAGAGGTCTAATCTGTCCAATTTAATGGTTAATTTCTACACAGGGGTGGAACTTCTCCAGGACATGACTGGATGCCACGACCGGTGACACAGGCATCCAGTCATGTCACAGGTCGTGTCAACAGAAAAGGGATTCCCCGAAAAAACGTAACGCTGACCAAGCAAGAAAGCTTCGTTGGGCAAACATGCATTCAAAGGAGCTGAAAGTGGAGAACCTCACTTTTTGTGTTTGGGAAGACACCAAAGCTGTGACGGTACTGTCTAATTCCCATGGTCCCACTGGCAGAGGGTCAGTGGAGAAAAGGATGCAAAAGCGCCACCAAATTGAGGTTGTAGCCAGCAAGCCTTTCCGAATACCTAAAAACACATGAAAGGTGTGGATTTGCTGGGACAGCTGACAGGATAAAATCACGGAGAATTGGTGGAGAAGGCTCTACTTCGTTTTACAGGCTGCCAGATGATACAATGCATAGATGATACACTGCAATACACCGCTGCAAGGTGTGCTGGAGGAAAGACATTTGCAGCCAAGTACAAGAGTGGCTACAAAGAGTGGCTGGAGGACCTGGCTCAGGAACTTGTTACCCCAGTGACAGTGCTTCTAGACCAACAGTACCTGAGGCAACCACATCTGAGCATGACGGTGAGAAACTCCTTGAGAAGAGAAGGATCTACAGACAGTGTGCACTGATGCTTCAGTCTGTGCCTGCAGACAGTGCAACGAGGCTGTACACATGCAGAGCTTTGGCAAGCACATCCGTTTGACGTTTTCACCTACAGTAGATGAAGGCTGGATGATGACATTTATTTATTTATTTATTACAGTGCCACTTTTTTTTTACTCTGTCACTTTTCTTATATATAATAATAATACAAATAATAATAATAATAGACGTTATTTGTATAGCACCTTTCATGCAAAACAATGCAGCTCAAAGTGCTCAACAGCAAAGAATTATTATAATCTGTTATGTTATTTATTTTTGTTTACTCAGTGGCGGTCTGTGCATTTTACGACTAGGCCTTCAGCGATGTCCTACACGACAGTTAAACTGAGTGAACCACCTCTTAATACCATCATTATGACGCCATGGCTCTTGAACCATATATTTATACAGAAAGTTAGTATAAGTGAGCATTGCATCACCTTAACATAGTCGAGTACAACAGATTTTATTAATATTTCCAGAGCATTTAAAATCAATACACCCGTATTAACAATACATTAAGAGTAGTAAACTCTCAGTTATATGATGGCTTGGATATTACTGTCACAACTTAAAAATAAAAGGCGATTTTCAGGGATTAGTCTACAAAGTTTTATTAAGTCCACTGAAAGTAGCCTATGTGAGCTTTAACAAGTTTGTCCACTAAACATCGCATTGTCCCACCTGCAAAGCAGTTTCATAAAACCTACCCGATCCTCACGATATCCAGTTTTTCTTGTAAGTTCCGTCTTATTTTAGCGAAAATATCTATATCTCCTCCTTCAGCCATTGTCGGTTGAAAATAAACTGAAATGTACGTTTTCGCTATGTGTACGTTTTCGCATTCGCCAACTAAACTGAGCACTGAGGCACTGCATCAGTCTGCCTCAGTATCCAATCAAAGGACATTTACGTGTCACGTTCAACGCGAGGCCTGCTAGCTGGCCCAATGTCGCCAACTCGAAATCTGATTGGTTATCACAACTGTCTGTTTCAGTTCATTCAACTTAAATGAACTGAAACAGCCAGTTGTGATAACCAATCAGATGTACACGGGCCTTCACTGTTAATTCTGAAGGCCTCAGGGAAGATTTCTTGGAGCCTGGCAACACTACAGGCGCCCTCACTGTTCGGGGAAAATTTCTCGGAGCCTGGCAACACATGATAGCTGAAATATGATTGGATGAAAGCTCTAACATAAATAAACAACGCTGGAAGCTATGAAATGAAGAGAATGGACTATGGGAAATAATTTACTACATATTTATGAAAAGAAAATATTAAAATTAAATTGATTCTATTACATTTATTTTCTGATGATGTTTAGGCCAGCAGAGAAGGCTTTGCTGGCCCTGACGGACCACCACTGTGTTTACTGATTAACAAATAAGAATTAGGGAAAATGCAATAATTTACATTTAAAGCCAAATGTTTAAGCTCTCCAATGTTTGTTTTCATGTTTCTTGTTACAGAGGCTGAGAAATAAAGGTTTTAGCTACTGAATGTTTCTGTTGTGTTTTTCAGAAAGGTTTTAGGAAATCGTTCTCAAACAATGCCTTTAGAATGCTTTTTCAAAGTGTGCCTTGGGTCATAATGGGATAAGCTGATATTTGCTAAAGCGACTGCTCCCCTTGTAATGGGAAAACACACTGAGGGCAGGACCTCTGTGTCCTCAATGGTAGCATTGGGCCTGAATGAAGGCTAAGGCATCCAAGAGGTCATGTCTGTCTGTAGAGGCATGAGTGATTTCACTGGAATCAAACGCACTCTCTTGTGTCTGAAGTCAAGACCCCCCCTGCCGCCCTCCCATCTCCAGCGCTTAAGTGACAGAAGATAAAGTTAACAGGAGGTCGTCAGTTACCTTGCCCGCGAGGAAGCGTTGGAATATTAATGGCATTTTTCATTTCAAATAAGAGGGGATCTAAAACCACCTCTTCTCCATTCAAAGCAAGTCATTTGATTTAGTTAAATGACTGCGAAAAAATTCATCACTTTCTTTCTTCTGTCACCCACCTCTTTAGAGCCCTATCCCTCTTTCATTTTTCCCCGCCCTTTCTTTTTTGCCTCTCAGAGAAGTGGATGGAATGTAGTCTAAATGAACTCAGGATGAAAAGGACGGGTGCCTGGACGTGAGCAGGATTCAAAGCCATCTCTCAGTATAGAGGCCGCCGCCGAGAAGAGGAGTAGAGTGGGAGAACTTTAATGTGGACTTTTCTGAGCCCCTCAGTGAGAGGTGGTGGGCTGGTGGGCCGCTGCTGCTGCTGCTGCTGCTGCTGCTGCTGCTGCTGAGCCTATGGGCTACTGGTTCTCAGGGAAAGTGGGCGAGGGAAGATGGTCTGCACCTTCTCCAGCAGGCCCTGGAGAAATCAAAAAGAACACAGAGCGGAGCGCTGAAGCAGCTGCTTGCCCTTAACAGATGGATGTGTGTGTGTGTGTGTGTGTGTGTGTGTGTGTGTGTGTGTGTGTGTGTGTGTGTGTGTGTGTGTGTGTGTGTGTGTGTGTGTGTGGTATGCATGCAGGTGTGGGTGTGTAACTGAAACATCAAATGTTTGTCTCTGTTGCGGTAATATTTATACCCACCTCGAATGCCAGCATCCACGCCTTCTTGTAAAGTGTGCGTGTGAGTGTGTGTGTGTGTGTGTGTGAGAGAGGGTGTATGTGTGTGTATGTGTGTGTGTGTGTGTGTGTGTGTGTGTGTGTGTGTGTGTGTGTGTGTGTGTGTGTGTGTGTGTGTGTGTGTGAATGAGAGAGACTGAGGGAGAATGGAGTTCTTCAGTGAACAGTGAACAGCGACTAGAGACCCACAGTGAGGGAGCAAAGGAGACAGAGAGATGGAGCACAGTGAGGGGGCAGATGTGGACGTGTGAAATACTGTAAACAATCCCTCAGCACTGAAAGGTGTGAAAGGTGTGTTTATATACAAGAGTCTATACTGTATATGTGTGTGTGTGTATCTGTGTGTGTGTGTGTGTGTGTGTGCTTGATAGAGAGGGTTATATATGAGAGAAAGAGGAAGTCTATATGATTGTGACCGAAAAAAAGAACAAAAGAATCATGCATTGTAGATAGCTGAATGTGTGTGTGTAAGTGTACATATGCTTGTGTGTTTCTGTGTGTGTGAGAGAGAGAGGGAGAGAGAGAAAGAGGGAGATTGTGTATGTGCATATCTGTGTGGATAATTGTGTGTATGTGAGTATGTTTTTGTGTGTGAGTATCATCGTGTGTGTGTATATGTGCATGTATGTGTGGCATGTGTCTGTGTGTGGTGTGTGTGTATGGAGTGTGTGTGTGTATGGCGTGTGTGTGTGTGTGTGTGTGTGTATGGCGTGTGTGTCTGTAAGTTTGTGTGTGCTTGTGTATGGCTTGTGTGTGTATGTGTGTATGGCGTGTGTGTGTGTATGCCGTGTGTGTGTGTGTGTGTGTGTGTATGGCGTGTGTGTCTGTAAGTTTGTGTGTGCTTGTGTATGGCTTGTGTGTATGTGTGTATGGCGTGTGTGTGTGTATGCCGTGTGTGTGTGTGTGTGTGTGTGTGTGTGTGTATGGCGTGTGAGCAAGATATGAGATAAATACCAAAGCCTCCGTGGCCCCTCTAATGGATTTATGTGCTGCAATAAGGAGCGCTGAAAAGCGCCAGGCTCTTGTCTGCCTGCTCTGCAGAAAAAGCAATAATCCATCTCAGTTTTATTACAAGATGGATTTGCCATCACTGCCACCACTGAGTGTAGCTGCCTAATCAGGTAGTGCCCCCACCGCCCCATCCCCTGCCAGTTCAATTAAGACTGTAAAGAGAGAATGGGAAAGAAGAGGGAGACTAGAAAGAGAGAGCGAGAGGGAGATAGAGCAATGGACAGAAAGGGGATGAGAAGGGGGTTACAAGAGAGGTATAAAAGGCGGAAATGGGCAAATCTTGTTACAGAAGGATTGGGGTAATCTCTGTGTTTTGATATGACACACATGACACTTGGTGTTAATTTGCTTAGCTTGATGAATGGCTGTGTAAAGGGAAGGAGGGTGGCGGGGATGGGGGGTGTCGCTGGATCCTTATATGCTCCTAGCATAGAGGATGGGGCGATGGCATTACCCCTACACTGTTTAGGCTGGTGTGTGTGCGTGTGTGTGTGTTTGTGTATGCCGTGTGTGTGTGTACGGCGTGTGAGTGTATGGTGTGTGTGTGTGTGTGTGTGTGTGTGTATGGTGTGTGTGTGTGTGTGTGTGTGTGTGTGTGTGTGTGTGTGTGTGTGTCTCTGGGGTGTATGGAAATGAACCCAGATTATTGCTGACTCTGGCAAGGACCCATTCTTATGTGGGGTAGCCCCATGTAGGCCACCTCTGAGTTAGTGGGCCGTAGGTGGCGAATCATTCTTCACCTCACGGTGTTGTTATGAGCGGAGTGGAGTAGAGGACTTTGAGGGTGAGGCAGCGGAAGGGTGTGTGTGCAGGGGAAGGGTGTGTGTGCAGGGGAAGAGTGTGTGTGCAGGGGAAGAGTGTGTTTTCAGGGGAAGAGTGTGTTTGCACGTAGGATTGGGGTTTCCTGCAGTCTTTTTTATTGGGATCATTATAGCATACATGAGAACAATTAGCTTGTGTCTGCACGTGAAGCAGTATTATAAAACCAGCTGTGTGCTCTGTCTGTGTGTGTGTGTGTGTGTGTGTGTGTGTGTGTGTGTGTGTGTGTGTGTGTGTGTGTGTGTGTGTGTATTCAGTGCCCACATGCATTAGAGGTTACCATTCCTCATCCAGCATTCTCTGCTCTGTTGTCTTTCTGACCTTCCAACTCATCTCTTCCCAGAAGTCATTAATTACACATTTAGCTCAGGTCCATTTGTGTCTGTCACACCAGCACTCTCATCTGCTCACACACACACACACACACACACACACACACACACACACACACACACACACACACACACACACACACACACACACAGTGAGGAGAGACTAAGAGAGGGGCAGAGAGAGAAGAGAAAAGAAGGCTTTTAAAAGAAGACCCAAATTAAAAGAAAGAGTGATGTGGGCAAGAGAAAAATAGAGACACAATGAAAAATAAGTAATTGAGTGAAAGGACGGGAATGAGAGCGAGGAAAGAGAGAAAGCGAGAGAAACAGAATGAGAGAATGCGAGCGAGGCAGAGAGAAAAAAAGCGAGAGAGGCAGAGAAAGAGAAAGCGAGAGAGGCTGAGAAAGAAAAAGCGTGAGAGAGGCAGAGCGAGAGAGAGCTGATATTTGTTCTCTATGTTCAGAAGAAGAGTAGGTGGCAGTGAGAACACAGGGCTGTAATGACAGCTGCCTTGAAGCATCCCTCCATCTCTCCCTCTCTCTTGCTCTCTCACTCTGTCTCTTTCTCTCTATCCCCCTCTCCCACTTTCAAACACACTCTTTCATATTGCCACTGTCTGAGCTCAGCATTAGCCTGTTCTTTAATAAGAGAGATGCACCCTCTCTTCACTAGTTGCATCTCCATCCTGTACTCTCCTCCGTGAATCATCTCTTTCCTCGCACAGCCCCTCCATGGCAACGTACCACATCTCTCCTCCTCCTCCTCCACTTCCTCTCTGTGGCTCATCTAATCCATCTCTCCTCATCTCCACAGGCCTTCTGAGACGGCCAGTCGCTCCAGCTCTGCGTGAGTATAAACACACTTTTTCACATCGTTCCCCGGCACCAGATGCATCTTCTCATTAAGAATATTTGTAGGTGCTTTTAAAGCTAAACCATACATTCAGATGATGCATATGCAGGCTTAGTGCAGATGGCAATGGCGTTAGTCCACACACTCACCAATGGCATCAGTCAATATTTCAAATGCACACTTAATCTTAGGAGATCGTAAATTAGGGAGAGCCTACTGTATCTGTGTCGAGGCCTGAAACGTTGCAGAAAAATGACATGCACCAAAGTGGTATGAATCAAATGCTACTTATGGCCAGGTAAACAGTTGCATTTACATTCACATTCAGTTACCCATATGCTTTGTGATGTATTAGAATGTTTTGATCATTCACCATGATTATAAATGACATTTCATTTGAACATACCCTGAGGAATGCTGGAATAGTACTCCAATGTAAATTGATCCCATAAAGTCATCTGTCATGTTGACATGCATGTGTACAACATGTACGGAACGCATGCAGGATAAATGGGTGTTTTTCCATAAAGAGTGGCAGCGTGTTGACATCAGTGATGATGGCGTTGGTAGACACTGCAGCTGGGAGTGTGTGAGCCTGAGCGGAGAGGTGTTTTGGCGTGGGCCTCATGCGGCTCTGATGAGGGCTGGGGCCTCAGACGGCTCTGATGAGGGCATAGGCCTGCAGGCCTGAGGGGTGTGCAGGAAATGGGTTTCTCCATTAGCCGCCCTGCTCTCCATCCCATTCCCATCCCCGTCCCCTAACCTGGCCGCTGTCAAAATGGCTGCTGACACCACCACCGGAGCCACCCTTTGGGCTTCCATTAATTAAGTTTCCAGGATGCCGGTAATGAGGATGGTGGGCCACCAAACGAGTGGTGGCGTGTGGGGCCTCTTCTCTGGAGCACCGGGTGAAAAACGAATTTCTGTGGGCAGTCCCACTTCTCCTTGCTGCCCGTCTCTTCAGCCACAAGAGAGGAGGAGAAGGCCCCAAGTCTCAAGATCCGCCGTCAACTTTTCCTTCCCTTGAAAGTCGAGTGAGCGACTACATGAAGGAGCCACAGATGAAGCCCTTTGATTTCCTCTTGTAGCCAGCTGCTGCGCTGCTCTGTGTGCCACTCAACCCCCCTCAACCCCCCACACACACACACACCAATAAGTGAGCACACACACACACACACACACACACACACACGACCGAGCACACACACACACACACACACACACACACAGACACACACAGACTCACACGTCTGAGTGAGCAAACACACACACACTCACACGACTGAGTGAGCACACACAGACACACACACACACACACACACACACTCACACGACTGAGTGAGCACACACACACACACACACACACAGACACACACACACTCACACGTCTGAGTGAGCATGGAGAGGCAGCAGGTCAGAAAAGCAAATGGTGAATATGAAGAGGGATGCGTGGGTGAGGTCAGTCTTCAGAACCTCAATTAAGGCGTAGTAATTTCTCACGATGCTTCAGGTTATGGTGCCCTGTTAAGCCAACACACTTACAGACTTTCTAGTGTGTCATGAGTGAGTTCTCAGGGTTAGAGAGGCATTTCTACAGACTATCTAGTGTGTCATGAGTGAGTTATCAAGGTTAGAGAGGCATTTTCATTTCTCAGGCAAAGTTCCCTCTAATGTTTTTCACTTTAAAATACCCATCAGTCGACAAAAGGTGCGCAAGGGGCTCCGTAACTAATGCTGTCTCTCCCTGTTTACTTTATTGCCACTCATATTTGTGAGTGAAGAATGCTGAAAGGTGGGGACGTATTAAGTCTTTAGGAGGTGTTGGACAGAGGTCAGTGAACGGTAGAGATAAGAATCTTTTTAAATACATTTTGGACCTGACAATTTAAAGAGGGCAGTGCAGAGCAAATCTTCTAATGCTGCTCGGTGACCGAGCAGAAGTGTTTTGTCTCCTAATTGTTACATCCAGCGATAGCATGGCATTGCGACGACCTGGACGATGCATAAGAATAGCATGGCCCAGCTTTCCACAGAACAGAAAAAAAAATAACAGCGATTTTTTCCCCCCTCTCTTTGTTTCCACTTTAGTGATCTTAGCAGAGAGGGGAGATAGCGTCTGGGTTAGCGCACAGCAAGCATGGCAAAGAGCGTGGATAATACCATCTTCCATTAAATGGTGAGTCACTTCCTGCTCTCACAGATAACAGTAGGCTCTGGCACAGGCAAGGCCCCCATCAGATCAGAGCTTGAGACGGCTGCTATCTGCATCACCTCTTTGTTTAGATGTCGTACAGATTTTGCACATTTCTGCTCAGTAGTTCAATCTCAATTGTTTAATGTTCGACGGAGATAAGAACTGCGAGCAGTGTTAATACGCGAGTCACAGTTTAAGTCCCCTGACACATTATTTTGGGAGCGTTATCATTGCCACCACAATATGTAGAAAGCTGAGAGTCGCAGGGGACCCAGCTGACAGTGCAGAGACGAGTGGGACCAATTCGCCAACGAACAAATCATACTACATAGTCCTGGTGGAGAGGAAGCACCCGGTCATAGCCGTTTAGTTTCTTCTCTCCAACAACTGGATTTTTTTCCTTTTTTTGTTTCATTACTGCATTTTTGTAACTTGCAATGCACATATGGGCAGACAGTGCTCACACACACACACACACACACACACACACACACACACACACACACACACACGCACACACACACAAACTGTTCCAGCACATACACCCCAGCCCCAGGAGAGTGTTTATGTTGACGTGAATCTCCGGTAATTATGTTAAAGTAAAACAGAACAATCCCTTCACTACCACAGCTCAGAGAGCCTGAAATCAGAGATGAGGTTGGAAACAGGAGACTGCCCTCACCCACGCATCCCTCTCCATATTCACCCATTACATCTCTGACCTGCTGGCTTCCTGTGATTGCTCGCTCACTCGTGTGTGTGTGGGGGGGGGTTGTATGTGGCGGACGGATGCTGAAACAAATACTGTAATCTTTGACTTGCTGATATTTTGTGTAATGTTTCCATTTGTCTCTCTCTCTGTATTTATATATATATATATATATTTATATATATAAACCCACACAATGCCTGATAGGAAAAAAAAGAGGCTCTTGTGTTTGCGGCGGTGTATTGATTGGGTTCGGAGGTCTAGCCTACTGTAATAGGACTCAATACTAAAAGCCCTGGGCTATTGAACCACACACAATAAGTCGCTGTGTAGCGCAGAGTAGTGGTAATAATTGCCCTGGGTAATGTGTGTTGGCCTCAGAAATGTTAAAAGGAGGCGAGGGAGGTTAAATCTATAGACCTATTCAATCTGCCCAAACACACACACACACACACAAACACACACACACACACACGAAGAAGAGAGGCAGAAGAAGGACCAAGTTTATTTGACATGAATATGTATATAAGTGTATACGTTCATTATATGTTGCACGGCACGGCTGTTAATCCTACTCTGTGTGTAATTAGGGAACTTGGCATCACTAGACTGCTTGCTCCATGTGCCCATGAGAGAGTGTGTGTTATTCTGGCCCAGAGTCAACTTCTATCTGGGTCTCTGTGATATAACTAACATTTGATTGACAAGAGTTTTCATTCCTCACACACACACACACACACACACACACACACACACACACACACGTCACTTACGCACACACCCACACAGAAACACACCAAAAACCCTCTGAAATCTAAACATGCTTTTTGGTTTTCAGACGTCAACAATCTCAGAGCCAAGACTAAGAGAACAGAAATTCATCTGAGCGTACTATGTGTGGCAGAAAAGTTTATCACTAATGTTCTTTCCAAACTTGCATATACAGACACATACACATACACATACATAAACACACACGCACAAATACAGTATACAGCATAATAGCATGATAAGCAACTCATGCACTCTATTAACTGAAGTGTGTGTGTGTGTGTGTGTGTGTGTATCTGTGAGACACAGAGAGAGGGAGAGCGAGACATGAGAGAGTGCTGTGGGTATCTGAGCTATATTAAACCATACTGTGAGACCTTGCACCTCTTGGCATTCTGTTCCCCATTCCCCCTCTGTGCGTTATTAGAATTACGGCGCACAGGATAGGCTCCATCGAGTGTGGAAGTGGGCGCCTGCTGAACCCATTAAGAGGGTTAATTAGAACAAAGGCTCTGGGGCTCCTCTGGAAGAATGTGTTCCGACCACTTCCGAGGGGTGGACGGTACTGCCCCGCAACGCCCCGCGGGACCTGGGGCCGCACCACCCCTCCCGGGCTCTTTCGGGACGAAATGCCACGTGTCAGTCAAGCGCCCGTTGCGCTGAACATCAGCAACCTGTGACACGCGCTGGGTTCACTCACATAAACATCCACAGGCTTCCGCATCAAGGCAGCGAATGCCATGTGGGTCTCGGTTCAAACTCATAATCAAACAAATGGCCTTCGGTCTAATGCAGGTTAATGCACACAGTACAACAGTTAAGCTAAGTGTTTAAAAAACTCAGGACGAGATATGCTAACATTTAAATAACCCCAGGTTTAATCCACTGACATTTTCCCTTGTGTGCTGCCTTTCATTGTGGTTTTCATTTCTGTTACATCTGGAGTAAAGTTTATGTGAAGATGTTTGCAAACTTTCATACAAGAATGTAGCACACTATTCACCCTCTACGGGTAGTTGATAATAACTCTTCTTACCACAAAAGTGCAGGCCACAGGATGCAACATGATTCATCTATAATATGAGATTTCACACACCTCCTTAAAGGTTGGATGTGTAGGTTTGAATACAATAAAAAATACATCCAGATGCGCAAACATGATGTAATTGAGAAGGCCAGTAACCAAAATAAACTGAAAAACAAATGCATAAAACATCTGAAGACTCGTCTGAACACACTGGCCTTTTCTCACTGCTCCTCGTTATGACAAGTCCAGAAATATGTATGCTTTTGCAAACAACAATAAGACACAAAGCAGCAGAAACAGAGAGGACAGGTGAACCCTATTCAGCTGCATTGCTGTTTTATATGTGTGGGTGATCACCTCGCTGACAGCCTGAGCACCCACACACAAAAACAAAATAAATAATAAATAAATACATTTAATAAAATAAACCCCAGTATTGTGCCGACTGGCCAAGGCTCTGCACTGAGAGAGTAGGCAGGGGGGCGGGCGGAAGCCATTTTTCTCCCAAAGCACCGCAGGATTGTCGACGGAGAAGGAGGGTCGTGTCCTCACACTTCATCAAGAGTCTGCACGATTGTACCTTAAAGATGAGCAAGTCAGTGTCTCCACAGGCCTTCATCAGGCCATGTCCCCTCACCTCCTGCCAGTTTCATTCTCTTCTCTTTTTTCCCCGACTCGTAAAGCAACTTTTGTTTCCACATCCATCTTGATGACCGCAGGACCTTGCATACAAAGCCACTATCAGGATTCTGGCGAAAACAGACTGGCCCAGTTGACCGATCACTGATATAATTTAGCTGAATGTGGGCAGCGTGATGCTCGTGGAGCAAGCAATCAAGCAAGCACAGCTGTCAGTGAGTTCAGGAGTGAGTTGACCAGGTTCAGGTCCCTCCTGCTTCATCAAGCCGTAATGAATAGGAGGTGACTACAGAGGGTGAATCTGTTTTCACAGAGAGAAGGAGAGAGTATTTCATTCTGACAGGGCCAGAGTCAGGAAGAGCCACACACTCCTCCGCTGAACTCCTCTCTTCTGTTCTTCCGACTCGCTTGCAGCGGTGATGGCAAACGTAGAGTTGAACCGAAAGGCCAAAGCCAATTAAAACAGCTGCTGTTGAAGAAGTTTGGGTGGGAAAGCGAGAGGCCACCCTGTTCAGACTTGTCACAGCGCAGCTCTCCTTGTTAGCTATCAGGGGCACTAAAAGGTGTTACTTAACTTCTTTTACTCCTTTGCAAAAGCAATAACACCATTGACACCTGATATATTTGCAAGCCACCCATACTGAGTTTTGAAAAGAAAACTCTTTTTTTGCACAGGTGAATTAGTCTCTCCGGACTGCAGATAGACAGGCCCAATGGCGCTGTCTGTAAACCGAGCTGCCCTCTGTGTGGGCATAGCAAGTAGCCACATGATTGACAGCTGGCATGTGACAGCTCCAGTTGGCATGGAGTGCCCAGCCTGC
Source organism: Sprattus sprattus (assembly GCF_963457725.1). Lineage (NCBI taxonomy): Eukaryota > Metazoa > Chordata > Actinopteri > Clupeiformes > Clupeidae > Sprattus > Sprattus sprattus. The sequence goes on along the minus strand of NC_137927.1, from coordinate 3,510,612 downwards.
TTGGTGTACAGTGAACCATCTGGAGTGTGAAGCCTTCTGAGGCCTTTGTAGTCTCCCATTTGGTTTGGTCCCAATCTGCCACCATCCTTCTCCTGTGTGACTCTTGTCAGCTTACTGACAGGCGACAGTGGGGACGGTTCACGCTGCACTTCTACGCTGAATCAAAATGAACAAATGCACACACGTATTGAACATGTCTGCTTCAACCTGAGCCACATCCAATCACACAGTGGATTTACACTTAGAAACATATCCTGCATCATTGCAGTAGACTCCGTGTTGTAAAATGAGTAAAGGACGCTGGTTCACAGATGAGGATGGGGGTTTTATAAACAGGCGGTTCCAGTTGGCAACACCAGTGGCGGCAGAGGAGCAGAGGAGCTCACACCACTGTCATGAGCCCCCCGCCCGGGACCGCCGCCGCCTCTGTCGCCACACCGACGGGCACAAGAATTAACACCGTTTTACCGCGTGCCCTCCCAACGGGCACAGGAATTAACACCGTTTTACCGTGTGCCCTCCCAAACAGATGTGCCTATGATTCACAGTGGGGGTTAGGAGCGGGAAACTGACAAACTAAAGTTGCAGAATAAGCAGTGAAGACCTCGAGGCATTAGAAGAAAAAAAACTCCCCTCTGAGTCCGCAGTCCCCTTCGCATCCAGAGGGAGTCGCTCTGAGTCCACAGAGGGAGCTTGTCTCCCTGGGCGGACCTCGCCTCGTGGCTCGCTGAGTCCTGTCTCTCCTGTCAGTCATGCCATGCTCCTTGTTGTCTCAAGTTTATTCTCTCTTTCTCTCTTACGCTCCTTTTTTTTTCTTTTTTCGTTAATTAGGAAAGAAGGGGCATTGCCAGTGATTAAAGCCATTTGTTTGTTTTACTTTTTTTATGCACCAAAGTACTGAGGAGTCACGGAGCAGCGAACTAGAAAATAACTTTTTGGAAATCATATTTGCACTGCAGTGGCAACAGTGACCTTCTCCAGCAGCGGAATTATAAAGCGCTTTCCCATCTCGTCTGTGCGCAGCCAGTGCTTTGATAGGAGAGGAGCTACGGGCAAAGAAAAAAAAGGGAAAGAAAACAAGTCCTTTTCCCAGAATGTTCTGCTGAACAAATATGAGAGTGCTAATAGTCTGAGTCATTTTTATGGAGTTCGTGCAATTCAGAGGTTATCACACAGAGCCACGTAATAACTTGCGGCACTCTATTTGGTTTTGCACCTTTGGCGTTCTGATTGTTTAGCGTCGGGGTCAGATTCAGCAGAGAGACACAGAGCGCAGAGTGTTACACAGAGGGCTTTCGAGGAAGGACTGCTTAGAACTGAGTCCTTAGAATTAAAAGTGTAAATCACCCAGTCTCCAAACCCTGGGGAAATTTGGCCAAAACATCACTCATATTACTTTCTTATTCCTTCCTTTAATATATGGTACTCTGTTTCCTCTGCGTTCCTGTTCAGTAGTTTGTTACTTTATTGGAGAATCTGATTAGGTTTGCAGACCTCATACATCACTGTGTTCAGTGTGGTCAGGAGGGCATCCAAGGGGATTTATTTGGCTTAAGGGCATGTGATTGCAGGGAACTAACCACTCCCACTTTAGCGGACCAAATTGTTGAGGCTACCATAGCATTGGAGGCTATCATAGCAGTTGAGTCTACCATAGCATTGGAGACTATCATAGCAGTGGAGAACAATGAAAACTGAACTTAAAAATAGTTTGTCAGCGGCGCTGACCATGTGAAAATAAATAATAATGTGGAAAAGAGTTAGTGTCAGGGTACCAAAGATTTACAGTTAGGGGTTAATACTCATCAGTCTACCAATCATGGCAAAATATGGTCTAAATGAGGATGGAAAATGCGTTACCAGCATATGAGATTTCTTAACCAATCCAAACGCCTCGTTCGACCAGTTGTACCCCTGGGTCATCGTCATGGATCCAGTGGTTGGGAAGCATAGTGGGTCCAGTGGTTGGGAAGCATAGTGGGTCCAGTGGTTGGGAAGCAGAGCGGTTCTGACTCAACATCAGTCCCACTGACCCTCTGCGTACTGCCTCAAGCAAATCTCTAAGAGAACATGAAGGGGATCGTTTGGAACTAATAACTGCATCACCAATCCTTTATCAATGGTTCAATGGAGTTAGGAAATCTAATTTTTTTGGGCAAAAATGAACACAACTGCTGACCAAATATTCTACAAGTGAAATAAGTTTAATTCTCCCAAGAATGTGTTTGACATTAAAACAAGTTCTTTATAATAACCATCAATTAATCTTTCGAAGCATCTTAGGAGTTATTTGTACAATCTTCCAGAAATATAATTTACTGAAAGACGGTAAGAGGTGAGCCTGGTGTGTCTGTTTCAGTATGTTTGAGACTTCCAACCAAGCCGAAATGTTGTACAACTTTTGAAGATAAAGAGAAACTAAGTTCAATTCAGTTCATGGAAAATATGGCACACGTGCAATTATATCCCTGATTAAACACAATTTAGCCCATATGAACACAGCAGCTGACAAGCTCCACTAAGCATTGGAGATATGAACCAGAATTAAGCTAATAGAAGTTTCTGGAAAGATATAAATGCTTTTAATTCAACAGATGAGGATTTAAAATAAATAAATAAGCACAAATAAAAAGACAGGAGATTACAGATTGGGAGACTTTCCAAACAAACAAAGGATTTTCTTACCCAAACAAGTGTACATCTACAAGAAACACGCAAGCTATTGCAACTCTTTCGACAAATAGCATCTAGCCCTTGAATAGAGGTAATTGGGCCTGCTACGAGTCAGTCATCCTGGACTCCCTATGGTGGAATTAGACGGCTTTCACTGTCAAGGGCTGATGTGGTGACAGCTTGTCTGCTTCCTGATGGCACCTCAGGCCATGGAATGCAGTCTCAGCCTCCATGGAAGAGGACAATGGCGTGGAAGGCTGGTGATTCAGTGGAAATCAATGTCAGAATTTGTTCATTTGTTCAGAGTTGCAAAAAGAGGTGAATGTGCCTTGATGGGATTCTCTCTCAAGATTGGCCACACACACACACACACAAACACACACACAAATGTCTCCATGTTCTCAAAATTGCCGTCTGAATTTCTATGGTGTGTCATAGTTTTCTCCCACCACACATGGCAGAAAAGTGAATCACATCTGTCTCTCAGGCCATGTCTGCACTGTAACTCAGTGAGTTCAAGCTCCCAATTCAATTCAGCTGGGAAAGTTGGTCACAATGTGCGCGTTATGGCTTTCCACACCACTTGAAATGTATCCAGTGCACGGTCCACACTGAAAGCGAGATTGAAGTTTTTCTGCCACACCTTGGACCTGTTTTATATGATGCTTTATAAATTAGGTCCGGGAGGAGCTCAAGGGAATAATTGACAGCTGTCACTCACTTAGGGTTGCCACCTGTGTCTGACAAAAAACCTGGACATATTGATGACACGACATACCACGGCCCACCCATGGACGGATTATGAAACCATGGGCCCCTGGGCCTGGCCGTGTAAAAGGCCCCCCACTCTTCGCGCCCGAAAAAAACATTCTTGTGCAAAACCTTACATTTAATTGACATTGACATTTTTTTTGTTCAACAGCACAATAACTTAATTCACCTGTACCTCAACAGGATATACAGTGCACATATACAGTACATTTGCTAACACAGCGCAGGTACACTTAATAGTTAATTACAGTGATTTCATGCAGAGGCTCTGGCTTAGGGGCCCCCTGAACTCATGGGGGCCCTGGCCCAGTATGCTTGTTCGTCCAATCCATCCCTGGGCCCACCAATATTTTAAACATAAAGCAATCTCATGAGTTGAAACAGCTTACCTAGTTCCTTAGATACTGGTGTGTGCATTGCTTGTGCTTGTCTTCTCTACCTCTCAGCTAAACACATGAGGGATGACATTAGAGTTGCCTTTATCATACTTTGGCATCACGTAGCCTATAACGCTAAATGCATCTGTCATATAGGCCTTCTTGATGTAATCATTTTTTTACCTGGTCTTCCATTCACACTGTGTGTTTCCCTTTGCTGCATCAGTGACACTTGACAGGTAGCTGTAACCATGTCGCACACCATGATAAGTAGGCCTAGCTGTTAATTCGGCAACAGTAACTTTGTCTGCTGAATATTTTATAATCATGAATGAAATTGCCTTGGTTTGTCTGGTAACTTGAACACGATTCTGATGGTTTTTAGTTTAAGCATGTTCATCCGAAGCAGATTTCACTTCATGCTTAACGAGAATCTTAACTGAGCATAGGTAACATGTAGCAGAAAGTGGATCGCCTGGTGTGGTTTTAGCCACTTGGAGAAATTTCCTTTTTTCATCCAATCATTATTAAAACAAGTGTTTCCTTAAATTTTCTTTTTTAACTGGCCTGTCAGTTCCAGTAGTGCCATCCTCGTCCTCAGTCTCCCCTCCCATGTCAACGTTGTTTTTATTCAGCACAACCTACAGTAACGTGCAGTAAGCGATTCAACCTCTTTCACACGCCCTCCGATAGCAAGCATCAGTTGAATTAATGCGCGAGCGAGATTGGCTATGCAACGTCACACACCTAGTGGCCGTGCAGTCTGCGCAGGAGAGAGAGATTGAGCATAATGAGATACAACGCATATTTTGAGTGTATGGACGCAGGAAAACATATTTTATGATCAGGAATGTTCATGTTGACAAAGCAAAGCCCATGAAAAACCGGGACATTCCGTGTCCCGGGAGAATTTTGAAATTTTCCGGGACAGGCTACAAAAAAGAAGGACAATCCCGGTAAAACCGGGAGAGGTGGCAACCCTACACTCACTATCCTCCCAATTATAGGAGATCTAATGCTACATCACATGCTTCAGTGCTCTCCTCACTGCCTCATTCTCCTTCTCATTCACTGGTTGCTTTTAGCTTACACTTCCCCTTACTCACATTGGCTGTCTGCAGACAAAGCACCCACTGACATAGCATACAGAGACATAGCATACGTAGACATAGCACACACAGACATAGCATACATAAACATAGTAGACATAGCACACGCAGACATAGCATATGCAGACATAGCATACGCAGATAATCATACGCAGATATAGCATATGCAGACTTAGCATATGCAGACATAGCACACGCAGTCATATGCAATGGCATCTCAGGACCATGACCAGTTGTTTGATGGATCAATTATCGAGGTGGGAGATCCAGTGAACTACAGGTAGAGTAGGTGAGAGGTGATCTGTCTTAGGACCTGGAGACAGGACATGTATATTACTTGTCACATGACATGGCATTGCTATCCAAGAAGACTTGAGTGGACCGAGCGTGTTGATCATGTTCATGCTCATGACCATATGAAAGATCCATATCCACTGGATTGCAACCCAAACCTGGCCGACGCTATGACAACAGTAACTGGCATCTGAAACAGTCATCAGTATCGCCAACACCATCACCATCACCATCACCATCACCTTCACCTTCATATTGCTTCATACATGATCTTCGTCTTACAATACTGAATGTACACCTCCACTCAGGTCGGTGGTACAACTTCGTCAGGAGAGTGTCAGGTGAAATGCAGACTAACTGATAAACACACACACACACACACACACAAACACTCTCAAGCACACACACACACACACACACACACACACACACACACACACAGAAAGATATCCCCCTCTGGGCTCTCCATGTAAGATCAAACGCTGTGTGACCTTTAGCAGTGGGAAAGAGGGTGTCTGGCTTTAGATCATTAGCGCTGTTACAGTATTATTTACCTGGCTGGCTCTCCAACAGGCTCTCTACTGTGAGCCCAGCCAGGGAGTACGGAGGGCAGAGATGCCAGCCAATTAGCACAGAGAAACAACCTCCTGCTGCCAAATTTCTTTAGGCGTTTTCTGCAAGCAAAGACGAGGACAGGGTCGCCTTTAAAGGCTACGACGCAGACTATCAATGACTTACATCAAGAGGGAGATTTTGCCTTGTCTTTGTTTGACGCCGGTTAGAGGTTGTCTTAGCCTTTGTTAGCATTTTGGGGTTTGTTTACTGATACTGTCGCACTTGTGGAGTGACATCGTCCTTTTGAAACATCCACCACATGTTGCGGTGCAGTCACTGCTGTTGTCTCTGTGCCATCCAGTCAATGTGCTTTATATCTGCTTCCTATCACATTTAGCATCATGTTATTGATGTTGATGACTGAATGATGCTATGAATGATTCGACACACAATGCGTGTCATTGCGTCATGGGCCCACAATCTCTTCCATCACTGACACGCTGCAAGTCGTTTCTACTAGTGTGGAATACCTCCATGATGACATTACATTTCTATGGCTGCAATCTCTGTCCATTCTAAATCCTCTTGGTGTTTGTTCTTCGGGTTTTTGTTTCTATTAGGCCTCACATAATGGATATGAAGTTGATCTTAAATGCCCTGAAGTGCTTTTGAGAGAAAACAATGCAGCAATTAGAAGAAGCAGAGACCCTTATCCTGTTGCTATTGTAGATGAAAGAACATAATCTAATTCAACATTGTGCTGTGAGAACATCCCATGTGGAGGTTCATCATGTAATGAGCTGCACCCTGGGCTCGAGGTGATATCAACACAACAAGTCCAGCACTGGTATTACTAAGTGAAAACATAGTTGGTGTCGTAAAGTATTACAAATACCTGAGGTAGATTGTGGGAGAAAAGAAGCTGCCATCCACAGAACATGATGCTCATTTTAGTGTGTGTGTGTGTGGTGTGTGTGTGTTTGTGTGTGTGAGTGTGTGCAGATATTTGTGTGTGATAATGGCTCCATATTATCAGATCATCATGTTGATGGCCTCAGCAAGGAGTCAGCTGTCTGCTGGGAAAATGGAGGCCAGATAGGTCAGAGGAATGAGTATCAGCGCCGACCCCCACAGTTTTCTACTTTCCCTTGAACTTCCAAGGCACTTATGTCTTTATTTCTGCATCAGCAGCTTTATGACACTCAGGTCAGCTGGGGTTGAATTGGAGCACACTGGTGCTCAGTCCTGATGGCTTCCCCTTAATAAGCTGTTGTTTGAAATCTAGCTCACTTCTCTGCTGTTTTAGATTTTAAAAAAGAATAAAAATAATGACAAAAAAAAACTCTCTGGCAAAATGAATTAACGTAAATGAAAACCAAGGGCTAAGGCAAGATGTTGATATTAAAACAAACGTGTCTGTTCGCTTTTGTGTGTGGGGTTGGAGCTCTGGCACATCATGTGTGGTTGTGTGTGTGTAGTTGTATGTGTGCATGTGCGTGTGTGAATGTGTGTGTGTGTGTACATGTGTGTGTGTGTGTGTGTGTGTGTGTGTGAGTCTGCTTAGTGAAGACTGCTGCTGATGTGCAGGTCTTGCAACAGAACACGATCAATACATGCCACCGATATCACAGGGGTAGGTGTGTGTTCTGTGTGTGTGTGTGTGTGTGTGTGTGTGTGTGTGTGTGTGTGTGTGTGTGTGTGTGTATGTGTGTGTGTGTGTTTGTGTGTGTGTGTATGCAGGGATAAGTGTAGTTTTTTTTCCGGTAGCTTAGCTTATCAGCAGACATGGCCCAGACATTCGCTGGGTCCTTGGCCATGTTCACATGCTAACAATTTAATGTGAGAGTCTGCTTAGGTGTGTTAAGATGCCAGTGCAGAACTACCAGTAAAGGGTTGCAATCCAACTACATGAAGACACACCACAACATATGGAAACTCCCCTCTCTCTTCCTACCTCCCTCTATCTCTCTCTCTCTCTCTCTCTCTCTCTCTCTCTCCCTCTCCCTCTCTCTCTCTCTCTCACACACACACACACAAAAGGAACGATGTACACACCTACCATGGTTCAATTGATTTCCGTTTCATTTTCATTCCATGCACTGCATTGGAAATATATATGGTAAATACCTTTAAAAAGGACCTTAATGAGGATACAATGATACAGCAAGTCATGAAGGACAAATGTTTAACAAAACAACACTCCTCCCCATCTCCCTCTCCCTTACACACACCCTCTCTCTCTCTCCCTCTCTCCCTCTCTCTCTCTCTCTGGTGCACTTCTCTGGTCCTGTACACATCATTGAAGCGTGCAGCTACACAAGGGGTGTCAGAGAAAGCCTTTTAATAACACGTGGCAATGATGAATTGCTTTAATCACTGTCCGCACTGGCCGTGGCCTTCTGTGCGCGCTGTAACTTATAATACGGGATGCTTGTAAGAGAATTGTTACTGTGAGGCTCATTGAGCTTCTTAATGTGAACCTCTACGTGCCCCGTGTTTCCATTAAAGGGGCGTACCGGTCGTCCTGTGTCACCGGGCCCTGGCCACTTCATTGAAAGCACCGCAGTAACGAGCCAGACGGCCCTGATCTGGCCCAGAATACGCACAGAGAGAACGGCCAATGCAGAGAGAGCGGCTGAGAGGCAGCGTGTGTGTGTGTACGTGCGTTTGTGTGTGTGTGTGCGCGTGCGTTCATGTCAATGTGTGTGTGTGTTTGTGTGTGTGTCATGTGTGTCTGTTTGTGTGTGTGTGTGTGTGTGTGTTACTGTAACACAGCATGAAACAGGGTCAGAAAAGGGAAGGCCAATGTAATGGATCAGGAGATGTCTCAATGAGCTGTATGTCAGCAAGGCAGCCAGGCAACTGTGAGTCTGTGAATGTGTGTGTGTATGTCTGTGTGTGTTTGTGTGTGTTCCTAAATGTGTTCCATTATGTGTGTGTGTGTGTGTGTGTGTGTGTGTGTGTGGGTATGTGTGTGTGTGTGAGTGGATGTGAGTGTGATGGTGTGCTCTGGAGTCTGTCTGACAGTAAGAACATTAGGGGTTCCCTGTGATCTATGCTGGTGAAAGTGTTTGGCTGTCAGTAAAGCTACGTTTAAGCAGAAACTGTAAGTAATCCTGACTCCCATGCACATCCCATCAGATTTACCGCGTAGGGCTGAGAGAAATCTCTTCTTTTCGCTAAAACAGCCATTAATATCCATGGATTCTTTACAGGCTGCATTTGGTGGTCTCAACATCTCTCTCTCTACTTCGCTTTTTCTCTCTCTCTCCCCCCCCCCCCCCTCTCTCTCTCTCTCTCTCTCTGTTACACTCTCTATCCCCTGTTCTGATGGATGCTAGAGTGCAGGCTGGCCTTTCCCCAGGCTGCCAGTTCATTTGGCAGTTAGTCTCCCTGGTCCTGGCACTTTTATGACCGCTGGCCTGATTGGAGAGGTGAAATGCTCTTATTTGAAGTGGAGTGGTACAATTATCCTGGAGGTGTGTGCAGTTATGTGTGTGTTTGTGTTAGAGGATGGCTACCCGACCCGAGCCCGTCGGAACCCGTCGGGTTGGGCCCGGTTTGGACAAATATTAAAAATGTATAAGCGGGCTCGGGTCGGGTTCGACACATCAGCGCGATAATGCATTGAACATTCCACATTTTAAATATCTTAATAAATAGTGAAGCCAACTGTCTGCTTCACATGATGCAAAAGTTCGTTTTTGATAATAAAAAAAATCACATTTAGGTCCTACATTTTAGGATAACAGCCTTCTTCCCGTGGCAGGAATTTGTTTATGTCCGTGCCAACATGATTACAGGTGGCAAAATGGCATCACGGAGAAAGTTAAAGAGAAACTGTCATCTGGAGAGTTTAAAATGATACTAAACGAAAGGAAATCTACTGTATGGAGATATTTCTGCTTAGTAGACGATGCAGATTCTAATTAGGCTGTTGGATATGTCCAATGTAAGAAGTGTGAAGTTTTAATGAAATATGATTGATGCAACTCTCGTTCTCCACAACAACATGGATTAAACTTCGATGGTTGGATGTAGATAGTTTCAGAACGAACGTCGGCGTGCTAACAGATCTTCAATGGTAAGACTTGTCTGTTGTGCCTCCGTTAGTGTAGCATAAAACGTGAGTTTTATTAAAGCATAGTGTGTGTAATGTGTAGTTAGTTCATTCCGTGTGTTAACCTTTCCTGCTGTCTGTCTCTGATAGTTGGAGATTGCAGGGGAGCAAAATGCTCCACGGCCGAAGTAGATTAGCTACATGTTTTTAACTTCGGGGTTTATTATTCCCTTTCCTTTACGTCTGCTGCTGGTTAGTAAATACAGACAGCAGGAAAGGTTAACAAACGGGATGAAATAGCTACACATTACACACGCTATTAATATGCTTCAATAAAGCCCACGTTACTCACATACTGGTTAACACTGTTACAGCACATAAATGTTTGTCGCTACATCCAAACTATGCGTCACCTTTGTCCTTGTACGTGCTCATCTTAAAGGAGCCGCACCATTTTACTAAACGTTCTTGCAATGTGAATCATTTAATTTAAATATGCTTATTGGCCTTATTGTGTGCAGTTGTTCGTTTAACAGCGCTTGTTTGTGAAAGAGAGAGCATTTAACTGTTGATGCCCCAGTTTAATAAAGCCAGGATATTCATAAAAGACGTACGTCAATGTGGCATTAGTAGGCTACTATGAACAGTTGAGAAATTAATTCCGTCGGGCTCGGTTCGGATTCGAAAAAAATAATCTTAATGGCTGTCGGTCTCGGTCCGGGCTCGGTTACTATTCTGTCGGACCGGGCCGGGCTCGGACAGAAAAAACCGGCCCGAGCCACGCTCTAGTTTGTGTGTGTATGTGTTTGTGTATTTGTGTGTGTCCGTATATTGGTATATGTTTGAGTGTGTGTGTGTGTGTCTGTGTCTGAGTCTGTGTGTGTTTGTGTGTGTGTGTGTGTGTTACGGCAGACCATGAGAACCAAAGGTCCTGTAACATAAAAGGCCACGACTCTTGTTTACGGGTAAACAGTTTTGTTTATTATAACAAACACAGTGGTGGTTGCAATAAAAGAGGAAGAGAGGGGAAACAAAATACCAACTAAAAAGCCTTCATAAACTAAATAATTGTAGCCGCTTACCTCTCTCGCATCAAAATGAAAAAGAAGGTGAGTCTTCCCGAAACTACCTTACCTGCACTTACTAACTCTAACTAAAAAACGTGCAGACAAAACACAAACAACCACCAAAACAACAAGAACGGGCAAACAGAAAAAGTACGTAACACGCGTAAAGGTCTCCAAGTTAATTGTCTCTGAACTCAGTTTGGATGTGAGCCAATTAGTCCAAGCCTAATCCAACAAGGTTGTGGTCCTGGGAAAACAGACCGCGAGCCAGTTCCAGAACAGTGAGCGCCTCCATCTTGGGAAGGGCCGGCTTTATAAAGGGCGAAGTCCGGCAATAGAGACGAGGTGTGTGTGTGTGTGTGTGTGTGTGTGTGTGTGTGTGTGTGTGTGAGAGAGAGCAGGGGGATGGCTGCATGACTGTGTGTGTCTGCAGATGTTTGGTGTTGAGAAGGGGCCACATAGTAATGTCTCACACATGTAATCACAGCTGGACGTCGAGGGTCATGTTAATCTATCATGTGTGTAAGGGCCTATTGTGGTCCTCTGCATTAGTGTAAATACTTAAAGCAGTTTGTGCCTTAAATCTAAACCCACTTAGTCACAGTAGGGTGCAGTCTTTCACCACTTTAGATTGCTTTTGCAGGCTAGCACAAGTACATAGTGTAGTTTCACACCCACATTTACAGGCACACACACACACACACACACACACACACACACACACGTGAGACATATTTATTTGCGCTACAGTGGTAGTATGGATAATCAATATGTAAGCTGTTGCAACCAGAGAAAGAGGGGAGAGGGAGAGAAAGAGAGAGAGAGATGGTCATGCCAAAGAAAAGTGCCCAGTATTCAGACAAACAGCTTCCACTGCTCAGGGTCAAGAGGTCATCAGGGAGTCTTAAACATTTGCACCTACGTCTTTATAATCTCCCCCAGTTACCTTTGATCATGTAAAGAAAGATTAAGGCTCAGTCGCAGATTCAATTACGTATATTATATTTTATGAGTTTAATTACCTGCTTTCTAGCGGTTACTCTCTGTAGTATAATGGTGGCGTTCAGACGCTCCAACCCCCTGGATTTAAAGTGGCATTGGGGTCATTCCTGCCAAATAATCTCAAATCTGTAAAACAATTCAAAGGTGCAAATGTTATGGAAGATGTCAGGGTCCAAAAATGCTCCAGCTCACTTTAATGCAAGTGGGAAAACTTGGGTGAGCGTCTCCCTATTCAAATGCCCATCATGCATGCTGTTATAATGTGGTACTGGGCTCTGAAACTATGCCTGTGCCCTGATGGACAATTCTTCAAGTTAGGCACAGGGCTGCTTGAATCTCTAGATGTGCAACTGTCACACAGAAGGACCAGTTGCCAGCCATGGTCCTCAAATATCATGCCAATAGAGGGGTTCTCTTTTAGCCCTGACATACACCGTCAATCAATGAATCAATCAATAAGCCTTCACCTGGCCCTCACCTTGGGGTCAGGGAAAAATAAACCCCAGCGCATGAAGGAAGGCAAACACACCTGAAGACAAACCTGGAAATCCCCTGATGGAGGGTCTGGTGGTATGAGAAAAAACAGAGTTAAAACACAAGCCCATTCAAGTCCCAGCTCAAGATCACACCATGTAATCCCTTCATGTCTCTCTCAATCTCTCTCTCCCTCATCTTTTATCTTTCTCCCCTTCCATTTTACCATGTTTGCTTTTTGCTTTATCTCCTCTCTCTTTCTCTCCCCCTCTCTTCCCTCTCTCTCAATCTCTCTCTCCCTCTCTCTCTCTTTTTCCCTCTCTCTCTCTCTCTCTCTCTCTCTCTCTCTCTCTCCATCTCTGGGGACACAGACAGGCCCAGTTCTTCCTTAGAGCTCGGTGCAACCTGTTTTTGCGATTCAGCCCACGATTCTTTAGTGATAACATTAAGGCCGAAAAAGCTGCATAAATTAGAGGGGTATTCTCTATTCTCTCTCACTCTCTCTTTCTATCATTCCTTCTCTTCCTCTCTCTCTTTCAATCAGTCTCTCTCTCTTTCACTCTCTCTCTTCCAATCAGTCTCTCTATCTCCCATCCCCCTTCATCTCTCTTTTCCTCTCCCTCTCTCTCCCCCTCTGTCTTTCCTTCTTTCTCTCTCGCTCTTTCTTTCATTTTCGGGGCCTTTTGGTAATACATGAAATGGGATTGATGTTATTTGAGAGTGTGTGTGTGTTTGTGTGTGAGTGTGAATGCTGTCAACCGAGACCTCTCCCTCCACAGACTGACGTTTTTTGGCAAGACATTATGCGTCTCCAAAATGCCTCTCAAATAAAAGCATTTATTCATGAAATAGGATTATTCATGAGGGAGATAGGCGCCCCCACTCGAGGTTAAGGCTGTACCATCCCCGGCTCAACAACCTCTAAATTTCTCTTGAAGACCGAGGCGAGGATAATTTGACAGTCGGAGCCACTTCTGTCATCTGCAATGGACGGACACTTTGAAAGACAGCTCTTGATTTGTTTGACAGACAGCCAGTTTACTGCGGGGCATGAGAGAGAGGAGGGGTTATGATCACACCGCTCCCTGAAACCAATCTTACCAGCGTCGAGAAGCATGACAGAGGAATTAGAATGTTAACAGCTTGCTTTTGTTGTCATTATTTTTTGAATTTCGCAAGGCACTGTGGCCAATGGCGTTGATTCACACTCCGTCTTTGCAGCTCGAGCTTCCGTGTTTGCAGCCGTGACCCTAGACATATCCCTGCACCGTGATCGCCCTCAGGAGAGAAATAGAAAGCTTCAGTGACAAGCAAAACCCCAGCGATGGCCCATCCACGCCAATAGCAATAGCACAGTACAATTACTTTCCTTTAGCAGACGTGTGATCGCGCATATCAGCCGTCCTCTCTCTCCTCGGTCCTGCGGCACAGCTCTTCGTAGACGGCACCCCTCGGAGAGAAAGCATAGGCTACTCAGAACGAAACAGACACTCGCTGGCCCACACACACACAGTAAGTTGAGAGTTAAAACAGTGGATACTTTCCTTCACTGAGTTGGTTTGTTGCGTTCTCTCAATCCTCCAGCCGCCAGCGGTGTGCCGTCTGCCTTCCATCAGCTGTTTCTCCAAGATCACGTCATCAGGCCAAACCGGGGTTCTCTCTCTCCAGCGAACTTTACGTTCTCTATAAAAAGAGTTTTTCCTCCCAATGTCCCCAATCACAACTCCCCATGAATCACAGTCCATTAGTCCAATCAGTCCATCACCCAATCAGTATTCCCTTCGTCTCTGGGAATCATCCATCACAAGGCAATTGTCCATTATGCCGAAATGAACCCAAACCACAATTACATTACACAATTAACAATTACATCACTTAATATTTATACACACATTGATGCCTCAAAACCCCACTGATCGTGACATTTCCAGCTTGTTTTTATGCCTGGCTCTGTTCCTGAAAACAAGGGGTAAATGACTGATAATGAAGTGCCAACACAGGGCTCTGTCCTTGGCCCTATCCTATTCATCATATACCTCCTCCCACTTGGACTGATTTTCCGTAAATACAATATTCATTTCCACTGTGATGCGGATGACACCCAGCTCTACGTTTCCACCAAACCCACTTCCACCTTCCCACCCTCCTCCCTCTGTGCCTGTTTACAGGAAATCAAATCCTGGTTTTCTTCAAATTTCCTGAAGCTTAACAGTGAAAAAACTGAGGCAGTCCTCATTGGCTCCAAACACACCCTCACCAAACACCCCAGTTTCACCCTCACCATAGATAACTCCTTGGTTACCCCCTCTCCTCAGGTTAAAAGCCTGGGTGTTGTCCTCGACAGCACCCTATCATTCCATACCCACATCAACAACACCATTCGATCTGCCTACTTTCACATCCGCAATATCAACCGCCTCCGCCCCTCACTCACTCCCAACACCGCCGCAATCCTGGTTCACTCCCTTGTCACTTCCCGCCTGGACTACTGCAATTCCCTTCTCTTTGGTCTCCCACACAAACTTCTCCATAAACTCCAACTGGTACAAAATGCTGCTGCCCGTATCGTCACTAGGACGCCATCCATCAATCACATCACCCCCGTTCTGCATCAACTCCACTGGCTTCCCATTCAACACCGCATAAATTTCAAAATCCTCCTCCACACATTTAAGGCAATCCATAACCTCGCCCCTCCATACCTCTCTGACCTCCTCCACATCAATGTCCCTACCCGGTCTCTCAGGTCTGCTTCCTCCATCACCCTGACCGTCCCCCAAGCCCATCTGTCCACCATGGGATCCAGAGCCTTCAGCCGCTCTGCCCCTCACCTCTGGAACTCCCTTCCCCCTGACATCAGGAACATTGACCCTTACTCAATCGCTCTTTTTAAAAAAACTAATCAAAACGCACCTGTTTAAGCAGGCCTATAACCTGTAAAGTTGTTGCCGTATAATGTATAATTCAATGTATTTTTTTTATAATTCAATGTATTTTTTTCAATGTATTTTTATAATTCAATGTATTTTTAATGTTTTCAATGTTGTAAGGCGACCTTGGGTCTCTTGAAAGGCGCCATATAAATAAAATGTATTATTATTATTATTATTACATCAAGTTTAGCATTGAAGCTTTTAAACAACGAAGAGAAGTCAACTCATTTAGAGGGCACAACTTGCATTCTCTCTCTCTCTTTCTTTGAGGCTTTGGCTCAATGCATGTGTATGTTTGTGTCTCAATTTCTTACAGTGGTTCAGTCTCTACCCTGAAAACTCCAGCAACTCAAACATCCTTATGAATTTTGCAGTTGACTTTTCTGCTGAGCCCATCTCTGTGGCAACACCGGTCACAAGATGGCAGCTTTGCCTGTCAATAAGGCCCTGCACCGGTTCATTATAAGACCCACAATGTTATCACCCTGTCTCCCAAATGTTCCCATCAGACCTGACCGAAGGTCTCTCCGAGCTGACTCCACTGAGTGAGTGAGGTCATAACCCTTCTGCTGAGAGGCTGGGCGTTCCCCCTTGTGGCAGAAGAACTCATTACAACTCCAGCAACTCACACTCCAGCTGCAATTAAGCCCAAACACTTCACACTAGTTGAAAGATATGGCCATAATAATAAAGCACAATCCTCTTGTCTGGGTCACGTGTGTTATGGAGTCAAGCCATCAAGGCCCAGAGGTGGAGCTGAGTGTGGAAGAGATCAGGCCCAGAGCAGGTCCAGATCCAGGTTCTGTGTCATATGGACCCAAGCCTTATCGGGCCAACATCTGTCGCAGATCCACTCCAGACTAAAAAGCTCTCTGGATGGGTGTTGTTCAGATGAAAGTGCCCTCCTCCATCATAGTAACCCCAGACGTCCTTGAAACTTTTTGTGCTGGCTGCGTATTCAAGACCGTCTGTGAACCACTTTTAAGGAGAGAAAAAAATAGCTTAATAGCAGAGATGGTTGCAGGGCTGGTTGCGAGAGAGAGAAAAGAGGGTTAGGAGAGAGGAAGGCTGTGGCAAACTCAATATCTTTGTGCTTTTAGCACAGGAAGCCAAAGACGAGAAGGCCTTTTTTAGAAGCTATTGATTTGTGTTATGCTTGAGAGAGTCATTTATTATGAAAGCTCATATTTTTAAGGTCGGCACTTAACTAAGGGTCCACATAAATCATATTCTTGGCATTTTTCTACTTTTTTTTTATAAGTATATTCCGCAAAAAAAGCTCTGTCCTGGCTATAGCTGTCCCCGTCATTTAACCGTTACCAGACTCCAGACTGAGTGACAGCTCCATCAAACGTTGGGGTTGAAGTGAGAGTTGGTTAGAGGCTGGCCTTCTTCTCCTGAAGAGAGAGGAAAACTCAACCCATATCAGCCGCCTGTCAGGCACTCCCTCACACGAGACGATTTAATTCAAAAGCCATGTCTTTTCCTAGAGAGAGAGTTAGAGAGAGAGAGAGAGAGAAAGACAGATAGAGGGAAAGAGAGATGGATGGGAGAGGGGCAATAAATAGCTGCATCAAATAACGAAAAAAAAACTGTGAAACTTTCTAATCCTCTGTAATGCTTTTAGTGATAGCAGGCTTCACAGAGTTGGCAGCCTCTTTAATTATGTGAGACTGTGGCAGAGTGAGCAGCCCTCATATACATGCCATTAATTATTGAAACACTGTAATAAAAAAATGAAGTCTATTGCACCATTTGGGTGTGGGTGGGAGATTCAAATATTCATGATTTCAATATTTGTAAGTGTAATAGGAAGGAAGTCTGGGCGTTTTGCAGGGTAAAGAAAAAAAAAGGATGTCCCTGCGGTTATTAAGTGAGTTAATTCGTAGTAAATTCAGTATAGTCTTGCAATGGAAACAGCTCAGTACGCCACGCTGTGAGAATAAAATCCTGCAATCCTGCCTGCAAAGTGGACCTCCCACTAACAACAAACATTTCCATTAGTGCTGAAAGGCGCCGTGTCACACCTGTGCTGAGAAAAGAAAGCCGCCTGCGCAAACTATGCTTCCCCTGGATTAGGGTTTGCAGAGAAGAAGAGACAAGCCAACGGCCGCTTCAGCAATTGAAAATGTGCTAAAAACATGTATGTGTGTGTGTGTGTGTGTGTCTGTGTGTGTGTGTGTGTGTGTATGAATGTACCGTATGTATGTACCATATGTATGTATGTATGTATGTATGTATGTATGTATGTATGTATTTACCGTATGTATCTACCGTATGTATGCATTGGCCTCATGTAAACAGCAGTGATGAAATGGTCATTTTGGAGTTTAAAGTGTCTTTAACAGAGTTAGAGTCTAAAGTGTCTTTAACACAGTGAGAGCTTGAGTCTCTCTGTGCCTCTCTGAGTCTCTGTGCTGCTGTGACTGGTGTTGCTGTTGTGCGAGAAGTGTGTGTGTGTGTGTGTGTGTGTGGGTGGGTCTAATTCAGAATGAGGCATGCTGTGTTTGCTAGTGGGCTGGGCCCCACTGTTACCCTGGGTCAGGATTAATGCTATGAATGCATAGTTCTTCCCTGCCTGTGTGTGTGTGTGTGTGTGTGTGTGTGTGTGTGTGTGTGTGTGTGTGTGTGCGTGTGTGTGTGTGAGTGTTAGTGTGTGTGTGTGTGTGTGTGAGTGCCCGGGTGTGAGTGTGTGTATGTGTGAGTGTGTGTGTGCGTGTGTGTGTGTTTGTGCGTGTGCGCGTGTGTGTGTGCCTTTATTTCTCTCTTCCATCACATGTATAAATAGGCTGAGGTGGAGCGTGAAATGAAAGGCTCGCACAGAGACAGAAGTGCATGAAATGGGGATGAAAGTAAGGAAATGGGACATATCTATCCCTCGCCATGACGACCGGGAGGAGGGGGTGATTGAGAGAGAGTGTCCACCCACCTGTGAGTCTACGACAGACATATAAACACTCACTGCTCACACACACACACACACACAAACACACACACACACACACACTCACACACACACACACACACACACACACACACACACACACACACACACACCAGACACACACACACACACACACACACACACACACTCACACACACACACACACACACACACACACTCACACACACACACACACACACACACACACCAGACACACACACACACACACACACACACACACACACACACACACACACACACACACACACACATATATATACACACAAGCACATAACAGTTTTAAACAAACCACATTTAAGCAAAACAATTTCTACAGACTGTCAGTTGAAGTCCATCTTTGTGACTTCTTCTCTTCTTTTCTATGCCTCTCCTTGCGAAGATGAGTGAGATCACCACCAATCGAAATGGTGATGTACTAAACCCAGCTTCTCATACTTTCTGCATTATCCAGAGTACATATAACACACACACACACAGACACACACACACACACACACACACACACACACATACTGCACAGCTCAGCTAGCAAGCCACACCACACCAACAATGTAAGAGCCTCATAAGTATTATTCATGAGTGTGTGTGTGTGTGTGTGTGTGAGGGAGAGAGGGCTCTATTCTCCAATATTAAAAATATATAGATATGAATGATCCTGGAAATAATAAAGTTTTATTCTGACGCAGTTGAGTATTTTAATAAGGAAGGCAGTGGTAATGTCACCCTATAAAGTTGTGCAGGCCCACTGGGCCTTCGCGTGCCCCTATAAAAGTCTTCATTATTCTGTAAACTCTGGCTTTTGAGAGGAGAGCCGTGTTAATCAGCTTTATCCTCTCCTGGTCAGCCTTGGCCTGTGCAGCCTTGTTAAAGCTGCTAAATCTGTAAGGGCCCGTGATGGGCCAGTTACAGGCCACGCAATAATAACGTGTATAATAACGTGAGTCAGATGAAAGGCTGCACAGGGAGCTCTGTCCAAGTCTGCGAGGGGAAAATATCTGTCTTTGTGTGTGATTCACTCGTGTTGTCAGTACATGAGAGCAGGCTTTGATTAAATGTGGGGATGAATGTGGATGCGTCTGGCTGTACTTATGCTACAGTGATTATTTGTGTTTTGAATGGAACGGACTTTGAATGTAAGTTTAATTGTTTGACAGAATGGGTTTGTGTGTGAAAGTATGTGTGTGAATCTATGTCTTCAAATGTTTAGCTCTGTGTATGAACACTATGGGCATTTTTTTGCTGCTTGAGTTAGATAGTGAATGTGTGTATACGTACGTGTATGTGTGTGTGTGGTCACACATGTGGGAATTTATGTAGATGTTTATCCGCGCGTGAGTGTGTGTGTGTGTGTGTGTATGCACATCATGACCGGACTCAGAGTCTCACCTGTTGTGATGGGGCGTTTGGGACGGGTGGAGCCTCAACACAATTAAAACGTCCTCTCTGCTCTGAAGGCCAATGAATGCAAGTGTGTGTGTGTGTGTGTGTAAGTGTGTGTGAGTATGTGTGTGTGTGTGTGTGTGTGTGTGTGTGTGTGTGTGTGTGTGTGTGTGTGTGTAAGTCTGTGTGTGTGTGTGTGTGTGTGTGTGTGTGTGTGTGTGTGTGTGTGAGTCTGTGTGTGTGTGTGTGTGTGTGTGAGTCTGTGTGAGTGTGCGAGTAAATGTCCTCTCCGCACTGAAGGCCAATGCATCAGCCTGATTCCACTGGACAGACAGCCCAATGTGTTTGCCAGCGCTGATATTCAGCCTAATGATGTTGTCCTTCAACTGCACTGCAGACCCCCGACACACACATGCATGCACACACATACACATACACACACACACACACACACACACACACACACACACACAGACCCCGACCCGCTCCCTGTCTGTATTCATGTCCCATCAGCCATACATCATGATAGCTGCCTCTCCATGCTGATGAGAAGAGAGAGGGAGCGAGAGGAGGAGAGGAGGAGAGGTTAATTTCACCCATCACTCTCTCTCTCTCTTGGTTTGGGGAAAAATGGGGTGCAGGGGGAGAAATAGTCACCGTTAATGATTCTGATAGGCCAGTATTTAACTGCTGATGTGGGCTGATTTGTTTTTATTGATGTTTGATGGTTGTTAAATGAAGGTTTTTAAAAGTCTAGAAAATGATCTCTCTCTCTCTTTCTCTCTCCGACTCCGTTCTCTCTCTTTCACTCTCTTTAAGAGGGCTAGGGGAGGACTTGAGATTTATAATGCACTCCTACTGAAAATCTCAGACACCACACACACGCACGCACACACAAACTCATAAACACATAAACGCGCACATAAACACACGCACGCGCACACATACTCACACGCACACACAGACACATACACATCCCTGCACACACACACACACCCATACGCGCACGCACACATATGCGCACACACACACACACACAGACCCACACACTTATACACAATGACAGTTCTAATTTCACTCTTCCACTACCAACTGTTGGTGGTCTATTAACCTTAACAGCTTTAAGAGTGCGAAGGTCCGCAGGGAGGCCACAGCTCTGTTCCCCATCATTATACTCAGGGAAGTGGGACTGTGTCCTCTGCCTCTGACACGTCTGTCTCTGGAGACCCCTCTGAAATATTGCTTCTGTGGATGTCCTGACTAACTAGCGTCCGTTAGAGCAGACTGTTTGGACTGTCTTTCACTGTACACTGACCCTTTCAATGCATTTACGAACACTGGACTACACACTAAAGCTTCTCTAGGCAGGAGGCAGTCTGTGGCAGTAAGAGAAGAGGGAAGGTGTGTGGAGGATTGAAGGAGGGGGGAAAAGCCTAAGAGGCTGTAAATTCGTGTAATTTGTCATGTGAAATAACACACTACCAGCAGCGTGTGTCAGAGCAGGCGCAGGCTGACGC
Source organism: Sprattus sprattus (assembly GCF_963457725.1). NCBI lineage: Eukaryota > Metazoa > Chordata > Actinopteri > Clupeiformes > Clupeidae > Sprattus > Sprattus sprattus. The sequence continues at coordinate 3,489,435 of NC_137927.1, read as the reverse complement.
CGACTGGTGTTGGCTGCCATGGCTTGATGATGGACGCCGTTTTCACAAGTGCGTCGTATGGGAGGCCTCCGAGGCGGTCCGAGCAGAAAGGTCACGCTCTCGCCCGAAGCCGTTCATCACTCGTGCCGAAAAGGTCACGCCACATTGCGTCGCTCCATTAGTCCCATCGCTAATGCTAATGCTAGCTGCCCGCGATGAGTCAGCAGCCTTGACACCTCAAGAGAACGAGAGACTCCTGCGGGAACTCACAGAAGAAAGAGAACGAGGGCGGGAACCCACTGACAGGGAAAGAGAGAGAGAGAGAGAGAGAGAGAGATAGAGAGAGAAAAGAACAAGAGGAAGAAGGAGAGAGTTAACTTGTCGGGTGTGTGTGTGTGTGTGTGTGTGTATTTGTGTGTAGTTGTGTGTGTTTGTATGTGTGTGTATGGTACAGGTTAAAGGGCTTTGCTGAAGCATCCCTCCAGAGATCGTACAGAAGAGGGGGTAATTTACCCCAGGAGGGGAAGAGAAGAAGAAAGAAAAGGTAGAGGGAAAAGGAGGAGAATAGAGGAGAGGAGAGAAGATAGAGGAGGGGAGAGGAGAGAGAGGAGAAGAGGGGAGGGGGGAGAGGAGAAGAAAAGAGAAGA
>NC_137927.1:3481309-3483809 GCF_963457725.1 Sprattus sprattus | reverse complement strand
CCCTCTCCTTCTCATCACAGAAGAGGCTTTCATCAGCGCAGCCTTCCGCCATTTACTATGTGCGTGTGTGTGTGTGTGTGTGTGTCCCCCTGGCCTTCAAAGAGAAGAGTGATTTGCTAGTCTTTGTAGTATTTCATTGTTATTAACGGGGATTTATTTATTTTTTATTTAGAATACTTAGAGGGCTTTTAAAAAAAAAACTTTTCATCCCTTGAATTTAGACAAACACCCTACCCTCCCCATCCCTCTCTCTCTCTTTCTCCCTTTCTGCCTCTGCCTTTAAATTTGCCCCCTCTGTTAGTTTGAAGCATCTCACTAGTAAACAAAGCTCCAGTCAGCAGAGGAGATGAGTGGAGAAAAGACATACTCAAAGAGAGAGAAAGTGTGTGTGTGTGTGTGTGTGTGTGTGTGTGTGTGTGTGTGTGTGTGTGTGTGGTGGGGTGGGGTGGGGTGGGTTTGGGGGCAAAAAAAGAGAAGATGAAGAGAAACAATTACCCATTGGAAGAAAAGGAGTATAGCGCACTAGGCTGGTGAGAAGGACGAAAACAGAAAAAGAACACAACCAGTCCCCTGCAAGTTTTTAAACCTTTGAATTGTTGACACAAACGGTTTTCTTCCCCCCCCGTCCTCCTGTCGAACCGGTTTTATTTATTTCCTTGTGGCGGCGGCGGAAGCTTCTCTGCTCTCTCTGGCGGTCGAGTGTTATTAATTGGCCAGGTGCTACTGAGAGAGGACGCCTCACCGATGCCTTCCTGCCAATTAAAGACCACCAAACCCATCGCTTGCCTGGGTTAAGTAGGTCACACTGGCCCATCCAATTAGAGGAGCCGGTGCTGGAGAGAGAAAGCAACCAGGTCATCCGAACCAAAGCCCACGCTGTTTGCTCTCTCGCTTTCTCTATTTTCTTTCCGTCTGTCTCTCTCTCTCTCCTTCTTTTTCTTTCTCTTTTTCCTTCTCTCTCTCTTTCCCTGTTCCGTTCCCTCTACCTGCTTCACCCCTCTAGACCATATAAAGAAAAAGCAAACTTAGCGAAAACAAAAGCACTTTTTAAATGTCAGCGTCAACAAGGGCAAATTTATTTTTTGTTTCCATGCTCTCATTTGACATGTAGTGCAGATGGCCTCCTCTTCAAATTAGAAATGAATACCTTTTGACCAAGCCACACACACACACACACACACACAAACACACAATGAAATGGGGCGCTAACATTGTGCCAATAGAGGAAATGCAACAGACCATCAAAGAGTTGTTCAAAGCTCTTTCGTATCCTTGCACAGCTACACACATAAGTACACATATATATTACACACACACACACACACCGTCACCTACACTGTCATTGTCATCTTCATCATGATCACCGTCATCATCATCGTCATCTTCATCATAATCACGTCATCATCATCGTCATCTTCATCATAATCACCGTCGTCGTTGTCGTCGTCATCAACATTATCTCATGTCTGTGGAGATCCTACAGAACGACAGCTGGTGTGTAGTGACAGGGATGATACACACACACTCACACAATCACACACACACACACACACACAGTGGTTAAAGTGGGATTTGGTAGGTGGGGGTACTCTATTTTCCGGTGTGGTGGCGGCGGTGGCGGGGTATTTGGTGGATCTTCTGGCGGCCGTGGCGGGGGGTATTTGGTGGATCTGGTGGCGGCGGCGTTGAAATCACCCATTCCTATATTTTTTTAATTACAGTGATATAAGGAGGTCTAACCAAAGACCTAAAGCAGGGATGGATCATGAGCCTTTGGGCCCCTATTTGGTTCCATGAGAAAATTTTGAATTTGGTAAATATGATTTCCTGTATTCTGGTGCATTTTGGGGATGGCCAGCTGGAAATGAACAATTAGTGCTGAGATTTAGATTTGAAACTCATAGCATTTAAGCGATTCACACATTTTAGAATGTTGGCCTATAGTAGATAGATGTTTATGCTGTAAACCACTTAGTTCTTTAGTAGGCTACATATACAGTATAGTGATATACTGTAGGTCTTCTCTCTGAATGGCGACAGGCCTACTGCAGACATGCCGGTCACACCCATCCACCACGCAAGGTTACAGAGCTCTTTATCATTCAAAAAATTATACAAAAAATACTGATTAGGCTACATGAAATGGAGCAGAAGAAATTAGCCTAGGCTACTGTAAATCTACTACTCTTACACTTGTGTTCCCATACGTGTTTTTTTTTAAAAATGGAAAATGGAAACTTCCAGCCCCTGAGCTTGTAATTGTTTATTATGGAACCATACAGAGAAAGAAAAAAAGGAAAGTAAAATAAACTGTATGTTTTGTTGCCCTATTTAAAATATAGACGTTAGACTTTAGCTTACTACTTCACCTTGGACTCCAACATGCACTCGCTCTGACTGGAACAGTCTAAACACTTACCGCAAAGCGTCGCGCTCTCAACTGAACTGACATGTTAACTGTTTTTTTTCGCGCGAAGCGTGTTTGTCAGAGGGATGAACA
>NC_137927.1:3436309-3471309 GCF_963457725.1 Sprattus sprattus | reverse complement strand
ATTGTATGAGACATAGGGAAGGAGAAAGTGTGTGTGTGTTACTGTGAGTACATTTGTGTGTGTATGTGTGTTAGTGTGCGTATATATGTGTGTGTGTTTATGTGAGAGAGCGAGAGAGAGAGAGAGAGAGAGAGAGAGAATGTGTGGGTTTGAGAAGACCGACAGGGGGACTGAGGCAGAGAGATCAGACAGGGGCAGCAGCAGTGAGCACGATGCAGAAACACACAGACATACAGTGGCGGATCAAAGCCACGACCCTGTGCTGGTTTCGGGGGCAGGAAGGTAGAGAAACAGGGAGGGGAAAAAAGGGAGAGAGGGAGAGAGAGCGCGATTTGGGGGGGGGGGGGGTTAGGCGCTCCAGGTCTGTGCCGGCCTAAGGATCTGACTGATTTAACAACTCAGCCTCCTTCACTAGTTTCACAGCTCCCCTTTGACATACGGGCAAAACAGCAGGATCTACTGTCATGGAACATGTACACACACACACACACACACACACACACACACACACACACACACACACACACACACACACACACACACACGTGGAGCCAGAGAGAGATGATAGATTGGGAAGAGAGAGACAGATGACAGATATGAGTGAGAGATGAGAGAGGGAGAGAGACATACAGAGTGAGAGATTTGAGAGAGAGACAGAGTGAGATATGTGAAAGAGATGAGAAAGAGAGAGACAGACAGAGAGAGATTATATTATTATATGTACTACAAGAATGCTTTGGCAATGCAAATTGTGTTTTTTTGTCATGCCAATAAAGCTGAGTTGAATTGAGAGATGTGTGTGTGTGTGTGTGACAGATGTGTGAGAGAAATACAGACAGTGAGAGATGTGTGTGTGTGAGAGAGAGTGAGACACAGAGTGCGAGATGTGTGAGAGAGAGACAGAGTGAGATATGTGAAAGAGAGAGAAAGACAGAGTGATAGATGTGAGACACAGAGTGAGAGATGTGAAAGAGAAAGACAGACAGAGTGATAGATGTGTGAGAGAGCGACAGACAGTAATAGATGTGTGTGTGAGATAGAGAGTGAGACACTGAGTGAGATATGTGTGAGAGAGAGACACGCAGAGTGATAGATGTGGGAGAGAGAGTGAGACACAGAGTGGAGGATGTGTGAGAGAGAGACTGACAGAGAGAGAGATGTGAGAGAAAGGGACAGACAGAGAGAGATATGTGTGAGAGAAAGAAAGAGACAGACAGAGTGAGAGATGTGGGAGAGAGAGTGAGACACAGAGTGAGAGATGTGTGAGAGAGAGATGTGAGAGAGAGGGACAGACAGAGAGAGATATGTGAGATAGAGAGAAAGAAACAGACAGACATAAGGGGCAGAAGAGAGGAAAGAAGAGAGAAAGAGAAACGGAGAGAGAACTGAGGATGATAGCATGGTAGGCTAATGCAGCGTAGTGATATGTCTTTCTGCACTACTTGGTGCGCTCTCCCCCTTTCTCGCTCTCTCTCTCTCCCCCTTTCTCTCTCTCTTTCTCTCTCTCTCTCTCTCTCTCGCTTCCTCCACTGGGTCTTCAGTAAGGGTTGCTTGCCTTCCCTCCAGCCTGCTCCAGAACCCAGCCCGGCCTCCAGCCAGCTCAGAACCGAGCCAGCTCCAAAACACAGCCAGTTCCAGAACCCAGCCAGCTCCAGAACCCAGCCAGCTCCAGAACCCAGCTCGGCCCCTAACCCACTCCAGAACACAGCCAGCTCCAGAACCCAGCCAGCTCCAGAACCCAGCCTGGCCCCTAGCCCGCTCCAGAACACAGCCAGCTCCAGAACCCAGCCAGCTCCCAGCCAGCTCCAGAACCCAGCCAGCTCCAGAACCCAGCCTGGTCAGGCCCAAGCTGTTTTCCCCCTAAACACCATTAAGGCTCAGCATAAGTCAGCACTCCACACAATACCTCTATATCTCTACATCTCCTGTCAAGGTATATAAACACCTGCTGTGCTTCCCTTGCATAATACATGCAGGTGATAGACGCTAAACGAGTAGATGAATGGGGCTGTTGTAACTGACTTAATGATCCTCTGCCCATGGCATTCTGCAACATATTTTCTCTCCATCTCTCTCTCTCTTTCTCTCTTTCCTCTGAGATGTAGCAATACAGCACTGTTTCCAGCACATGGCACCACCATGTCTGAGACACAGCCACCAGTATCACCTGTGGAGGTACTGTATGCATGATCCCCTTCCATACATGTAGTAGAACCCTTAAAAAATGATGGATGTTTAAAAACTAGATAAAGATGTCTGTTGCCACTGACCCTTGTCAATCAAGCCTTGCAGCATAATCTTTCTATCTCTCTCTCTCTTTTTCATGCGGAGCCACAAACACATGCACGCTCACACACGTCGTGCTAGTGCATGTCAGTGGTGATGTAAATGCTGCCTCAACCTCTCTGCCACACGCTAACGCTAATTAGCAGCCAGGCAGTGGGGCTCTGCTCGTTAATTGCAACATGTAGGCACCGTGGCCTACTGAGCCAGGCTTTTCCTCCACGGAAAAGGAACCGCTTAGGCTAATTCTACTACCGCCACTCTCTCTCTCTCTCTCTGTTGCTCTCTCTCTCTTTCTCTCTCTCTCTTTCTCTCTCCCCCTCTCTTCACTTTTCTCTCTCTGTAGCTTCTCTCTCACTACTTACTCTCTCTCTGTAGTCCATATCTCCACTCTCTCTCTCTCTCTCTCTCTCTGTAGTCCATATCTCCCCTCTCTCTCTCTCTCTCTCTCTCTCTCTCTCTCGCTCCCTCTGTAGTCCATATCTCCTTTTTTTCTCTCTCTCTCTTTCTCTCTGTCTGTCTGTCTGTCTGTCTCTGGGGTGAGATAACAGAAGCTTTAGTATGGGTACGGGGGAGAGTGCGCTGACAGGTTGGGGTTGCTCCCTCTGGGGGAGCCTCTGCAGTAGAAGTGAAAGCTCTGGCTGGGTTAGGTTTGTGTGTGTGTGTGTGTGTGTGTGTGTGTGTGTGTGTGTGTGTGTGTGTGTGTGTGTGAGTGTGAGTGTGGTGTGTGTGAGTGTGAGTGTGAGTGTGAGTGTGGTGTGTGTGAGTGTGAGTGTGTGTGTGTGTGCTTGTGCATGCTGTGTGTGTGTGTGTGTGTGTGTGTGTGTGTGTGTGTGTGTGTGTGTGGGTGTGTGTGGGTGTGTGTGTTGGGGGTTAACCTCTCAGTGTCTCCAGCCATCGAATGAAACCAATAAACAACTATCAAACACAAGCGAGGCCCAGCCAGTGGGCCAAACCCTTAGAGGTTGGCAATAACACAGCTTGCATGGTACAGTAGGTTCAGTGGACTCACTGTGGATGACTGGGATATGAGAAATGTCACTGCTGTCAATTACCCCCTGTTGGTAGGGATATGTTTCTCCGAGGTGGTCCCTATTCCACTCTTTCATTCATATTACATGTCAATCTCTCTTTATCTCCGTTCATCTCTCTCCTGTTTGCTTTCGCTATTCTCTTCCTCCACAATATTCTTTCTCTTCACTCTCTCTCCCTCTATCTCCTTGACCATTTTTGTCCGTTTCTCTGTACCTGTGTAGAGAGAGCGATAGAGAGAGTAATAGAGAGAGAGAGAGAGAGAGAGAGAGAGAGAATGTGTGGGTTGGAGAAGACTGAGAAGTCTCTTTACCCTCCTTCCCATCTTTTTATCACTCTCTCCTCTCGCTCTCTCTTTCTCTCCCTCTTTTTTCCCTCCTTCATTCTCTCTCCTCTCTCTCTTTCTCTCTCTATACATATATATATATATACGTATATAAATCCCTTACCAGGTCCTGCATCTCTTCCCCCTCTCTCCCTCCCATCTCTCTTCTCCCTCTCTCCCTTTCTCTTTTTCCTTGTTCTTTTCTCATTCCCTCTCTTCGGGCTCATTGCATGTTAAGAACAGCAGTTCCCTTCACTGCTTGTTTTTGTTATTGATCCCTGCATTATTGACCTGTGTGAGGGGGAATCAGCACAGTTCTCTGTGGCCCTCCCGCAGTAAGCACCTAATCGTCCACACCATCAGCCCTTGGAGACACATACTCAACACAGGGTAGTGCGCACGCAGGACGCACAGATGGACAAAAACTCACATTTGCATAATCATACACACACACACACACACACACACACACACACACACACACACACACACACACACACACACACAGACACACACAGCGCTATGCAACCCTGCAGTATTTTTGCCTCTCTCGCTCTCTTTTTCTCACTCCCTCACTGACTCTTCTGTTCTCTCACTCTTTCGCTTATGTTCTCTGCTTGTCGTTCTCTCCTGCTCTCTCACAGACACACAAACATACAAAGTGAACAAACAGGATGACTCAAGCGTGTTAAATCACATTACAAAACTTCCACGTACACACAAAGTACACAGCCTTTTTGCTAAAGTCAGCAATCAGCAGTGCTGGACTTAAGTTAACAGACAGGCTACTGAGGCGTGCTTTATGTCCCTGGCTGAAACATATAACAGCCCCACAAGCAAATGCCTTGCATACATATTAGAACATAAATGTAGGCAGCTCAAGGATAGCTGAATTGCTGTGGGTTGGCTTTGTGCCACACACACACACACACACACACACACACACACACACACACACACACACACACACACACACACACACACACACACACACACACACACAGCTGAATCATCAGCATAATGAGCCCAGATATGGCAACAATACCCCCCCCCCCCCCCCCCCCCCAAAAGGACATTATAATGACATGCATTTAACAGGCAGGCGATGACTCACCCAGTATAGTAAGCCTATTTTAAACTCTATTAATGACTGGGACGCTGTCTAGGACAGGACGAGCCAGGCAGACAGTGACTGTCCAAATCCACCCACACCTGCATCTCCGTGCGAGTGTGTGCTGAAGTGTGTCACCTTGGTGGCTCAAAATCCTACTTTTCCTCCTCCTACGCCCACAGAAACACCGCTCCAGGAGTGCCTTCAAAGCTTTTTTAGAAATCTGGATAATTTTCATCATAATTCATCCATTCATGAAAGGGTTAAGGAAGCTTGTCCTGCCACAACAGCCGTGTCTCCAGCCGACTGGCCCTGGGGTATAGACGGAGGAGAGCAGGAGAGAGAGAGGGAGAGAGAGAAAGAGAGAGAGAGGGAAGTCCATTCTGCCTGATAGTAATCATCAGTAGATGATCCATGGTCCACACCACACCCTCCATCGATTGCTTTGACTAGAGTCAAGCGCTCTGGACAAATGATTCAGAGAGGGTGAATGAGGAAGCAGGACAGGGAGAGACAGACAGACCATGTCCATCAAGAGGGGATGAAGGAGAGAGAGAGAGAATGAGAGAGAGAGAGGGAAAGAGCGAAAATGAGAGAGGGGAAGAGGAAAGAGGGAAAGAGAGAGAGAGAGAAAGGGGGGAAAACAACAGTCCAAGGCTTCTGTTTTAGTTCAGTTGTTAAGTGATGGAATTAGGAGTTTGAAGTGCTGTTACAACAATCATGAGTAGTGCGTTACACTGTGTATAATGATGTAATTCGAGTATAACAATGTTACCGTGGTGCTCTAAATATAACAGCAGTCTAATGGACCACCATACAAGTACATACAAACATTCACACTTGCAAAGACAAACAGATCTAGACACCTACCCACACAAATCTCCTTTTTCTATTTTTTCTACCACTTTTTGCATTCATCTATCTATAAATCCAGGAATCTCTGTGTGTCTGTCAGTCTGTCTAGGACGTATCTCCCTGACGGTAGTTACGTTAGTTATGAGATTTCGCATGTAGCTTACGCATGTCATGAACCTGTGCATCCTTGATTTTGAAGATTTTTGAATTGATAGTTCGCGAGATATTTGTATTTTACCGTTTCCCGTAGGAAACAATGGGTTATCGTTTCCCGTCCCGTCGGCACTATGGGTAGTGACGTCACAATCAAACAATATACGCCTAGCAGTATTAAACTATCCTGCCTTCACTCAAAGTTCAGAATAGCGTTGGATACGATAAGGAGGTCCGCATTCAAATTCTTCTTGGTGAACAGATACAGACTTTTGCTCAGGTAATCTTAAGACAGTGATTGATTTCGTTTCGTTTATTTTTAAGCTTCTTTATATTAAGTTTCAAAGTAATGTATAGAGTTGTATAGTCATCTAACAGACAGGGAATAGTAATCCATCAAAGTCTGTCTAGGGCGTATCTCCCTGACGGTAGTTACGTTAGTTATGATATTTCGCATGTAGCTTACGCATTTCATGAACCTGTGCATCCTTGATTTTGAAGATTTTTGAATTCATAGCTCGCGAGATATTTGTATTTTACCGTTTGCGGTAGGCACTGTAGTGAGACACTATGTAGCGGACGCGCGCGACGTGAATGATGTCATAGTCATAGAACAGTCGTTGTCATAGATGTTACCCCAGCTGATGCGTATGGGCCTGGCAGGTAACCAACTCTCATTACCATGTTAAGTAGTATATTGTAGTTTGATGTATTTGTATAAGAGTTAGCTTTCTATTCAATGTTGATGGTAAGCCTAGAACAGTGACCATGCGTTCATGCATCTACTGACGCAATGAGAGAGGTTTTCAGATGTGTCCCGATGTATCTGTTGTAATTCGTGTGTAGACTTTGTTTTCTCATTATTGCAATATTATAAACTTCAGTCTGCATTTACCCTGGCTGGGAGAGGCTGTCATTCGGAAGATACTGTGTGTGATCACCTTTGCTCTGTGTTCATTAAACCTGTCAGAGTGTATGAATAAACGGCTGGGTGCCAATCAAAATCACAACGCAAGAGTGGCCGCTACAAATGGTAGCTTATATTGATAAGCCTCGGAGGCTTTCAGATTGTACATTGCTTTCCCATCTGTTGCAATGGAGTCCACGAAATACGCGCAATTCTCGCTGTAAGTTATGTCGGGCCACGTCGTCATGTTATCCTCCCAGTTCTGCACTGAACAACAGCTAGCCTACACCTACGTCTGATAACCCTACAGTATGCATAATTCCTACGGGCACTGCACTAGTTCATTTAAAACACGAAACAGCAGTGCAAAGAAACAGTGTAAGTGATGTGTCAGGTTGTGTAGTGCTCTCAATTGTGTTCTTCACCCTGCAGTCATCCTGAAGCCATTAGATGGAAGTCTTATTTTCATCAGTATGGTAACAGCACAGGATGTAGAAGTTCCTCATATAATAACACAATCACACTGTCCAGAGCTCTTTTGACAAACAGCTGTTTTGATGAGCTCCGGTTAATTCATGTGTTCTTTAATCAAAAAGTACAGAGCCTGGCGCCATCACCTCGGGTCTTCAGTGAGAAGGTAATGGACCACGTCCTGCGTTGATGGACTTTTCTTATCACCAATTACGCTTCAATCAGGGACGCCTCATTGACTCTTCTTTTGGTGAATAATAGCCAGTCAGGTTGGAGAGGTAGGCTGCTAATTCAATTCTGTCTGGCCTTCGTAATGAACTCCCTCCCATTGCTGACTGTTTGTCCTGATTGTTTTGTTTGTTCTTTTTCATTGTATGCATATATACATTGTAAGCTGTATACAACAGAAGGGAGTACTGCCCTGTGTAATATCACTTGAATGTCAAATGATTCAAAATGGTCTCATTTCACAGTAGTTGCATTATCCCTAAGTTGAAAATGACGATATTTGTAAAATTCAACACCATCAGTTTAAATTTACCAAATGTATAATATACAGGCAAATACATTTGACAGTAGTAGTAGTTGCATTATCTCTAAGTTGAAAATTAAGATATTTGTACCATCAGATTAAATTCCTTATTCCCTTACTGGGATTCAGATGTTTTATTTTTTTCAATACTTCGTACTGTATGTGCACCCATATTTTTGATGACTGAATCCCCCTGGATAGAGAGGCTACAGAAGTATTTAATGCTCTTCACACTGAGATGGACTCCGCCCTTCACTGATAACCTCTGTGCCAAGTTTGAAGCACTTGCCCGTCTGTGTTACAGCGCTAGATTGTGCAAGTAGCGCACACTGTATGGCATCATCTTTAGAAATCAGAGTGAGTCCAATTTTTCAATTCCTCTGGTTGTTCCTTATCCACGCAGAGCCATGATGCAAACAGGCAGATAGACACAGCCCATAGGTCCCACACTGAGAAAGGTCTGGTGTTTACAGGTCATTTTAAAACCAGGTTCATAGTTTTAAACTTCAGTGTGTCAGTGATCACAGGGGAATTCACTTTTGTTGCATTGAGTTTCCACTCCGAGGTCTGCTCTTTTATTACAGTATTTCTAAAGTATTTGGATTGTTTATCACTGGCTGTCACTGGCAGATTTAAAAAAAATAAATCAATGAGAGGTCATACAATTTTGAATCATGTAACATTTTTGTGATATTGCACAGGGGTATAGTCACTTTTGTTGTTTATTTCATGTGTGTGTGTGTGTGTGTGTGTTTATTAACACACACACATGAAATATCCAACAGAAGTGACACACATATATATATATACAGAGTATAGTATGTACCTTATCATTTCCACAGTCTGCAACAGCTAAAACACTACTACCACTACTACTACTTCTACTGCTACTACTACAATATTGCTAATAATATTACTGAACGATGACGAACATGATTAAATAAATGATGTGATAAAAATCACTGTCACTTGACATTCTCATTTCCTCTTTGTTTTGTGTATATAGTCGGACCATCTTGTAAGTCATGGCAACAAAAGAGCCTTGGCACATCCTATAAACAGGAGTCTGGTCTGCAGATTATCATGGGATGTGGACACTGAATATTGCCCAAACAAGAGTGTCAGCCTTTGTTTTATCACACATTTGAACAACAAGCGCTTCCCCTCCAGGGATAAATTAGCACGTTGTTAGGCCTGGCTTTGCCTCTGCCAACTTAATTACAACTAATGCACCCTACAGCCTTCCTTGCCTAGCTGGGCTGATTCAGTTAGGGCTCTGTAGATGGGTGCCCCTGACACATTTAACGTGATTTAACCCCTGAGATGAATTGTCAGTGCTGCTTCATAACTCCTCTTTTTGGCATGCCATAAATTTAACCTTGTTTATTAGCGAAGAAGCGGCCGCAAGACTTTAAAAGCCTCGTTTGACTGTTACCACAATCTTGGCAAGGACGAGGATCAGGCGAGGTTTTAATTGTGGAGTTCATTAAACCTGTCTCGCAAGCTTTGATTAAACTGCATAATGGCACTGCCATCCTTACCCTTGGAAAAAAAAGAAAACACACACACACACACACACACAAGCACACACACACACACACACACACACACACACACACAAACAAAATCACAAAAACTTCATATTTGTGTCCTCGGCGAGCATTTCAGTTCCAGTGTGGCAGCGCGACTTTCCCCCAACATTTATGTTTTGTTTTTCTCCTCCTGTGCCTAGAACCCTGCTGAATACAATAGACAATTCAGGCGTGGAGTGAGGAGTGGATGAGTGGAGGAGAAGAAGAGAGGAGGAGTGGAAGAGAGGATCTCTTCTCTTCACACCTCCCCGCTGGTCCCTCTCTGAACATCATGTCGGCACAGGAGATGGGAAATGTTTTTTTTTTTTTACACAAGACTCCTCCAGGTGCAGGAGAACCCCACACAGGGCGAGAAACTTCACACTTCTTAACCACAGAGCAGACTCTTTTTGGCCCCTGCAGGCTCCCATCCAGCCCCCACTGCTCATGCTCAAGGGACAGAGAACAAAAGAAAAAATGGGTCCAGGGAAAGAAAGAAAGAAGAGAAAAACACTTTTAGAGAAATGTACTCATCCTCAGCAGGGTTACGGCCAGTGTGCAGGTCTGATGTGTTTGGGTGGGAGGTTTTGGGGAGGATGGGGAAAGGGAGGGAAGGATGGGGGGCAAGGGACAGGGGGACGGGGGGACGGGGGACTGGGGACGGGGGGACGGGGGGGGGGGGGGTGGGGGGGGGGGGTTTACCAGTGTGAAGTCATTGAAACACAATCAGTAGAGGGGTTCATTAGATTACTAGCATAGTGTGATGCCTTGGCTTGTTGGACATGCTCAGGGTGGTCTTGCCAGGCAATTATGAGCCCCAGTCCCTGCGGAGGTGTTGTTGCCTCCGCGCCAACGTGCCACTGCGCCACCGCAATGAGGAGTATAAAAGAATAAAAGAATAGTCTCCCACACACCATTCAACCGCTGATTTCTCAAATGGACCCGGCCCTTCTGGCTGAAAGAATTGCACCATAGTCAAGAGAGATGTGGTCCACAATCACTGGCTATCTGGCTTTACTGTAAGCTGATGTGTGGTTCACAGTGTATTACGGTAACTGTCTGCGATTACAGTTATTGCTCTTAGGCGCCTCATTGATCTTATCCTGATGGTCAACCAAATGGATATCCATCCAAAACAAAAACCTCAATTCAATACATACATCAATACGGTTTTTCATATTTGCCTGTCAAAGAAGAAGGTTTACAGGAATAATGGCAAGCGCTGGTTAGGGCAAGAACGTAGTATGTATTGAGGTACAGCTGTAAACATGCCAGCACATGCAAATCCCCACTGAAGAGACCAAACAGCACAAAACGAAAAGCAGATATGACGGACTGGAAGAAATTAAAATGTTTATAAAATCATGGAAGACACCCAGGCACTGACAGCAAGATCTGCCTGTGGGCAATCGTCTCAGCGGTCACTCATCCAGGCGTCGTTGGGCGATTAATGAGAAGGGAGGTACTGAGGGGTGTGTGTTAGTGTGTGTGTGTGTGTGTGTGTGTGTGTGTGTGTGTGTGTGTGTGTGTGGGTGTGTGCTTGCGTGTGTGTGCGTGACCAGCACCTCTTGATCGATCATGCTCCAGCCTGCCAAAGCAAATGCAACCCCAGGATCACCTCCCCCTTCTGATTGTGCAATTTGCTGGCCGGCCGCCGTGCCTGGAGCCCCATGAATGATGCATAGGCGCCAGGCGAGTGGTTGGCAGCGAGATGCCACACCCTGAGGTGAGGGGTGCGGGGGTGGGGGTGGGGGGGTGGGAGGCTGTGGTGGGTTGGGTAAAGCTGACATCACAGTGCCCACACAGGGCCTGGCTATGGATCGGACCCGTGTGTGCCTTATCCAGCCCGACATTTGGCCGTTTGTGAGTGAGAGAGGAGAAGGAGGAGGGGAGAGAGGAGCAGGAGGAGGGGAGAGAGGAGCAGGAGGAGGGGAGAGAGGAGCAGGAAGTGAGAGGAGGTGGCAGAGGGAAGAAAAGGAAAGGGAAGAGTGGGGTAGAGTTTGCCAGCACGCAGCCAGATGAAGTTAGCAAGAGAGGAGATGGACTCAACTGGGAGGAAGAAACCGTATATGTGTGTGTGTGTGTGTGTGTGTGTGTGTGTGTGTGTGTGTGTGTGTGTAAGTGTGTGTGTTCATGTATGTGTGTGTGCGTGTGTGAATGTGTGAGTGAGGGTGCATGTTTGTGTGTGTGTGGTGTGTATAAGTGAGTGTGTTTGTATTCATGTATGTGTGTGGGATATGTGTGAGTGAGTGTGTGTAGGTGTACGTGTGTGTATGTGTGTGTTGTGTGCATGTGTGTGTAAATGGGATATGTGTGTGTGTGTGTGTGTGTGTGTACATGTGTGTTTTTGTGCTGTGTGCATGTGTGTGTGAGTGTGTGTTTGGGGGGTGACTGTGATGTGACACGCCGGAGGAGGAAGTGCATGGTAGGTGTGAGGCGTCATGGCCCAGTAAAGGTGAGGGACGTTGGAGACACAGGGGAAGTGGGTTGTGCGCTGCCAGTGCGGCTGAGGGCTATCTGCTCATCCATCAGCCCATGCGGACTCATTTAATTTTGCCCTGGCAGGTCAGTGTGCACCCCTCCCCTCTCTCCTTCTCTTCTCCAACCCCAGGGCTTGTCAGGATCAGGGCACAGCAATCACTATCCATCTCCATTCACTTAGTACCAAGTGCCAGCACCCCCCCGAGCACCCTTGCCTGCACACCCCCCCACCCCCTCTACCCGCCCCCTTTCCTTCCTCCTTTCCTCGCTCCTCTCCTCCTCTCCTCCTCTCCTCCGCTCCTGCCTCCATCCATCCATCCATCAGAGCCTGGCTCTCCCTCTGACACACTGACGCCAGGAGCGTATTGTCACCGCCAGCACCGGCATCAGCCCCAGCCCCAGCCTCAGCCTCAGCCCCAGCCCCAGCTCCTGATTTTCCTCCCAGCCCTTGCATGCCAACATGTCAGCTCCACTCGTGCTGGGGGAAAAGAGCCGCCAGAGGAGGAGAGATGGACAGACAGCAACACAGGGAAAGAAAAACCGAAAAATAGAGAGAAAGAGAGTGAGAGAGATAGGGGGAGAGAGAGAAAGAGAGAGATAGACCTTTCCATGTTCATTTTTGTCTCATTGAATCCACTATCCTGTGACATTTTGGATGTAAATGTGATGACATCTGAGTCCAGACGTGTCCATGACGATCCTGACAGGTCGCTGTGGAAACGGATGCCCAGTATGGCAGCCCAGCAGTAACACTCCATTACTGGCATGTCCCCCTCTCTGAGAAAGCCTCTCTGCTGGCGGGCGACACAATTAAAACAAGAACGTCTGGAATAGCCTTGTCATCTGCCACACGGTACGCCTAACACCCCACATCTGATGACTCCACAGTAACGTCAGGAAGTTGGAGAGCTGAACCTGAGTGAGTTGTGACTTTGCCGTTGGTTGGAGGAAGAACGCAACTCCAGATCCATTCATCCAGCGTCTCCATCATCAATCACTCCTTCCTTCAGCTGCTCATGTTCTTTTGACAGATTTGACAAATCTCGGATCGGAAACAGTAAAAAATAAATCACTAGCACAAGGACATAATTACTACAAGTATATGCTCCACGCTACAAGTATATGCTCCACGCTCCATGTGATTTCTGATTTCCCCTCTAACAAGGGTAACAATGAAGCATACAGTGCCTCAATTAACACTGATGTAAATGTCTGGAAATGAGAATGGGAATATTGGTGTTGCAGACCCTTGGCAGACCCTTGTTTATTAGTCATTGCTGTAGCGCAATACTATGGTGTTAGCATAGCGTATTGAACCATTGTGTTAAACATTGTTTGTCAGTGTCTTATGTACTTACCAGGGAGTAAATAAGAGTTAGGCATCATTAATTTCCATTGATGAGAGCTCTACAATTAGCATACCTAAATGATCTTTTTGTTTGGCCTTTTGTGTGCTAGACTTTCTTGAGTGCTAGATAGTATTACTGTATAGCGTCATGGAAAACTTTTTTCTGATGCCTTTCGGTAGTATGTTTATTAATAATTGCAGCTTTTTCTTAATTAATAACTTGCTGTCTTTCAGTGTCTGTGGGTTTAGAAGTTTGTTGATGGTACTGGTCATACAGAGCAAGGCAGTCAGCGTGGCGAGAGTAGAAAAGGCAATAGGCAAAGATCCAGAGACAGGCAAACGGGTCACACAAAAGGAGAAAACAAACAAAAACAACAACAAGGAACGGGAAACAGCTTGAGAGCCAACGGCACACTGGCATCCCATGTTACCGCCGTGTTACAAAACAAAACATGGTAGCCTATCAAAGTATGCAATATTCATAAGGAATTATAGTTACACTCAATCAGTCTGAAACCTGGCAGGAAACAGTCTCTCTCGGTTTTGAGCTTTTACAGCAGTTAGATGTGAACAGCACAGATATGTTGTGGAAAGTGGGAGTTAGCTCCTTGGCAGAAGTAAAGCAAGAACCATCCAAAGTTACATCAGTATAGCTCAGACAAGAATATGTCCTTTCCAATGTTTATCTATTGTCTCACACAGTGCGACAGTGTTGACACGTCCTTGACATTTTTGGATGAGGGGGAATATTCGGGAGTGGAAGCTGGACAGTGAGTCACACTTACAATAAGCAATTTCACAACTACATCCACATAACTTGCATTGCTGTTTCTTAAATACATGTGTTCATGTATTGTACTGTAGTCTTGTAATGCATGTAAAGACTACCCCTACACGTTGACCCTCTTGTGGTTTTTCACAGTCACATAGGAATGGATAGCAATTGCTTAATCTTGTTTTTGTTTTGGTAGAACTGAAAGGCAGACACCTGCTGAAAATAGGCATATATTGTACACTGTTGCTATTAAGCAACTGCTTTCTTTGTATTGGTAGATTTAGTCATTACTAGCAATGCCAGGTTGTGGGGATTGAAAAAAAGGGTACTCCATGCACATTTCTCCCATTTCACAGTGCGTTTGAGGACTTCCTCTTGGTATGGATTAAGGACACCATGGTATATTTCCCACGCCATTTGACCAGGGCAATACTTTCTGAAACAGTACAAAACTGCACTGTACCTTTCAATCAGCATGTATTCGCTTGCTAGTAAAAGATCATTCTGTGTGCACTTTATTCACAGTGTGACAGTGTGATAGATAATGTTATGTTGAATGTCTCTTGACGGTGAGAGTCTGTAAGTGTTTTCTGTGTGCTAGCAACATGACATTACAAAGCTCTAAATAATGTACACTGCCATGAAAATACCAATTTCAGGCAGAAAATGCCGTTTGGTGGAAACATTCTGGAACAGTCCCTCCAGTGTGCATATTGTGTGTGTGTGTGTGTGTGTGTGTGTGTGTGTGTGTGTGTGTGTGTGTGTGTGTGTGTGTGTGTGCATCTGTGTGTGTTTTTGACTGCTTGTGAGTCGTTTGAAAGCAAAGTTTGATTTTGACCTCAACAATAGATGGTTGTACAGATGTGAGTGTTGTTTTGCAAATGTGTGAGTAGTTTTTAGAGAATGGTGAATTGATTCAGAAAAATGTGAAAACATGAAAAACTGTAATTGCGCTACCTACTGCCAACCACAGGCATTAAATATTGAATTTGACGTTGACTTTGCGTACCACCATAGCTCAATGAAAGCTGTATGAAATCAATTCTTTGGTGCAACTAAAGATTCATTTTTCTGGACCTATAAGTAGTATTGAATAATTTCCCATGGCACACCTGACGATCTTTCACGGCACACTGGTTGAAAAACAAGCTCCTAATCTGTGTTTTCTCATACGTGTTGACACATTATTGTGTAGTGTTGTGCAGCATCATGGTTCATAGCTGTTGAGAAGCAGATTCAGAGCAAACTCCGCTGAGGTTAAAGCTCCTATCTCCGGTCTGTGTCTCCTGCCATCAGTATTTTTGCCCCAAGGTAATATTGTGTTGATGTTAACGTGTCTCAATGTCACTTGCTTGATTGCCTATTATGTTAATTTGTGCTTAAGCCTTACAGTAATTAGAGGCTGTTTAAAGTCTAACACAGCCATTTAGAAATAGTACTATATAATTGCACCTTTGTAAATATATTGTATAACACAAGCCCAGTTTAGTATGATTGTTTATTTCACATAAAAATAAGTTTTCTAACTTTACTGACAAAAAACTAAATTCAGAACGAGCTGAGTTTTCAAGTCTTCCCCAAATAGTTTGGGCAAATTCTGTAGTAATTAAATATAAAAACTATAATTACATTAAGTAATAATGAATTCATTCAATACATTTTTTTTAACTTCAGACATTGAATGTGAGCTTGTGCTGAAGTTTTGATTCACTGATAGTTTTCTTTCTGCCGTGTCCATAATCTACAGAAAAATCACAGACTGAAATCCACAGTCCGCACACTAAAATAACAGACTGAAATCCGCAGTCCACCAGTAAAATCTGTGTTTGTGTATTTGCATTTCCTGTCCGTGTGGGGATTAGGCTTTGGTTTCCGCGGGAACAGTAGAGATGATGCTCAATTCTGCATCTCTGTAGTAAGCCCCTTTTTTAAACCTTAAGAAGGATAATAATTCTCTCTTTTCGTCTCCCTGGCGATGGGGAGAGTGTCGAAAGTACAAAAGGCTCTCCACGTCTCCATCTGGAGTGCTGCTATTGTCATGCATGAGTCATTAGGAGGCTTTGGTGACGGGCATCCTCACTGACGAGCTCATCATGCGCTGTCTCTTACGTCCACGTCTGGGCATTTCAATGGTGGTGTGGATGGCAGTCTGTCGTGCGGCTACCTGTTGTGGGCCGCTCCTCAGTGTTACAGATTCCCATCAGTTTGCTATCAAGCATGAAATACCTTGTGAAGTTTTAAAATAGATTAGCTGCAAAACTGTCTCAATAACATACAACTGGACATTTCTTTTCTTATCAGGACAGATGTTTAAAAAAAAAAATGGTAAGATACATATCAAAAGAATCAAAGGGCACTAGTGTGAACAATTATGAGCTACATCTCTGCCAAATGAAGTTGCACTCTGTGAATAGGAATGCAGCCATTGTGCCCACAATGGCCATTTTGTCGGACTGTTGAAGGATGTTACCACTAAGTGACTTTTCAACCCCTCTAGCCAGTGAATATAACCCATTTGTGTCTGAGAGTGGATATACTGTAACTTTGTTTTTCTCACACTGCCGAAAGTGGACGGTGGGTGTAGTGACCCTGCCAACACAATTTCTTTTGCCTTTCCCCCAGTGACACTTATCAGGCAGTAAAGGGAGATGGGCTGCCTACGCTGAGCTGGATTCCAACTGAATTATGACAAGCTGCAGTGGGACACAGCACTGTCACCGCGTACAGATTATTCATTTCACAGAAAATATGTCCCTGTGCCCCCACTGGCTTTGTCTCTGGGCCTCTCCTCCTCCTCCTTCTCCTGTTTGTGAGGATAATGGCTGTTTGTGGACTTGAGATTTTCAGATTAGGAGTCCTGCCGAGGCCATCTGACGGGTGGATGGAGAGATTTATCAAGTGTCACCACTCGAGGTCAGCTGGGTGGACTGCGTTCACAACTTATCTCAGCGGGTTATGGACTATTCTGTACGGTAGTGTGTGTGTGTTTTTTGTGTGTTTGTGTGTGTTTGTTTGTGAGCGAGTGTGTGTGTGTGTGTGTGTGTGTGTGTGTGTGTGTGTGTGAGTGAGTGTGTGGGTGTATGTGTGTCTGTGTGTGAGTGTGTGTGTGAGTGAGTGTGTGTTTGTGTGTTAATGAGTGAGTGAGTGAGTGAGTGAGTGAGTGAGTGAGTGAGTGAGTGAGTGTGTGTGTGTGTGTGTGTGTGTGTGTGTGTGTGTGTGTGTGTGTGTGTGTGTGTGTGTGTGTGTGTGTGTGTGTGTGTGTGTGTGTTTGTGAGAGAGAGTGAGTGTGTGTGTGTTAATCCATCCAGAGTGGTTAGTTTTCATGTGCTTTCAGCGAAGAGAGATAGAAAGATGCCGAAGAGGATGATCCACTGCTCAGATAGATACTGCGTATCGGCACGATGAAGCCATGGGAACAGATTCTCTGCAATAACAACCATCTGGAATATTCTATAATCAGGCTGTGCTGCGGCTGACGCAAGGCCTGAAGGTCAAGAGCTTCTGAGAGCTGGAGCTGAAGGATTACAGAACTCTTAGAGGTTCACGTCTTACCCTGATATAATCAAAAGCTTATTTGGCTGACCTTTGGTTCCTTTCAGGCCTTTGCCCCCTCACATATTTTATCCATTAAGTGCTATCAGTGTTCTGTTGTATTCCTTCACATATTTGATCCATTAAGTGCCATCAGTGTTCAGTTGTATTCCTGCATGCCTTCCCTGCCTGATTCAGGTCAGTGGCAATTGAATTTCCCCCTTACTAGGAATCTCTGTTGATTGACAGCAAGAGCTTAATACTCCCATGTTGGGGCGTATGTGATGAAAAGGTTTTTTTTTTTCTTTTTTTGCTTCCTGTCCATCACAGTGCAGCACAGTTAAGAGACAGTGAAGGTGTTTTTTCTTTTATCTTTTTTGAAAACAGAACTTTTGTAAAGTTTGTCTGGTCTGCGGCATGTGTGCTGTTAAAATTAAGACAATTAACGCAACTGCTTGAGTTTTGTTGAAATTTCTGCATATGTAATGCTTAAAATATCTGGGGGCATTCAACATACTTTTGACACAGAGCTTAGTTGAATTCACAGGCTTGTAAGTGTATTGAGCACTTCAACTAACCCAATGGGCTGCACACCACTTTCTAGCTACAGACTGGTTGACTTAGTCGCTAGTTCCCTCCAAAGTATCCCCGTCCCTAAAAGTCTGTCACTCCTCCTCTCTGTTTCTCCAAGTCTTTATCTCAATCCTCGTTTATAAACCTAGTTTCTAAATAAAAGTCCCTTCACACTTTGCATGCTACTCAGATAAAAAAAGTATGCCTTTCAAGCTGACAGTCAATGTTGATGTCCTTGATGGTTTTATTGAAATCTGTAGTTCACAGGAGAGAATCTGTGTTCAAAGTTAATTGTGTTGATTCTAAATTAATTCTGTGATTTTACATTTAAACATCCATAATTACAACCTTTAGTCTTAAGAAGAAGAAAAAGGCAATTAATTGCAGTTGATCAAAGCAAGTTGTGTGATTTATTTTGTTTTTTAATTTTCTTTTTATCGATTGACATCACTAAAAACAACATAAACTAGCCAGTTAAGTAATGAGACAGAAGAGTGTTATTCATCATTATAACCCCACCAATGGTATGGCAGATCTTCAATTCATTACTCATTACTCCTTATTACAATTTTAGAGCAGATCCTCTATGCTATTCTATTACTACAGCGGTCAAAAGAGAGTATATTATGTCACAGGACTGAAAGGGAGTATAGGATTGCACGGGTAAATGCACGGGTGTCAGCCTGCGGAGAGGAGAAGATCCATGCAGCATGTGTCAGTCTGTGACACTCAGAGGCTGCGATGCTGTTTCCCCACTCCTCTGCTGTGTAAAAGAAATCAAAGCAAGAAAGGGAAACAGAGCAGTGTTTGCCACAGGCAACCCATTTTCACAGCATAGCGAGCACTGTGTAAATGACATAGCCCAGATTTTGGGGAGCCAGTGTTCGACTCTTTGATGCTTTGATTTCAGTTCACCCATGACAGGGGTGTTTTCTGTGTCTGTGCTAAACTCCGTTTAACCCGGCGCTCAGAGGTGTGCAGCCGACCGCTGCGTGGCACGCGGCTCCGAGCAGAGAGGACCTATCAGAGATGGAGTGAGCAGAGAGACGGAGAGAGAGAGGGGGGGGGGGAGAGGGAGACAGAGGGATGAAAGAAAGGGGGAGGACAGAGCAGGAAGAGAGAGAAGGGTAGTAAGAGAGGGAGGGAGAGAGGGAGAGTAAGAGAGGGAGGGAGAGAAGGAGAGTGAGAGAGTGAAAGTGAGAGGAAGAGAGGGAAAGTGAGAGGAAGAGTGAGAGAGGGAAAGTGAGTGGGAGAGTGAGAGAGGGAGAGAGAGAGGGAGGGAGAGAGGGGAAGTGAGAGAGGGGAAGTGAGAGGGAGAGTGAGATAGAGACCACTGCGCTCTCTTTCCTTTCTTCCCAATCTGGAGGTTTTCACAGCACTTAATTTCACCCTGTGGGGATTCTATTGAAAGCGTCTCAGCCCAGGCACTGCAACCGCAAATCGCAGGAAGATTAAAAAAAAAGAGGAAAGAAAAAAAAATGAAAGAGGGAATTCTGTTGGATTCGGAAGGTTTTTGACTGACGGAAGAAAGAAAGAGAACGAAAGAGAGATGGTGAAGAAGGGAAGACAAGAAAATGACAGCCTCTGAATGTAAGAGACTGACACCCACTCAGAGATGTGAGAAGAAGAAAAAAAAGACAGGGATGGGGGAAAAGAGAGAAAGAAGGCAAGTGAGCGCTTCAAAGATGGAAGCTGAGCAGTGTTCCTGGAGTAGCATACAAGACTAGAACACATTTGGGAGCTGAAAGTTCTGTCAGAAATGCAGTCTTCTGGATCGAGGCTGTGGAGACTGTCTGTCTGTCTGTCTGTCTGTCTGTCTGGATGGCTGTCTGTCTGACTGTCTGACTCTGTCAGGCTGTCTTGCTGTCTGTCTGGCTGGTTCATGTCTGCCCTAAGCCAAATGGCTCTTCCCTCCCATGTGACCTTGCCCTGTTTCTCCCCTTAATCAGTGCTCCGAGTCACTAAGGAGGCATCCTCGAGCCTCCTGCTTCAGTCTGAATGGCCAGTCACTTCCTGCTCCTGCAGTCACATGGGGAAATGGCAACCATGCAAACATTTCCCAGTGACAGACAGACTCTGATTACACAATCAAATGGATTCCTGGTATCTGTCCATGACAGGTTCTGCGCTATTAGTCTTCCCTTATTGATCAGTGACTAGGGTTGAGATCTGGGTCAATGGAAGCAGAGCTAACGATTTTATCTGCAATATGCCTGATGCATAGAATCCACTTACCAACCCATTGCTTATGGTGTTAAATAATGGAATAAGGAAGACCACATTCATTACTACATGTTTGAAGCAAGAAATATGTATTTGATGCACATATAATGACAACCAATATGTGAGAGTGTGTGAAATATGTTTGTTCACATCTGTGTTAGTTTTGCTTGTGTGTGTGTGTGTGTGTGTGTGTGTGTGTGTGTGTGTGTGTGTGTGAGTGAGTGTGTGTGTGTGTGTGTGTGTGTGTGTGTGTGTGTGTGTGTGTGTGTGTGTGTGTGTGTGTGTGTGTGTGTGTGTGTGTGTGTGTGTGTGTGTGTGTGTGTGTGTGTGTGTGTGTGTGTGCGTCTGCGTGTTTTTTCTCTCTCCTAGGGATCTTGGATGTGAGTTGTGGGATTTTCTTGTTTCCATGGTAACCACAATTCATACACTCCCTAAAGGGGTAACACAAAATTGAGTATGTTTGTGCTGTGCACACACGAATTATTGATTCAAATAACATCAGTTACATCCAGTCTGCTGAACCTTCACATTAGCACACCTGTTCGCCTGGACCTGTCAGGAGTGATTGATGCACGACAAGAGACGACAGCGAGTCATTACTAACGCGGTTTCACAAGAGTTCAGTCCGACGCAGATTGCCGAGCTGCGCTCATTAGAGTTGCACATCTGTAGGCCCCTGTGAAACAGATGAGCTTGGGGAAAACAAGAGCAGAGAGGGCGCAAAACTGCCAGTAGTCACGTCAACTTCTAACATGCATACTCACACATACATACGACCAGAGACAACCAGACATCCGGGCACAAACACACAGACAGAGATGCACACAGACACACACATTCTCAGAACTATGCCCAAAAACATACGCACAGTCACACTCACACCTAGACACACACACAAACACACACACACACACACACACACACACACACACAGAAACACACACAGAGTTAACTTTCTGCTATTGTTGGTTCACATGGCTGGTATATTCTCCCAGCTCCTTTTGAATGGGTGCCTGGCTCTGAACCAAACCTCAGCAGTCAGAGAGGTGTCCTCACCAACGCGATAAGAGCACAGCACAGCACAAGCTGCCGCTGCTGATGCTTGGGAGTGTCTGTCTGGCTGGGCTTTATGGGTGTGTGTCTGTCTGTCTTTGTGTGTGTGTGTGTGTGTGTGTGTGTCGATAGGGTGTACTGATGTTGGGGTTGTTCATTTGGCAGTTCTGAAAAAGAGCAACTCAACAAAGCAAGAGAGAGTAGAAAGCCCTGAGAAATAAAGATGGTGTCTGACAGAAAGAGAGAAAAAAAAACAGGAATGCACCACAACGACTCCTTGAACCTGTACAGAGGAGATAGCTTTCACGTGCGGGCGATGGCGTCGTGTGCGAGGCAACGCGGCTCGACGAGGAGCGTTCGGTTGCTCGCTCGCCCCGCTCACTCGCCCGCCAGCCTGTCGCACTCTTTATCTCTCTTTGACTGTGGCGCCTGCTTGCTCTCCAAAGGTTGGGACCTCCACGCGTCTGAGAAAGAAACACAGAGATAAAAATGCACGAACAAAAAGCTGCGTCACTCTTGAAGGAGGGGGGGTGGTGGTGGTGCAAACCCGTACGGGTGTAGGCCTTCACTGTCTCGCTTCAGCTCTCCTTTGTTCCCTGCACATCCTTTAGCCGGTCTCCTAGGTGACGGTGGTTCTGGCGCCTCTCGAGCTGCCAAGGACGTGCCGGAGGAATGAGAATTTTCAAAAGGCAAAGAGCAATTCAGAAGACAAGGGGGGATGGAGAGAGGGAGAGAGAGGCGAGAATGCCAGATAGAGAGACACTGAAAGAGACAGGAGGAGACAGAAGGAGCGAGAGAGAGAAAAGAGAGAAAAAAAGACAATTGTAGCATGAGCGAGAAAGAAAGGCACAGATATGCTCCTCGAGATGGGATGATGGCGGGTGATGGGATGATGTGCTTCGGGAGCCTTCTGCCACAGACTACTTTTGAACAGGTGAAAGGAGTGGTTTTAGCCTTCAAACTCAGTTTACTGTGGTCTGGATTCTTTTCAGCTTCATGAAAGCCCCTTATCCACTTAATGAATAGTAACAGCTTACAAATGTTCCTTATGATAGATCCTTTCACAGTTTGCAAAAGAAAATAGGGACACTTTTGTTGTTCTCTCTCTCAAGAATATCTCCAGGGCTAAATCGTTATGTATTAATCTCTGTCTCTGATCTTCTCATATGGTGTAGCCGTGTAGAGTGTCTGCTATCAGAGAGGTGAAGGCCATGTGGGATAATTTTCATTCCCACTCAGTCTTCCATAATGGACAAGTCACGGGTATTGTGTATTCCAGCATGATTGTATTTAACAGGTTGCAACAGAACACGAACCTCAAGTTCTCATGCTAGTTAACCTAGCTATAAACTAGCCTTGCTAACTCTATCTTAGGGAGCCATTTTTACAGTTGGCCTTTTCCGGAGTGTGGAAATAAGAACTAATTTCGTTCTCATAAAACTCAAATTTTTCATCTCCGCCAGCCCAACTTCTACCTAAAAAGATTTTACCGCAGAGTATTCCTTAAACCCCTGTCTCCTTCCCTTTTCAGAGAGCTTTTTTAAGCCCACTTCAACACCATCAGCAGCAGCCTTGTCCTTCAGCTCCCCTGGCAGCACAGAGCACAGGATGTTCAGTGAGTACTGCTGATAGCGGTGGCAGGGTACAAAACATTCATTGGATTGTGTTATGTGTTCAGGGTCCCTGTTATAGAAGAGATGGTACTGACAGCTGTTCTGAGAAACAAGCTGGGACCCATTTTGCCTAGACTGTTCCTAATTCTGGTGTTGATTAGAAGATAGAAGGAATCTAGTGCATTCTGCTTATGGGGTAAATCAGTCTCGTCTGTTACCTGTATCACATCATCTGCAGACTGCCCCAGGGGCTTATATTATCTCCACAAAGATAGTTCTGCTTATTATTAGATCTCTTACCATCAAATCATTTTCAGTGTATGACATTATAAGATTCCACAATTTAGATGTTCTGTTTCTTTCTGAGATGTGCAGGAGGCTGCAGTGCCACTGTTTTCAACAAGAAAGCACCAGGACATTTCAGCGTTAATATGTATGAGTAAACTTCGTCATTTTCCGTAATTTTATTTATTTTCGTGCAGTTCTGACCTTGTCAACTTACAATTAACATTTTTTACAACACTCCATTTTTGCTTTTTCATTTGTAACTGGGTGACGCTAAACATGAAATAAGTCGTAGTGGAATGGTTGACGTGGCCTCTTAAGACCAACATAAAAAAAAAAATTGGTCCTCCTAGGCCCTACGGTTTTCGACTTATTCACAGAAAACTGAATCGCCCTTCCCTCTTTAAAAGGGCTCCAGTCCGACAGGGGTGCAACGGATCAATGCCCACCAAATTTCCTGCACCCCTGTGTTTCAGTGTCCCGGGAATCGTTGACAGAAAATAGGCAAACAGAAAAAAAAAAAACAGAAAAAACAAACAAAAAAAGAAATCCGACTTGTGCGGCGGTCATAATAATGGGCCTGACATTGAGGTGGATGTGAAATGGAGGAGTGCTGCCCACTGTCACAGTGTGGGCAGAACCGGCGGAGAAGCAGGAGTCAAGGAACTTGTGCCGTGTGGGCAACACCGTTCTTACAGGGCTATTACATACAAGATTGCAAGGAAGGTAAATACATTTTCCAATTGGACCAATTCAGCCCAAGTGGCTGGCCTATTTAAAGGGTGCCTAATTCCAAGATTGGAAGGACATTGAGAAGGCATGAGAGAGGCGTGAGAAAGCATTAGAAGGAACACTTACCTGGTGTGAGGAGAAGTGAATTGTGCCTAGTGAATTGTGCCTAGTCGAATTGTGCCTAGTTGAGTTGTGCATAGAGTTTGCCTAGTTTTTGTAGCACTTTGACTTCTTTTGTCTCTTTTTTTATGTTTGTATTTTGTGCACTTGTTTTTGGGGTAACTGGAGAAAATAAATAAAATAAAAAATAAATAGATATATTTTTATGTAAGAAGCCACCATCTCCTGCACAGTGTTTCTTCCTAACTTCACCACCAACTCCAGTCGCCCATATCCCAAAAGGTGAGGTGGCCGCCTCGGTCCCTCACAGGGTGCATAGGCACCTTAAGGATCTCTACCGTCCTATTATAGCTAAATTGAGGAGACTGTAAACTCAGCTAGATAACTAGCTATACTTTCACACTAATGGAACTCAAATGGATCAGCTCACCAAAAAAAGACAGTCTTGGGTTGACGGATGACGTTAAATGGCTTCATATAGACGTTAAACAATCCTGAGAGAAATAATGGGACATCAATGGGGAATGGGTTTACTCTAATATCAACATAGTTGATGAAGGGGGACGAGTCCCCCCTCTCCCTTCCCCTTTTCGAAAATGTGAATCTTGTGTTTTGGTGAATAAGCTGATTTTAGTGTGAGTGGGGGTATATGTGTATCTCTGTAAGGACCTGAGACATGTGTGGTGTGGTCAGGGTGGGTAATAAAAGGGGTGGAAAAGCTAAATCTGTGTCTGTGATGATGGGCACAGGTATCCAGTTACGCTCTTGAATCTTTTTTTGCTGGATTTGTGTATGGAAGACATACAACAAGAAAATTGGTGTACTTACTAAGCAACGATTAGGGCTGTTTAAAAAAGAGCAGCGCAAGAAGAAAAAAAAACATTAAAAGATGTTAAAAGATTTTAAAAGATCATGAGATTATGAGACTTTTTAAATATCTAAGGTCGTCCTTGGGAAATGTGAACTAACCTGGGTTGAGGGCATAGTTTTTATAAAAAATATGAAGCTGATATTGACTGGATATAAGGTTCATTGGTACATGGCACCAAATGACAAGATAACTTGCTAAAGCAGTGTTAATGGGCTCGGAGGAAGTAAGCTACCCTACTCCCTCCAGCTAAGATGTTATAAACATGGAGATTATTTGGCACACTGATGTCCTGGTGTGTGAGCCGCATGAGGATGTTTCAGTTTCGTCTCAAAAGCCACCATGAGACGGCACGGCACCGATTGGAATCACTTTTGTTCTCTATTCTGTATTATTAATTGCTGTTCAACTAATTACTCTCCTCACTTATCACACACCACCATTGTTTCAGTAAACCCTGTGTGGGACCTTCGCTTAGCATGGATGTCACAACAATGTAAAATGGACTCCCCTCGCAGGCAGAGTGTAATAGAGGACAATTAGAGGCGTTGGGCTGAGTGGACCATCCTCTCTGCTTTCCCCCTCTTCAGCCAGGCCAAACTTTAAAGAAACTTTGCTTCAGAGTGACCGCTGCATGGCGCCTTGAGTAGAATAACTGAAGGAATGAATCATCAAAAGGCTCCCTGGGCCTAAGGAACAGGAGGGCCAAGAGGACTGCAGAGAGAGAGAGAGAGAGAGAGAGAGAGGCAGAGAGAGAGGGAGAGAGAGGCAGAGAGAGAGGGAGATAGAGAGAGGCAGAGAGAGAGGGAGAGAGAGAGAGGGAGAGGGAGAGAGAGAGGCAGAGAGAGAGGGAGGGAGAGAGGGAGAGGGAGAGAGAGGGAGAGAGCCCGAGGAACAGGAGGGCCAGGAGGACTGCAGTCTAAAATCTGAAGAAGAAGGAGAAGAAGAAAAAAACAAGAAAACATTTTCCAATGGCTTTCTCATCTCATACTTCACAGAGCATGCTGACTTTAAAACACTATGGGACAAAATAAACATCTGAATACAAAATAATCAGCTCTCTAGTTTGCTAAAGCAGAGAAAACACACACCTGGACAGACAGGCAGACAGACTCATCGACAGATGGGTACAGTTTCAACAGAAAATGAAAGATGAAGAGATGTATGTATTTTTAGATAATATGATCTGGCACAACATGTACAAAGGCAAACACAGATACTGTATATAAATAACCAGTCTGCAAACTCTCTGGAGACTTAAGGTCTGTCCACAGCACTTAACTTTAATATAACCACTGTTGTCATAGTTTCCAACTGAAGAATCCTGGCCTAATAAAAACATTGTCCAAAAATGTCACTTTTTTGATGATTTAGTTGTATCGTGAAAACCATTAACAAGCTATATGTAGCATATTCACATGGATTTACACAGGGCTAGGATATCTATTTCCACATTATAACAGAATAGAGTACAATTACAGCACTGCTAACTTAATAAAGATGGATGGATCTTAGTTGCCACAGAAGTAGTAGTTTAAACTCTATGTAAACTCTAGTTTAGTCTATATTACATCTCCTTTTTCTCCTCTTCTTTACTTCCCTGACATTGTCAGATCCCTTGAAGCATCAAACGCCGACATCAAAGCTCTTCGCTCATTTCTATTGCATCTTGCCAAGGTACCAATCTACTGGGTTCTATCTGTTGCTTACCCTTAGCAGTAGCTGCTGCAGAAATCCAGTACAAGGTAATGGCTAAGATGTATTTCAATGGCAATCAAATGTTCAAGTTTCTTCTCTATTGATTTTGTGATCTTTTTTTGTCTTGTTCGGTTGGAAACATGCCAGTGCTTCAGCTTTTCTATTTCTCTTTTGCTTGATAGTCCACTTATCTTCAATCAGAGAGCCTGGTACTTTTTGGCAAAGGCCTTGCAAGTATGAAAGAGAATTGTAATGGATAAGTGCAGGCTCTAGTTCAAAAAACAAACAAAAAAAACAACATCAAAACTTTTATTTAGAAACCAAATAAATACTGCTAGTTCATGTGCATGTTGTGAAATATTGCAAAAAGAGTTGGTGAAAATCTGTGTGTAAAATGTGAATAAATTCATGTAAATTCAAGGATAAATGGAAGAGAAACTAGGGTTAAGGCTCAAGGCTGGTAGGAAAGAAAAACAGACGGTAAAGGGCATTCAACATGTCTCCTGAAAACTTTTTAGTAAGTAAAAAGGGAAGCAAAAATATTATTTGTTTTATTGGTCAAGATAATGAAATTTATGCAAGTAAGGAAAAAAGTTTTAAATAAAACAATCAAACAAAACAAAAAAAACGTAATAATTCTGCCTTTTTTTTATTGGTGATTGCAAAAATATCATAAGGAAGGGTCATAAAATGCAGCACCAAGTAACCCCCCTCCCTCCCCACACACACACACACACACAAACACACACACACACACACACACACACACACACACACACAGACACACACACACACACACACACACAAACAAAAAAACAAACACACACCCACATAAAAACAAACACACACGCATAAAACCTACACACACAGACAATAAACACAGTTTCTGTCAGAGTTACAGTAATAAATCAGCCTGCAAGTGCTTATTCACTGTTTACACTCTGAATGCCATACACATTTAGGGAAATTCACAAAACTAAAAAACTAAAATAAGAATAAACCACTTTTGAAATCACCGTGTCAGAAAAGCTTTTTGGAGATATGTTTTTTTTTTTTTTTTACACAGGTGAGATTAAGTCTGTGCATGCTTTACTGTAACACAGATAAACCTTTCATGAATCCAAGTGTAAGTGTGTCCTTTGTTTCAACACACGAGCATTCATGGCACAAAAACAAAATCTCCTGGCTTTGTTGGATACTGCCTGTCAAGAACAGTGTGAGATGAGAGCTGCTGGGCTTTTGGAGATTATTTGAATCGCACAGCCACAGCCATCGTCTAACTAAAGCCTCAGCCAGCTTAAGGAAGACAGTGGTAGCAACCCAGCCTTCTTTACAAACACCTGTATGGCAACATATGAACGTATACATGTGGTGTATTCTGGGTAGTATTTTAATAAAAATGTAGAGTACACTTGTTGCATTTCTGTGAAGGTTTGTGTAACTGAAGAGTTAAAGATAAACGCCTTGTTTACGCGGTGCACTCATTCTTCACCTGAGCCAAACGCTAGTCTATTTACAATTACAAATCATACTAACCACCAACACCACACCACTGTAACCACCAACACCACACCACTGTAACCACCAACACCACACCACTGTAACCACCAACACCACACCACTGTAACCACCAACACCACACCACTGTAACCACCAACACCACAGCACTGTAACCACCAACACCACACCACTGTAACCACCAACACCACACCACTGTAACCACCAACACCAACACCACACCACTGTAACCACCAACACCACACCACTGTAACCACCAACACCACACCACACCACTGTAACCACCAACACCACACCACTGTAACCACCAACACCAACACCACACCACTGTAACCACCAACACCACACCACTGTAACCACCAACACCAACACCACACCACTGTAACCACCAACACCAACACCACACCACTGTAACCACCAACACCACACCACTGTAACCACCAACACCACACCACACCACTGTAACCACCAACACCACACCACTGTAACCACCAACACCACACCACACCACTGTAACCACCAACACCAACACCACACCACTGTAACCACCAACACCACAGCACTGTAACCACCAACACCACACCACTGTAACCACCAACACCACACCACTGTAACCACCAACACCACACCACTGTAACCACCAACACCACACCACTGTAACCACCAACACCACACCACTGTAACCACCAACAACACACCACTGTAACCACCAATACCACACCACTGTAACCATCAATACCACACCACTGTAACCACCAACACCAACACCACACCACTGTAACCACCAACACCACACCACTACAACCACCAACACCACACCACTACAACCACCAACACCAACACCACACCACTGTAACCACCAACAACACACCACTGTAACCACCAATACCACACCACTGTAACCACCAATACCACACCACTATAACCACAAACACCACACCACTACAACCACCAACACCACACCACTACAACCACCAACACCAACACCACACCACTGTAACCACCAACAACACACCACTGTAACCACCAATACCACACCACTGTAACCACCAATACCACACCACTGTAACCACCAACACCAACACCACACCACTGTAACCACCAACACCACACCACTATAACCACCAACACCACACCACTACAACCACCAACACCACACCACTATAACCACCAACACCACACCACTACAACCACCAACACCACACCACTACAACCACCAACACCAACACCACACCACTGTAACCACCAACACCACACCACTGTAACCACCAACACCACACCACTGTAACCACCAACAACACACCACTGTAACCACCAATACCACACCACTGTAACCACCAATACCACACCACTCTAACCACCAACGCCACAGCACTGTAACCACCAACACCACACCACTCTAACCACCAACACCACACCACTACAACCACCAACACCACACCACTATAACCACCAACAACAACACCACTGTAACCACCAACACCACACCACTATAACCACCAACAACAACACCACTGTAACTACCAACACCACACCACTGTAACCACCAACACCACAGCCCTGTAACCACCAACACCACACCACTACAACCACCAACACCACAGCACTGTAACCACCAACACCACACCACTACAACCACCAACACCACAGCACTGTAACCACCAACACCACACCACTACAACCACCAACACCAACACCACTGTAACCACCAACACCACAGCACTGTAACCACCTATACCACACCACTGTAACCAGTGCTAAGAACAGTATTCACTGCAACCTATTTTCTTCTTAAGAGAGCTGCTACACATACTGATTTCCTCTAGTCTGTCCTAAAAGGTCAACTTGTTAATCTGTGCTTGTAAAATTACCAATGCAACCA
The DNA here is from genome assembly GCF_963457725.1 of Sprattus sprattus. Taxonomy (NCBI): domain Eukaryota; kingdom Metazoa; phylum Chordata; class Actinopteri; order Clupeiformes; family Clupeidae; genus Sprattus; species Sprattus sprattus. Next base: position 3,441,369 of record NC_137927.1, on the reverse strand, counting down.
CCAACACCACACCACTGTAACCACCAACACCACTGTAACCACCAACACCACTGTAACCACCAACACCAACACCAACACTAACACCAACACCAGACCACTCTAGCCACCAACACTGCTGTAACCACCAACACCACTCTAAACACCAACACTGCTGTAACCACCAACACCACACCACTCTAACCACCAACACCAACATCAATCTAACTACCAACACCAACACCACACCACTCTAACCACCAACACCACATTACATATCTAAAAAAAAATGTCAAACAAAGTATCAAGAAGAAAAGTAGCAATTGTCATTCATTATCCTTGATGACATTATTTTAGGTCACAAAAGAAAAAAGACAGAACAAAACACTAAAAACATGTTTAACAGTGTCCATGTACTGAGCTGTGGTGCTGGTCTCCATGTGTCAGTCTGTCAGGTCACCTGGGTGTTACCTGCCTCAGAAGGCTGCTGTTGGCTGGATCCTCCATCCCCTCTCCTCAAAAAGGAATGGGACTGGCCCTGCCTGGTCCACAGAGGGCACGGGGTGCTGAGGATATTGATAGAGACTATTTCCAAACACTGTTAATGACTTTAGAATATAATAATCAAGTGCCTTGTATTAATGTATTCCTTGTATGAATCATGTGCTTATGAAAGCAGGAGCATGGCTTTTCTCTGTGTGTGTGTAACTAAAATATTAGTTACCACTTAGTCTGCATATGAACAAGAGCATGTTTAGACCAGTGGAGATAAGAAGGGAACTGTGCTTCTTCCGACCTTGTGCAAAACTGCCATCCTTGCAAGACAGGGAGCTTCGGACGTGAGAAATCCACCACGTGATCATCCCTGCTGAAAGCCAAACTTCTTACTATATAAACCCCGTGCGAAGGGTTTATCAGGGCCTCCACTGTCATACTCGGCTGGGAGGGGAGCCCGATTGCAATTGTCTCTGTTTGTTTGTCTAATAAATATACTTTCATGCAGCTCCGGAGTCCTGAACTAACAAGAATCAGATATGATGCCGAAAGCACAGTCAGATTGTCAGCAGGGTCCAGTACTGGCCCAAAGTAGGTGTTGCACAAATGGCTGTGAAGTTACAGTTCACAGTTAACTTTTTAAATGTTTTGCCAAATGTCACACATCAATGTTTATTGTGTGTGTGCATGTGTCTCAGTGTGTTTGTGTGTGTGTGTGTGAGTGTGTGTGTGTGTGTGTGTGTGTGTGTGTGTGTGTGTGTGTGTGTGTGTGTGTGTGTGTGTGTGTGCAGGGGCGGAGTGGCCATCGGAACGACCGGGAGATTTCCTGGTCAGCCGGCAGGCCATAGAGCTCGCGAGAAGCAGCCTGCAGACTGCCCTGCGCAGCCGTGTGAAGTTCATGAGCAGTCCATTGAGTTAAAACTAATACAATCAGGTCATGTCCCCGTGAAAATCTCCAAGTTCTCCGCTAGTGGGGTGGAAGTAGTCCAACCAATATATATAGCACTTGTTGTCTCTCTACATCTCACTTATGGTGTGTGTCGAACTCACTTTCATTAATCCAGCCTACTGATTTTTGCTTAGCCTCCTATCTTGATCTAATTCTTTTTATTCAGACTTTACATAACTTTCATGACCAACAATATAAATTGCCCAGCGATTTAATTTGCTTTTTTGTTCATGAATTAATGTAGAATGGTCGGAGCAAAGCCTCATAGGAAATGCCTTTATCCAGTGAACTTAGGGAGATGAATGAGCGGCTGTCAGAGAGAGACAGCAGGTGAAGCGGACCTGATTGAGGGAAAGAAGAGAAAGGAGAAAGGAGGGGCCGAAAAGGCCAGAAAGAAGAAGAGGTGGATGCTGGAGGAGAGTTCCTCAAAATGGTCAAGAGTTACGGATTTGTTCCAAAACAACCAGCCGGCGTCAACTAGTGATGCACGTGAGTTGACAGGACACATTGTTGGGGATTAGCATAACATTTGAGCCAATACGGGACGCGATTTGTTCCGTAACTATGTCCATAAATGTACATATACAAATACACATGTCTGTCACCCACACGTCAGCACTAAATCTAACAATAATGATCAAAAGCCACCCGTTTGTTTGTGTAGTTGATATATGGGAGGTGGAGGGGATGGGTTGGGCCAGTTTTGGGCACGTTGTGGGCCGGTGGTGGGCCGGTGCAGTCAGAATCGTCCTGGTGGATTTTTATGTCCCACTCCGCCCCTGTGTGTGTGTGTGTGTGTGTGTGTGTGTGTGTGTGTGTGTGTGTGTGTGTGTGTGTGTGTGTGTGTGTGTGTGTGTGTACAACTCTTTGGACGGATACCCAGTCAGATATTTTGTTTCCCGCCTTTTGTCTCTTCCTTAACCTAATCTCTTAAACCACTGTTTCCCCCTGCTGTAAAGCCCAGTGCACAGTCAGCATGGGACGAGAGAGAGAGAGAGAGAGAGAGAGAGAGAGAGAGAGAGAGAGACAGAGACAGAGACAGAGATAGAGAGAGAAGGATCAAGAGAGCAAGAGACCAAGAGAGCAGAGAAGGGCGAGGAGGAGAAAGATGAGATTGTTTTTGCATTCTACAAAAGTGGCAAGGGAGGCTATTAATTACACAGGCAAGGCTGCTTACCACACCTCCTCCCCCTTATTTTCACCAGTGATACGTCGGGCCCAAACCACAGCAGAGGATTGAGGCTTTAAGTGGATTTGGGAATGGGGCAATTAGTTGCTTCTCTCCTCTCCACTCCACCCCTCTCCTTACCTCTTCTCTCGTCACCTCCTGTTCGCCTCCCGCACACAAAAAAGAAAAAAACAGGAGGATAACCCGAGGAGGAGAGGTGTGTGTACGAGCTAACTACAGCTGATCCGTAGACTCAGATAGCACTGGCAGACCACAGACCTGTTTTTGTTCTCTGAAAGCCAGGCTCCGTCCTTCAGACTAGTCAAGGGCCTGTTATTGAAGAGCAAAAAAATTGCTTTTTTAACCCTTTCGTGCATGGTGTCCACATGCGTGGACAGTTAATTAAACTTCATTTTGCATGTAGGGGAAAGTGTGTTGAACAAATCTGTGTTAAAAAAATGAAATTTGATGTAAAATATAGTTTGTACACCCTAAAACCAACTGTCCACGTATGTGGACGTCATGCATCAGAGGTATCGGATGATATTAAATCTAATTATAAACCTGCTATTTTTTTATTTATTTTTTATTTTATTTGAATTTCAAGTTTAGGTTCATTTTGAGTAAGAAAATCAATCCCAAAAAAAATCTAGACCATTTTTTTCATAATTCATGCATGAAAGGGTTAAACACCAGTAAGCAGTATCTGCTTTTGTAATCACATTGAAGAACACAGAAAGAAAAGAAAAGAGAAGAAACAGCCTATTTCATGCAACACCAAAACATGCAACAGAAGTGCAATCCTCTTTTCAGTGGCCCCTTTGTTTTAAGAACGAAAAAGTGAATAAATAATAATAATAATACAAAATAAATAAATACTTCAATAAATAAACCCCACGGACTTGCAGCCCCAGCCTGTAGCTGCCTCTGAAGGCAGCCAGGGTCTCAGACAATCAGAGCATTAATTACGGAGAAGAGGGGCTAAGAGGAATGAGTTCTCCTGAGGGACGTGGTGCGTGCCAGCCACCATGCCAAGCTACATTGCCTCCTGAATATTAATAGAAATTACGGTGAGTTTAAGCAGGAAATGATTACCAGCGCAGACTACAGATGCATGCCACGAACGAGAGAGAGAGCGAGAGCGAGAGAGAGAGAGAGAGAGAGAGAGAGAGAGAGAGAGAGAGAGAGAGAGAGAGAGAGAGAGAGAGAGAGAGAGAAGCGAAATTAGTTTTCTGGGGCATTAAATGTTTAATTGTGTACATCAAAGTGTTTGTGTGTGTGTGTGTGTGTTTGTGTTTGTGCGTGCGTGTGTGTGTGGGCAGATGTGTGTGTATACAGTATGTGTGTATGTGTGTGACCATGTGGGTGTATGTGTGTGTTTGCATGTGTATGAGTGTGTATGTGTGTGTGTGTGTGTGTGTGTGTGTGTGGGTGTGTGTAGGTGTGTGTGTGTGTGTGTGCACAGGCATGTGCTTGTGTATGTGTGTTTGTATGTGTGTGTGTGAGACGATGGCAGTTGTGGTGAGGAAGAGATGGAGAATGAGTGTGGTTGGGTGTGGTTTACATTTTGTTTGTCTCACTGCTTACTGTAAGTCTGTGTGGGTGTGTGTGTAAGTCGGTGTGTGTATGTGTACATGATGGTGCTTTTTACTGGCAAACAGATGAGTTTGATTGACAGATAATGATGCCATCTTGCACTCACCATCTTTTGCATGCTGGTTCAGTGGATGCTACTGAAAGGTGTGTTATGAAAGCACAGGGCCTCTGAAAGACTGTGCCTCTGCTCTCAGAGACAGAAATACAGACTAAGACTGAGACTGAGACTGAGACTGAAGGAGGGGAGGGAGGGAGGGAGAGATGGAGGGCGGGAGAGAGGGAGAGGGGTGCCAGATGTAACACACAGCACAGCATCAGCAGCAGCCCTGGAGGTGTGGACCCTCGTGTGGCATCTTATTATCACCTAGAGCCGTACACCCACACCCACATCATTACTCCTGTCTGTCTGTATCGTTGTCTGTCCGTCCATGTGTCCTTCAACCTATCCTCCCTCTTTTTTTCTAACTGTAAGCAGTGCATTGCAAAAAAAAAAAAAAGATCGATCGATAGAAAGATCACAGTTGGATTTCTGTTTAAAATTTTCCTGCAATTTTCCTTGAATAGGCCTGGTAAAATCTCTCAAACTGCACAAAGTGAAGGTCAACCCAAATTTGGAATGGAAAGAAAAGCGTGCTTTTAGGCCAATATCAATCAGTAAGGCACCTGTTATTGAACCACAGGCGGCAACAAGGCGCTAGAGGTGTCTGAAAATGTCAATGTATTTTAAGAGAGAAGCTTTGTTGAGTCTGAGCTGATGAAATCAGGGAAAGAAAAACGAGTGTTGCACGTGGCATGTGGTCAAGTTTGAATCTGATCTGACCTTTACAAAGTTATTGAGGCTAGAGTGCTAGTCTGCTAGTGAGAAACTGAAAGGAT
>NC_137927.1:3383809-3431309 GCF_963457725.1 Sprattus sprattus | reverse complement strand
AGCTCTGATTCGACCATAGGCACGATTGCCGCAGGTAATCATGACATAATACAACAGTTGAAGTATATCAAACGTGGAAAGATTAGTAGCTGCGAAGTCTGATTGGGTTGACCAATCAGAAATGAATACATTGTTTGACCGGAAGTAACTGTCGTGTAATGTTAATTGTTCTACTGCCATGCTTATACATTAAATTACTTTGATTAAAAACTGAGTTATACCGCAAACAATTCCATGTAATTAATTGTTTCTGCAGGGTACAAGGCATGCTTTGAGGTGTTTCCGTTGTCAAACTCTTTGATTAGTTTCTCATCAGTATTGTGAGGCTCATGTCTCGGTGTGTCAGGTTGGAATGAAGAGCACAGTTGCAGACCAGCTTGTTTATTGTGAACTGTAACCCCGAGTCTCTGAACAAGAGACCGAAGCTCCTCTACATCCGCTGCGCTACTTTGATCTGGCTCATTCATGATGTCAGGTTGGAATGAAGAGCACAGTCGCAGATGCAGTTTAGAGCTTTTATTGGGCTGAGTAACTTTAATAACTTAGGAAATGGTCAACAGAGTAATAAGGCAAAGCAGGATATTAAATCACAACCACACACTGGATCAAGTCACACTTGTGAAACAAAGGCAAACTTAAAGTTCATCAAAAACAGTTTGTTCAAGGGAAATCCAAAATCGAGGTCAAGGCACAGTCCAGGGTCAAAGTACACAGAGTAGTCAGCAAAGTGGAGGTATCCAGATAGGGCAAGACAAAGGCTCCGACTCCTTAGTGCCCTCTGCTGTCCTGGAGGGCACGCTGTGTGTTGAGTCGTGACACGGTGGTATATTACTTGTCTTGGATTCTGGCTGTCTGGTGCTCTCTGTCTCGGAAATGACTCTGTCTCAGAGATGACCATTTTGGGAGAAACAGCTGGAGTCTTGGCTGTGAGTGGAGTTAGCCTTATAGCGTTCACCGGGTGGGGCTGATGATAGTGGCCCCATGTTAGCAAATGGCTGACATCACCATGGGTATATCTGTGCAACTGTGTAAATTGCCTATGATAAGATAGTCTCCTAAAAGACTACATGTAAATGTGGTGATGGTCCCCCTGGCTGGTCTCCTGCATTTGCACTTCTCCTCTAAGAGCCCAGAGCATTTACACTCCTCCCCTAATGGCCCAGAGCATTTACACTCCTCCCCTAATGGCCCAGAGCATTTACACTCCTCCCCTAATGGCCCAGAGCATTTACACTCCTCCCCTAATGGCCCAGAGCATTTACACTCCTCCCCTAAGAGCCCAGAGCATTTACACTCCTCCCCTAATGGCCCAGAGCATTTACACTCCTCCCCTATTGGCCCAGAGCATTTACACTTCTCCCCTATTGGCCCAGAGCATTTACACTCCTCCCCTAGTGGCTAAGAGCATTTACACTCCTCCCCTAATGGCCCAGAGCATTTATACTCCTCCCCAATGGCCCAGAGCATTTAGACTCCTCCCCTAATGGCCCAGAGCATTTACAATCCTCCCCTAATAGCCCAGCGGTTCACCCCAACAGGAAATTACTCAAAATCAGATTCCTTGGGCTTTTTCTCTTTTCCAGGCAAATGTGCCCGTGCCAGAGACAATTGGCAGTGGTATGCCATAGAGTGACTCCTTGTGCCAAGTGGACATGCCACAGACCAGTTGTTTACCCGCCTTGATCACCATGGTCACAGACCCCACCACATGGCAGCCATCTCTATCTGCCTGTCTACTCTATACGGTGGCTTTATGTTCCATATGAGATGATGTAAAGACAGAGAGAGGGAGAGAGCGAAAGATATAGAGAGAGAGAGAGAGAGAGAGAGAGAGAGAGAGAGAGAGAGGAATACAAAGAAGAGAAGGAGAGAAAGAGGGATTCACTCACATCATGTCATCATTTCGGCTGAATACATGGGGCATCACTCGGTACCTGACTCTCACCATTTCGTTGCAGGGATGCAACTACACATTTATTGAATGGGATGCAACATTAATCCAAACCAACAGGAAGAGAGCATGCTATATATATTCTGATTGCTTGTGTTGGTCATTAGTCATTGCTTGAGTTGGTCACTTTAATATTATATTGAAAGAATTGAGCTAACCTTTTACAACTGTATTGGGTGCTTCCAACTCATGTTACCTGCTCTCTTCCCATGTTTTTTTTGTTTTTTTTCAGGCCCTCCTCATTATCATGCAGGAATTAATTTTCATCAATGACAATTTGTTCAAAAGATAAACCATGTTGTGCAATCTTTTGTCTGACTGAGCTGTGTTCTCAGAGATGTTTTGACAGCTTAAACGTAAGCGTACAAAGAGAGCCTGTCACCCTTCAGATTTCAAACAGTAGTGGGCCATCACATTCTCCTGAGCGTAACCAAACAGTTGCCTACATGTCACTTAACGGGTGAAATGCACCATGGAATAGGTGTCCGTCCAGGACATTGATTTATTGGCCAGCGCCCTTCCATGCTCTCTCTTTAATGAGAGAATAATAACCCATGGCTGGCTCTGAGACCATAGCTGCTGGACCTGAGTGCAGATATGTGTGTGGAATATGTAACCAAAGGCACAGGCAATCCCTGGGTGATAGAGGGGGAGAAGGAGAGGGGACTTCAGAAAGATAATGGAGAGAGGGAATGAGGGAGAGAATTGAGAGAGGGGGAGAGGGAAAGGGGACTTCACAGAGAGAATGGAGAGAGGGAGGGAGGGAAAGAATTGCGAGAGGGAGAGGGACCTTCAGAAAGAGAATGGTGGTAAGTTGTGTAGGAGACGGATACAATGAGGGACGGGGAGAGAGGGAGTTAGTATATATACAGATATCTGGCTAAAGAGCATGGTATTTTCTGTGTATTTTCTGTATCTGAGAGATATGAAGGAGATGAAAAGTGACTGGGAAGCAGTATTACGCCACAGCCTGTTGTCACCTGACGGAGGGAGGCCAGGTTGACTGACCTGTGAATTCAGAGCCAACTTGTGACCTCAGAGCCAACCTTAGTCTTTAGTTGGCAGTCATAACAGGGCTAGCAGGAGAGCTAACAAGAGAGCTAACTGGAGAGCTAACAGGAGAGCTAACAGGGCAATTATCCACCAGGAGACCAGGGCTAGATTCAAACAGTTCTGTAGTTCTGACATGATTTTAAAACGTTTAAGTAAAAGCAAGTTACTTTAAGCAATTGTTTATTAGTTAAACTGTTTTTAGTAGTGGTAGTAATCGTAGTAATAGTCACATGTATTTGTTTGAATTCTGCACAAGTGTAGGTTCAACAATATGTGAGTAGTAGTATTATGCATGTCATATTTGTATTTTTCTCTAAAATCCTCATGAAATGGTCATACTGTGAAAATGAGCAGCCGTGTTTCCACTATTGGGCCAAATCCAGGTGAGCAAGCATGTGCCAAAGCCAGTTGCGTGTCCGTCTCCATTCTCACTTCCGGGGCTTGATCGTGCCTTCTATGGACTTCCTCTGGGCTAGTGGCCAGGAGCTTTTGGTCACAGGATTACCCTTGGGCCAAGCAGGGCTAACTTTATCTTTAGGCGGTGTCAAGGTGAAAGGCAGGGTTAGACCCCATACCAAATAACCTTAGTAAAGGATACAAAAAACAAATGGAAACTCATTGGAGCTGGTCAGCATGTGAAATCAGGTCTCTGCTTAAAATCTGGGCTTATGCAAACGTGGAATGGTAGCTTGATCAAGAAGGGGAGACTGAACAACAAACATTGTTGGAGGGCTATTGGCCTTGACCCGTGCATATGCAGAGGGGCTGGTGACAAACGTCCCCAGCACACATCAACACAAAGCCCAGACAAAAAGGCAAAGCCAAGGGAATGTCTTTAGGAGAAGAAAAGATTACTATTTTACAGAAACCTCCACACTATTTGCCATGTACATAGTATATTCTGCGCATGCAAACGTACATTTTTACACAAATTATACTCCATGCACCACTCATGCTGTGTGAGCAGGCCTCCAGTCAATAGCTTCTACATGGTACATGGTTCCCCCTACTTATTTTTCTGTCTTTCAGACATGGCCTTTGTAGAGGAGCACTCAGCATTCAGTTGAAAATGTCAGATGGAAGTTGATTAAAAAGCTTTTGCCAGACCGATACAGAACTCAACTGCTTTTATACGAGTGGAGTGGGGAAAAGCCATATTGGCTTGCTGTTTTCTTTTCAACTGTGTTGTTCTCTTCCAGCACATAAAAGCCTGCCAAACTGACCTCTAGATTATATATTAATATCTGTAATAACTGTGAGCCCAGCCATAATAGCAAGCAGTAATAACAACCCTTTAGCGGGCGATTTTAGTGTCTGGGGCAGTCTGCCACAGCAACACTTTTATTTCATAGTGTACGGCTATACAGGACACTTCTAAATGAACACAGCATGTACCTGCCCCACCACCCGACCTATCCGGCTACCCCTCACCCCACCCCCACCCCTCACCACCTACCCCACCCACACACTCAAGGAACCTTGAGAGGTCTGTCCTGCTGACCAGTCACGGCGGTCACTACCAGTCTGCCTGGCGCAGCACTCGCTGTCACAGCGCTCTCATCCGGTTTGCGTCCGGGGACCTCATTAGGGACGGACTCACTGTCTCCTGTCACACGAGGGACCCCACACGAGGGATGGACAGCAGCCACAGGGATATACACTGCCCAGGAGACAGCATGTCAGGAGATAGAGAGGGAAGAGAGGGAGAGAGGGAGAGATGGGGAGAGAGAGAGAGAGAGAGAGAGAGAGAGAGATGGGTGGTTGTGGTGGTACTGAAGGAGAGAGAAGGAGAAACAGGGAAGAGACAGAAAAAAATAGAGAGTGATTGAGAAACAGAAGACAGAGATGAAGAGAGAGAGATGTGAAAGTGAAAGCAAGTGCAGTAATAGTGGGAGAGAGAGAAAGAGAGAGAGATGAAGAGAGAGAGATGTGAAAGTGAAAGCAAGTGCAGTATTAGTGGGAGACAGAGAAAGGGCTGAACTTATACGCTGCTGGTAATGTAGAAGGAAAATAAGAACTTTAGCTTTGGTGAAACGACTTACTGTTTATAAGGCCTGTGAGGATCACACACTTCTCCTCTACACATAGTGGCTGTTGGCTATAAATGAATTGTGTGTGTGTGTGTGTGTGTGTGTGTGGAAGTGGGCTGTTGGCTATAAATGGATCGTGTGTGTGTGTGTGTGTGTGTGTGTGTGTGTGTGTGGCTGTTGGCTATAACTGCATCATGTGTGTGTGTGGGTGTCTTCTGCTACATGGACAAACCCCAAATTAGGGCTGCTTGACCAGTCGTGCTGTCCACTTCTATTCAATTCCCTCTCTCTCTGCTTTGTCAGCTTTTATATAAATGTGAAAAACTGGATGATGCAAGGTGTGTGTCTGTGTGTGTTTGTGTGTGTACCTATGTATGTGTGCATGAGCGAGTGTGTGTATTTGGGTGTGTGTGTGCGTGTGCGTGTGTGTGTGTGTGTGTGTGTCTTCCACCAGAGCTCCTCACAACCTGTGGGCGATGAGGTTCTGCCACCTTGATGGACATGACTTTTGGGGATTTTTTTTTCCACGCCTTGCTGGCCTCATTCAGTCATTCCTACGGCTTCTACTCCTTGGGTAATGTTTACGTAATTTTGCGATTTCTCTTCGTGCCCGCTTCCTGTAATGCCAAACAATGGCAAGTTTACTGGAGGACATTATAATGAGGAGTTTGACGATAAAAGACGTTCCCCTGAGTTTGACTAGTTGATGAAGTGAACACTTTCCAAACAGTCAGCTACAAGCAGGCATTTCAACAAACATTACGCTTCCAGGACTGCAGCATCAGTTCTTTTCTGAGAATTATTGATTGAAACCCACACATGGGGGAAGCCAGGGTCTTGGGGAGAGGTTAGGTTTAAACAGTGTTAAAATGCTAATCTGCCCCCACAGAGTCTCACTCTGCTGCTGCTGTGTGTGTACGTGTGTGTGTGTATGTGTGTGTGTGTTTGTGTGTCGTGTTCTCGGGTTTATCTTTGTGTGTAAGTGTGTGTGTCTATGTTTGTGTTTGTATGTGTGCCTGTGTATATGCATGCCTTCGTTTGCAAACATTTGTATGTTTGTGTGTGTGTGTGTGTGTCTTTATGTGCAGGACGGGAGACCTCAGGGCCAAGAGAGCTGACTTTGCCCTTTGACTTCTCTGTTTTGCCACCCACCCACTGGCGCTCCTTGTGGCCATGTGGCCCATGCCTGCACTCAGATAAACAGTATCTGTGTGTGTGTGTGTGTGTGTGTGTGTGTGTGTGTGTATGTGTGTGTGTGTGTGTGTGTGCATGTATGCTCAGATAAACAGCCCATTAGAATTCTTCCAACGCACCCGCTGGCCCGTGTGACCTCTGACCTCGACTCTGCGTGAGGAGCACAACAACAAGTCCCCGAGCTGCGTAGGAGTATCGGCTTCAGACTGCCGAGCTGCTCCGCGCTGGGTTTAATGCATAACAGAGTGTGTGTGTGTGTGTGTGTGAGTGCGTGTTTGTGTCTGTGTGTGTGTGAGTGCGTGTGTGTTTGTGTGCTTTTGTGTGTGTGTGTGTGTGTGTGTGCAGTGGCGGACCTAGTCATTTGGGGGCCTAAGGTGAACATAGCCAGGGGCCCTCTTCATCCGTCCTTTTAATGCAAAAAAAAAAGGGCCACCTCAAAGCAGGGGCCAACTGGGGGAAAAAAGTGGCCCGGGAGTTGTCTGTCAGAGCGGCCCACTTAATATACGGCGCGTTGCCCACTCAATGTATGCAAAATACCCATACACTTAACATAATTTTGGATGATTACAAAGAAATAACATTATATATGTTTTTTAATAACATTTGTATCCACAAATTTGCCTGGATGGACACATGGAATAAAATGATACTGGCTATTGTAACACTCCAAGGTAGGTATAGTTTGCTAGATGAATATGCTTAACTCTGGGCTAGTATCCTACATTAAGCAATATCACATTTTTTGTAGGCTGATTAACTCATACAGCAATACCTTTTTGTAGTAGATGGCAGCACACAATCAAAATATTTCCCCTCTACCTACATAGCTACAGTAGCTAGTTATATGGAAGAAAGTTGCATTCAGGAGCCTTCATAAGCAAACATGATTTGGCTCCACATTGAATTATCCCACTTTTTCATTATCCACATGTCTCAAATGTTGTATGATGCAACATAGCTTTACAGGACACATAAAATATGTCCAGTAACAACGTAAAGAAGGGGGCAACATATAAGTCAAAACCAACTATATTTATTGACTGATCTCAAATGTATTGGCTAACAAAAGCTAAATAAGTCTTCACAAAGAAAATAACTCAGTGTTAAGGCAAAAAGTGAACATTCACACTGTACAACCTATGAAAAGTGACAGCGGTAGCCTACAAATAAAGGAATACAGACCGCGTTAGCCACTTCACAGCGTGCTAGCCATGATTTTCTTTCGTTTCAATTCTTGGATGTAGGATTCCACCCTTTGTAGAAACCTGTTGAATCGATACATTTGGTGTAGGAAGTCCTAACTTAATTAGTACGCCGACTAAAAATGAGTTTCTTTCAAGGAGTGACTCCAGTTGTTGCACTGAATGTTAGACATCTTGACAGAATATGCCTTGACCGTTTTTTAAAAACACATACGTCCTTATACTTATGACGAAAAAATGGAGCATGGCGAGCCCTCCCGGAAGCCATGGAAAATGCATTGAGAGCCCTCTTTTATGAAAGAGAATGGATTTAACATTAGAGTGAGAGAGATCTGGGGCGATTTCCATTTAGCCCCAAATAGGGACGCCACCTTCTGAAGCACAACTGTTGCGTGACTGTTGCCTGATTCGACATTTGGTAATTTCCGACAGAGAAAAAAAATCTCCTTTTCCTGAAGGCAGTTCGTCGCCACAATCGCCCTTAAGGTCCGCCGCCACTGGTTTGAACTTTATTGTAGAAATGAACAGAACAGAACATACGATGGGGTGTAAACATCAGTGGTAATGGTAGTGTTGCATGCTGGGTGTGTGATTATGTGTGTGTGTGTAGGGTCGTTAAAGGTGTCTACGAGCGAGACACGCAAGTATTAGGCTAGAGTGATTGACATTTAACAACAAATAAACATAGTAAGACTGACGGAGGAGATTAGATTAGTAAAGAAAATAGTAACCATGAGTGTGAATACAGGTCACTAGGAGTAGTATAAATAGCAGACAGTGATTATTATTGATTATCATTATATAATGTATTCTGTGAAGCAAGGAAAACTGCCGCGACCGACAACATTTGCGGGAGGGCCGATTGGTTATAGACTTAGCCCATCCCATCGGCCCATCGGTGCCTGGGTGGGCAACTCGTCGAGGGCTTTCTGCTGGGTGGGGGCCTAAGGCAGTTGCCTAGTTCGCCTTAATGGTAGGTCCGCCACTGTGTGTGTGTGTGCAGCAAAAGCAAATGCTACTAAAAAAAGGGAGATAGATAGGTAGAACATAGAGGGGAAGAGAGACAAGGTGAAAGAGGAAGAGAGAGATAGAGAAAGGAAGAGAGAGAGAGGAAAATGCACAAACTGTAAGCTAAATATCAACAATCACTGGTTGAAAACATTAAATAAAAAACCCTGACCTGTGTGACCTCTTGGGTCTTGCAGTCTGGCCAAAGACATGCGAAGGTCCAGACAAACAAACATGGCAGCACGTGGAGAGCAGGCTTTGATCCAGGACCTTGGTTCCTGCTGCTCAGTGGGAACAGCCAGGCGTTAACAACATCAGGTTCAGAGTTCCGTGGTTCCCACGGTAACACACAAACACCGTTAGACAACATAGCTGTCCTGAGCACGGCCCCTGGATGAGACGAGCCAGGGGCCACCTGTGAGGAGCAGAGGGCCAGAGTCACATGTGCTCGTCTGCTTCTGCACACGCAGACAAAGGAAATAGAGAGATGAAGAAGAAGAAGAGGTGGAGGTAAAGAGAGGTAGAGGTGCTCTCTACTCCATTCTCAGCACAGTGTGCACAATCACCTTCCACAGATATAGTTATAATGTACTCTCTGTGGAGAGTCTTGTTTTTTGTCCTATTTGCCCATATACAGTCTTTTGAAATTCTGTGCTTTATATGAAGACTGTATTGTCTTAGGGTCATGCAAATAGATATTTCATTTATTTAAATTGGAGCGCTACAGCGGTGAGCTGGATGAAATTCTCCAGAATGACTGCACTGTATCCACAGCAGTGGCGAAGCCACCGGGGTGGCAGCTGCCACCCTAAAATGTTTGCTTGCCACCCCACTTGCCACCCAGGTTGTCAGAAGTGTCTCCTATAATATACTATTAATTTATTGAATGGTATTATATTTTTGCTACTTAAGCTGTTGATCTCTTTGGCAACTTGTTCTAAAATCTTTAAGTTCCCCCTCCCCTGTAAAATGGTTGAGTCCATGAGTCTTTGCTCCATGGTTGCCTTATCTCACGCTACATTCCAGTGAAGGAAAGAACCAGTTTGAAAGCATTTGAGAAGCTAAAAACAAACTTGAGACAAGCCTACTGTAGGCTTGCAGTGAAAAAAGAATATACAGTACAGCTGAATCGTGAATCAAGAAAATGTGATGGGTGGTCATATGTGATAGACAGTTCCGTTGTAATTTCAATCGTTTATTTATTGCCAGCTTGCAAAAAATCGGTAGCATACAGTATCTAGCTCGCTATACAGCTTGCTTGCGCTAGCTAACCTTGAAGTTACCACTGTTAGCTTAGCTAACCAACGTCTAGGCTACAGTAAAGTGGACTGACAGAAAATGTTATTGCAGTTTTTATTTTCATTACGTATCATTAAGAAATCAGATTTTAGATACCACTAACCGTTTTGTCACAAAAAGCCCTTTTTTCTGGCTGTTACTCCGTCATGTAGCCTACAGTTAACTCAGTAACAGTAAAAAGTGTGCGTTCTTTTTTCCACCCTAGCTTTGGTATAAATTATTTTGTATGTGATAATAACCCAATACATACAGAACAAGCCATTAGAAATTAAATTGGCCATTTAGAAACGTATTTGTCATTATGAAGGGAAATATGTCATGAACGTTTTGCTGCTGCATATGTTAATATATGTAATATCTGACAGTGTTTTAAGTCTTATTAAAAAAGACAAATATTTGTTCTGGCTTTTTGTAACAATATCTAGACTCTTGGCAAGACATTGCTGTTGTCTGTTTTCACTATCTGGAATTGTATAAATAAATACATATAGACACCAGGCATGTGTGTGTGATATTAGAGTAGAAAAAAACCGCACTCTTAAGCTTTTCTCATAGCTATTTAATTTAGACCATCTATTCAAAGACGCGCTTTGGCCTAAGACATCGTCAGTGTGACAAAACGCGTCTGTGAATAAACTGGTCTAAATGAAATAGCAATGAGAAAAGCTTGCGAGTGCTTTTTTTTTCTACTGTAAGTAAGTTATCTTTTACTCGCACCCAAAAACGCCTTTATTTTGGATGTAGAGCGCGCCTATCCCTACACAAAAATGTGTTTGTGATATACCACCCTTGAATTTCAACTTGCCACCCTTCTGCCACCCCATGTAAAATTTTCTAAAATCGCCACTTATCCACAGTAAGGGCTGTGGGTGGATCATGGTAATCATGTTAAAAATGCCTTTTGGACAGAAAGGTAAAGTGATTTTAGCTTGATTTGCTTGAGGATAAAGACAAAATATTTGTATTAAAAAGACCATCAAGGAAATATAAACAGCAATTCATGTTAGCTATGGGGAAAAATTACTAGAGCGAATGCCAGAAAGGTAATTTCACTCTAAGACAATTTAAACAATGCTGCCATATGGTATTGTCTATCAGAAAACATTTAGCCAGATATCTGCTACTGTGGCCACGCAGGCGGATCGCGTTTCTCTTGACTAATAGAAATTACAGCTCCATCACCGCCGGTGGACACAGGCCCATCCAGTGCTGGGCCTGGCCATGTCTGTGCCGTAGGAGTGACATGTTCAATATGACACAGACGCCTATTTTCCCCTGACGGAGCCAGCTAAACAGAAGAGTCTCCATAATATTGACACACCAATCCATCTCTGACAAACAGCTGTGTTAGTGGATTCTCTTCCTGGACCCTCCTCCCACTGATCAAATAAGCATCGGCTTCAATGAGTCCAGTTTGGCTCCTGAATTGTCTTTTTGTCAAATTGGATTTGGCCTGGCGTTAATGTGATTGCGATACATTGGGAAGCGGGTCGAGTTTTTTTTTTTTTTTTTTTTCCTAGTTAGGCTGGGTATCTGAAGGCCTGTCTGTTGTGTAATGCGTTTATGGTCGCAGCATTCCTGAACACGAGTCGGTATTGAAAATATTGAATTGCATGTTTTCTACAATATTGTAAAGGACCACACTCACTGAGGATATGAATTTTCTCATACCATGAAATGATCGCATATTGACGATCATTTCCGCCATGTGGTCGACGCCTTGAACCTCTCCCGAGACAGGAGAGAACTTAAACAAAAATCAATTCTTGTTACTTTTAGCAGTACATTGTTACATGCCTGCCTCGATTTCTCATTGCCTTGAAAGGTGACATTTTCCATAATGTCCTGCTTCAACGGACAGAGCGTCCATCGCGGAGGAGGATGGGAACTGACTCTACGCTTGTCCGCTGTTGGCCCTCCTTCAAAGGAACTGTGCTTCAGGCAGGGATTTACATTTTATTAAGGAGCAATGAATGTAAAACAGCAACAAATGCAAAGTTGGTTGGTTTCACCTGGTTGAACAGGTCAGTTGATTATTTTTCTTTCTCTTTTAACAATGCATTCAGGCAGAGGTGAATACATTAAATGTGGACCTCAAAGATAAAATAAGCAGCTCACACACACACACACACACACACACACATAGTCACACACTCGCACACATACAGTACATACAGAATTCACATTGACACATTTCCACACAAAAAATGCAGTCATTGCAATTGATTTTATTTATGAATATATTATTTGACAATTCCCCACTAAATTCAGTTACTTTTGGCCACAACAATCACAAAAAAACCCTTGCAACATCCTTGAGGGACAGATAAACACACATGCAAGTACAGACACACACACTTACATATGCACAATTGCCTAGAAATATTACATCTAACATATACATGCACACATAGCAATACATGAACACAGACACAGACACACACACACAGACACACACACACACAGACACACACACACACGCACACACGCACACACACACACACACACACACTCACACTCACACAACCACACACACACACACACATGCAAACTAGCAGGGGGGCGACTGCGAAGCTTAAAGGGCTCCAGCTCTAATGGAAATCTGCCGGCACAGTGGCAGGGTTAGCAGCTGGAGCAGCTAATTGGCCCCCCATGTGTGACACGTAGAGCAGAAATTAAGTGCAGAAACATGGGGAGGCAGAGGAAGCAGCAAATCTCTCGAAAAAAGAAAAAATTACACCCCAGCTGTCACTCCCACAGATGTGCAGGCTGCCATGGGTCTGTCTGCTGTCATTTAAAACTTTTCTTTTTTTTTCAAAAAGATATTTATATAGGCCTACTTAGAATTCCTGCAGCCAGGGAATCATTATCTGTTCCTGCCCTTGGAGAGAAAGACGAGAGCGAGAAAGAAGGAGAACAAGAAAGAAGGAGAGAGAGAGATAGAGAGGTTGAGAGAAAGAGAGAGAGAGATAGGAAGGGCTGACAAGAATGATCTTTAACAGTAATAGATGTCAGAGTTAACGGGACTCACTTGGTAAGAGCCTGTCTACTGTAAAGCAGGTAAGTGCCGAGATGGAGAAGCATGAAGACAAGAGTCATAGAGGGCTTTGGGGATAGTGTGTGTGTGGGTGTGTGGGTGTGTGTGGGGGTGGGGGGGTATTATGTGTTCTCTGCTCTTTTGGCCATAATAAATACCTTATTTTTTGTTAGTATGGTGATTTGTATCTGTTTTTGGTGTGTGTGTGTGTGTGTGTGTGTGTGTGCTCAGAAGCGTATATCTTCATACAAGACTTTTGGCTCGAGTTTGTGTGTGGTGTGTATGAGTGTTTTCAGGAGGGGAGTAAAACACATGCAAATAAAAGCAGAGAGAGACAGAGAGAGAGGGAGAGAGAGAGAGGAAGAAAGAGAGTGACATCACAGTGGATGATTGGTTCTGTAAAGCTTGCGGTGGAGAAATGTGTAAAATAATGGTCCCTAATGCAGCTTCTATAATTTAAAAGCTCCCTCTATTCCGAGTGGCTCAATTGGCCACCTCACATCGCTGTTAACCCTGTCGACCTGATGGAATAGTTGGATCCGCAATTTACCACCAGTGTGAGCCGACTCGTCGTAACTCCTCAGACCTCTCTGATGTCATCTACTTTTTTATCACATCTCATTTTGGGATGATTACGCAGAGAAAATATGAAAATATAAAAAATAAACAAAGGAATATATATATATAGGGGTGGGTGAGTGGATTTACTTGGAGTTAAGATGTTATCTAGGAAAAGGGAGCTTTTATTGAAGCAGCACATATCCGGCTGAAATGAAGTCTCAGCTTTGCTATTTAGGTGCCTTGGGAAACTCATCGCCATCTCCCGTACTACACCACAGTTTATTATGCTCATCGCCATCTCCCGTACTACACCACAGTTTATTATGCTCATCGCCATCTCCCGTACTACACCACAGTTTATTATGCTCATCGCCATCTCCCGCATTACACCACAGTTTATTATGCTCATCGCCATCTCCCGTACTACACCACAGTTTATTATGCTCATCGCCATCTCCCGTACTACACCACAGTTTATTATGCTCATCGCCATCTCCCGCATTACACCACAGTTTATTATGCTCATCGCCATCTCCCGTACTACACCACACAGTTTATTATGCTCAATGGTGTTTTGAGCCCTCAACTTCGACTGCCAGGCAGCGGCTGCCTGGAAGGTGGTTCCGCCCCCAAAACTCTTATCCAATCAATGTGCTTCCCACCTCCAAACCTCTGGTTCCGCCCCCAAACCTCTGGTCCAATCCAAACACTTTGAGCCCAAATTCAAACTTTCTGTATAGTGCTCTCATTCCAGCTCCAACTTCATTCTACCTCTCAGCAACGAGTGAAAGCTCCAACTTTACAAAGGTATGTAGCTAATATATTTCTATTTTAAACATGAAATGGCTAATTGTGTTTGCTTCAGGGCTGTACATGTAAGATGGGCCAGCTAATGTTATGTTTAGCATGCAATATGTTAACCATATTTAAAGATAGATCGTGCTAATCTTAGCTGTGGTAATGGCTTTTCAACCTGCTAGCTAGCTCAATCTGGTTAAAACATTAGGTAACAGTAAGCCTACAAAGTAAAATGTATTACTGTAGATTAATCACTGTATAAAATGGGCCGGCTAATGTTATCTTTACCATGCAATATGTTAACATAAAGATAGATTATGCTAATCTTAGCTGTGGTAATGTCATTTCAACCTGCTAGCTAGCTAAATCTAATTTTAGCTGTGGTAATGTTATTTCAACCTGCTAGCTAGCTAAATCTGGTTAAAACATTAGGTAACAGTAAGCCTATAAAGTAAGATTAATTACTGTAGATATGTATTTAAGTGATTAATTACTGTAGATATGTATTTTAGTGATTGTTAATGGTTAGTGGTTATCTTTCAAATGACGTTGAGCTGCTTTGGAATAAGGGTAACTCTCAGGCAGCCAATTGGTTTTAGATACCTGTGAGGCACTTGATGTTGAGACTGGTTGACTACCAGGCTGCTTACTAACACTGGGTAACTCTCAGGCAGCCAATTGGCTTTGGGTGCCTGTGAGGCACTCAATGTTGATACGGGTTGACTTCCAGGCTGCTTTGGAATAAGGGTAACTGTCAGGCAGCCAATTGGTTTTAGATACCTTTGAGGCACTTGTTGAGACTGGTTGACTTCCAGGCTGCTTACTAACACTGGGTAACTCTCAGGCAGCCAATTGGCTTTGGGTGCCTGTGAGGCACTCGATGTTGAGACTGGTTGACTTCCAGGCTGCTTTGGAATAAGGATAACTCTGAGGCAGCCACTAGTTGTTGTAATAGGCTTTTTAATAGACTTCATACAGGTGACTTTGTGACAGCCAGTGGAGAGGAATCTAGGCATGGTGGATTAACGTTATGCTTTAGACTGCTTAACACTGGCCATGTAGCCTACAGTTCAGGTCATCACAAGATAAAATAGTTTAGGATGTGTGTCTCAGGGAGTCATAGGCTTATGTTTTCATACTTTTTCCCTGTTTCAGGCAATGGAGAAGAATTGGCTGAAATCAATCGAAGATGTCTTAAAGAAGGAAAGGGACCCTAGAATCAAGCAATCCTTTGATATTCTTGAAGGGAATATTCCTGAGGATTTTTTTGAGGAAATTAGATTTTTACCATTTTCACATTATTCTGTATCAACTTGGTTACTGTGTGTATGAGTGTTGTACTTGGCCTTTCAATAAAGAATACGTCACACCCCATCAGTCATGTCTCTCCTCCATCATGTGTGTCCTCTGATGATACATTTTTTTTAAATAATTAATGTAAGTTGGGGTTTCATTAACTTGTGACACTCTACTGGAATAAACCCTTATGTGAAGCTGTAGAAATAAGTGTTGAAATTTATTTATTTCATTTCAGGCCCAGCTAGCTAAATGATCAGACTAGTTAAATCAAGATGCCAAGTTCAATACACTTCCAATTCATCATGTGTTTCCTCTGATGATACATTTTTTTTAAATAATGAATGTAAGTTGGGGTTTCATTAACTTGTGACACTCTACTGGAATAAACCCTTATGTGAAGCTGTAGAAATAAGTGTTGAAATGTATTTATTTCATTTCAGGCCCAGCTAGCTAAATGATCAGACTAGTTAAATCAAGATGCCAAGTTCAATACACTTCCAATTCAATACACATACACAGTGATGTAGAACATCTAGTTATTTTATTAATTAACAACAACAAACAACAGATTTTTTTATTTTTATTGTTAATGTTTGCGATGTGTGTGTCAACACACTTTTTAAAAACGTCAACTACCACCTCTACCATTCCTGGTCCCAAGGTGAGTGTAAGGAGTCCAAAATCCTCATTTGAGCACACCTGGTTGGCGAGGTGCTGGAGCTGTTGTCTGGAGGAAAAGATAAAAACATAAATTCAGGATAAATAATGTCTATTATACCTGTCAGAGCTCAGATATAGGATGTGGAATATTGCAAATTACTTGAACTCCGTGGCTCTCCCTGTGGCCATAGTGGGGTTTAGAGCAGGCAGCATGGCCACTTCTTTAAAATCAATGGCTGCCTGAGAGTTATCCTTATTCCAAAGCAGCCTGGAAGTCAACCAGTATCAACATCGAGTGCCTCACAGGCACCCAAAGCCAATTGGCTGCCTGAGAGTTACCCAGTGTTAGTAAGCAGCCTGGAAGTCAACCAGTCTCAACAAGTGCCTCAAAGGAATCTAAAACCAATTGGCTGCCTGACAGTTACCCTTATTCCAAAGCAGCCTGGAAGTCAACCAGTATCAACATCGAGTGCCTCACAGGCACCCAAAGCCAATTGGCTGCCTGAGAGTTACCCAGTGTTAGTAAGCAGCCTGGTAGTCAACCAGTCTCAACATCAAGTGCCTCACAGGTATCTAAAACCAATTGGCTGCCTGAGAGTTACCCTTATTCCAAAGCAGCTCAACGTCATTTGAAAGATAACCACTAACCATTAACAATCACTAAAATACATATCTACAGTAATTAATCACTTAAATACATATCTACAGTAATTAATCTTACTTTATAGGCTTACTGTTACCTAATGTTTTAACCAGATTTAGCTAGCTAGCAGGTTGAAATAACATTACCACAGCTAAAATTAGATTTAGCTAGCTAGCAGGTTGAAATGACATTACCACAGCTAAGATTAGCATAATCTATCTTTATGTTAACATATTGCATGGTATAGATAACATTAGCCGGCCCATTTTATACAGTGATTAATCTACAGTAATAAATCTTACTTTGTAGGCTTACTGTTACCTAATGTTTTAACCAGATTGAGCTAGCTAGTAGGTTGAAAAGACATTACCACAGCTAAGATTAGCACGATCTATCTTTAAATATGGTTAACATATTGAATGCTAAACATAACATTAGCTGGCCCATCTTACATGTACAGCCCTAAAGCAAACACAATTAGCCATTTCATGTTTAAAATAGAAATATATTAGCTACATACCTTTGTAAAGTCGGAGCTTTCACTCGTTGCTGAGAGGTGGAATGAAGTTGGAGCTGGAATGAGAGCACTATACAGAAAGTTTGAATTGGGGCTCAAAGTGTTTGGATTGGACCAGAGGTTTGGGGGCGGAACCAGAGGTTTGGAGTTGGGAAGCACATTGATTGGATAAGAGTTTTGGGGGCGGAACCACCTTCCAGGCAGCCGCTGCCTGGCAGTCGAAGTTGAGGGCTCAAAACACCATTGAGCGTTTATTATGCTGTACAATGAAACTTTCACTCCTTCTCAGTTAAAAAACATCGATAAATCATCCCTGAAGACATTTATTTAAGCCAAAACAAATCATTTTTACAGTTTACCATCAAAAACCTTCTATAACCCTTTCAGTAGGCCTAGCAAGAACCCCTTACATGGTGCGCATTGTGTGTGTACTGTGTGTACCCACATGTACTTAACGTAGCCGTTTCTGAAAATTAAGTGTTGGTCCTAAATGTGTAGCGTGTTGATCCTTAGTGCTTATTGTGATATGCAATGTGTAGTTTACAATAAAATGTGGACGCTTTAGTAAAAAGGTGCGACTCTCTTCAGACAGTCAGGGCCTTTAGGCGTAATATTGACAGCATTGTATAACTCACAGTAAACTATGCAGCAGGAGGGCATCTATTGATTTGTGCTGGGATTGTGTTTCTGCACCAGTGAAGCACACACCCAAACAAACACAGTGGTCAGACGCTAGGCTGGGCGAAGCTGACACACACACACACACACAGACACACACGTTCAGCATCAGGGTTCGAAAGTTCACAATGCCCACACATGACCTCTAGCCGCATATAGAACCAGCACTGTGTGTGCGTGTGTGTGTGTTTGTGATTGTGTGAGTGTGTGTGTGTGTCTGTGTGTCTGTGTGTCTGGGTGCGTGTGTGTGTGTGTGTGTGTTAGTCTGTGAGGCTGTGAGTGTGTGTGTGTGTGTGTGTGTGTGTGTGTGTGTGTGAGTTTATATGGTATTAGGGAAACAAAACACAGATGGATAGGATCTCCGATACACAAATCTGCCTTCCTTTGAGTGCTCTCCCTCTCTTCTTGGCCAGAGGATGTTTTGGTGTTTGGTGTGAGAAATGTGAGCCATTGATGTGTTGCTTTATTCAGGTCCATCGGGATGTGCTTGGAGAAGGATGTAAATAAAGGAGAAATCTGCACTCAATGCAGTTGAGTTCCCCAGCTGAATAACTGATATGAGCATAGCTGTTTTTCCTCCAGTACTGAGACAAACAATGTGAGTGTGTGTATGGTGTGTCTGTGTGTGTGATTGAGTGTTTGTGTGTGTGTGTGTTTGTGTGTGTGTCTGTGTGTGAGTGTCTGTGTGTCTGTGTGTCTGTGTGAGTGTGTGTGTGTGTGTGTGTGTGTGTGTGTGTGTGTTTGTGTTTGTGTGTGTGTCTGTGTGAGTGTGGTAAGGTTATTCAGGTACTAAGACAAACCGTTTGTGCTGTATTTGAAACATTTTCTTACTTTTCCCCATTTCATCTGGTCCTACTTCAAAGCCACTCTGTGTGTAGCCCAACTGTTGCTCCCTCTGTGTGTGTGTGTGTGTGTGTGTGTGTGTGTGTTTGTGTATGAGTGTGTGTGTGTGTGTGTGTTTGTGTCTGCACTGTAAACCCAGACAGTTCTACTTACTCATTAACATTATGTATTCAGTACTTAAAACCGGGTATTTAGTTGACCCAACTTAAAATGTATTAGTTTTCTGAGCAAGTGAAGACGTTTTAATTGTAGTGGAATGTATTTGTTTGAGTAAACATTGCCTGATAACTCAACATTTTGTAGTATCTGACGTCCTCAACGTCGTTGAGAACACCATTGCAAAGCTCTTGTGATGAGAGACGGAGACAGCAGACTTAAAGTAGACGAGTCGTTTAGTAATCCAGAGGTTTGAAGGTTGCTAGTTCGATTCCCCACTCCCCCTTACCAAGTGTATAAGTGTGAACCCCTAAACTGCTCCTGATCTATAAATGCAAAATTCCTTGTAAATCGCTTTGGATAAAAGCGTCTGCTAAATCACAGATGTAAATGTAACTGCAATGGCAACACTGGGAAGGCGGTCAACCAATGACAGTTCTCTCTACATTAAGAGCTTGTGCAAGAAGTTGGAACGTAGGGAAGATACCCTTTTAAAAACTTGTAAGGGCGTAATAACTCATTTGTGAAAGACCCAGAGAAACACAAATATCCGACGAGGCAAAATCCTGTACGATTTTAGAATAATATGAGTTCAGAGAACTCAAAAATTATGAAAATGATAACGAAATAAATCAGTATAGCCGATGTATAATTTTTAGATGCGTCCGGCATCTCTATAAGCGGGTATGTCCGTCCGTCGGTCTGTCGGTTGGTCTGTCGGTCGGTCGGTCGGTCTGAAACGCCTGTCTGAAACGCATTCTTTCAATTGTAATTCCCTCCTGTGTCCACAAGGTGGCAGAGTTGAGTTGACGCATCTTGTTGTCCGCTCGGACTTGTTAAGTTAAGTTTACTTAAAAAAAGAATATATATGTACTGAAATTGTATTATGTAATCGGTTACATCAAAAGTTTTAAGTACTCTGAACTTGTTCAGGTTTACAGTGTGTGTGTGTGTGTGTGTGTGTTTGTGTTTGTGTGTATGTGTGTGTGCGTGTGTGTGTGTGTAGCCCTACTGTGGCTCTCATTGCAGTTGTATGATGTGAGAGTTCACCATCTGCCCTGGGTTCAGTGGGTTCAGTGGCTTCCTCTGTTTCTGTGGCGTGCTGATTTATTTAGGTGGGGAGAGGGAACAGCAGGGGTTCTCAGTATGTGTTTGAGGTGCGTCAAGACCCCGGCGTGTGTCTGTATGTGTGTGTGTGTGTGTGTGTATGTGTGTGTGTATGTGTGTTTGTGTTTGAGGTGCGTCAAGACCACGGTGTGTGTGATGTCATGATCACGACCATCCATCCCATCCTATCTTTCGTCATTCTCTCATCATCCATCTTTTCTCTCCATCTCTCTCTCTCTCTCGCCGCCTTGAAGCCTCCATGGGTTCCCGATAGTCTCCATCACTGTGCACCTGCCCTGGAAAGCAGGAGAGAAGAGAAGGCTCACCTCCTCTCCATCTCCCTCCCTCTTTTCATTTCTCTTTGACTCCCCCACTCTCTCCCTCTCTCTCCTCCTCTTCCCTGCCATTTCATCTTTCCCTCTCTCTGTCCCCCTCTCTCTCTCAGGACTTCAGGGCTGTGTTGCATTCTCTCATCATCCTTCTTTTCTCACTGTCCCTCTCTCTCTCCATCTCTCCCTCTCTTTCACTGTCCCTCTCTCTCTCTCTCTCATTCCCCCTCTCTCTCTCAGGACTTCAGAGCTGTATTGCATTCTCTCATCATCCTTCTTTTCTCACTGCCCGTCTCTCTCTCTCCGTTTTTTTCTTCTGTCTCCCTCTCTCTCTCAGGACTTCAGGGCTGTGTTGCAGGCTGGCTCTTTATGGAGCGTGTTCGTGCTGCGATTGAGCTGATTGACCACAGAGTGTGGAAGAAGGCACTGATTGCAGGCATCAGGGGTAGTGTGTGTGTGCACCCGTATGTGTGTGTGTGTGTGTGTGTGTGTGTGTTTTTGTGTGTTTGTGTGTGTGTGTGTGTGTGTGTGTGTGTGTGTGTATGTGTGTGTGTGTGTGTGTGTGTAAGTGTTTGTGTGTGTGTGTGTGTGTGTGTGTGTGTGTGTGTTTGTGAGATTGCAGGCATCGGGGGTAGAGGGCGTTTAATTCAGGCCCTTGGCGGCCCTTTCCTCTCCCCACATGGGGAGTTAATCAGCACTTCAGGCAGAAAGGAGGATGAGAGAGGAGAAGGAGGACAGGAGAGGGACTGATGAGGGGACGGAAATGACAGAGGGAAGGAGAGGCAGATGGAAGGGTTAAACATAGACAAGAACAGGACAGACTAATGTGTGAGTGTGTGTGTGCGTGTGTGTGTGTGTTTGTCAGTATGAGAGGGAAAGAGAGGCAGACAGAGGGTTAAATATAGACAAGAACAGGACAGACTGATATGTGAGTGTGTATGTATGTGTGAGTGTCGGTGTGTGTGTGTGTGTGTGTGTGTCTGTGTGTGTGTGTCAGTATGAGAGGGAAAGAGATGAGAGCCTGACAGAGACAGACCTAGATAAATGTAAATACAATAAAAAGAACTTAGACACCGGAGATATTCTGTACCTATGAATCTATGTCTTAGAGGCCACCTTGCCATCTCCAGGTCTTGGCCCTACATCTGGAGGCCTTGCTTTCAACTTCCCTCTCTCCCTCTCCTTTTCTCTCTCTCTCTCTCTCCTCTTCCTCTCCTTTCTCTCTCTCTCTCCTTCTCCCTCTCTCTCCTTCTCCCCCTTGTTCTCGCTCTCCTCCCTTCCTCTCGCTCTCTCTTCTTTCCCTTCTCTCCACCTTCCTCATCTCTCCCCCTGCTCTCCTCCTCCCATTTGTTCTCTCTCTCCTCCCTCCCCCTCTCTCTCTCTCTCTCTTCTTTCCCTTCTCTCCACCCTCCTCTTCTCCCCCTGCTCTTCTCCTCCCCCTTGTTCTCTCTCCTCTCTGGCTGTGAATGCCATCAGTGTGCCCACTAACCCAGCGCCGGCGGCCTGCGTGGCGCTCTCCAGCTCCCAGCATGCCTCTCTCTTTGTGTGGGAGATAAATGAGATCCCCGTCCGTCAGGTTCAACTCTGGGCTGTGCAACCGGCCAGCAGGAGGGCCACTGCCACCGCAATTATCACCTCTTTCCCCCAGCAGCCAGACAGGGAGCGAGTGAACCAGACAGACAGTGAGAGTGAGTGCGGGCAGACTGAGAAGCGATACAGTCGGGAAGCAAACTCTCAGAGCTGACGGAAAAAGGATGGATCCTGGGGGTGGGGTGGGGGGAGGTCAGGTGGGGACAGGGGGAGGACAGGACTGGGGTCTCATTTTCCATTTCATTTTCGATGGCGTAAAGCTGCCTCAATACCTGTTATTTGCACCAATCCCTGCCTAAGTATATGGATGTATAAATACAGGAGTGAAGAGTGGGGAGCAGCCAGTCCACTTTGGCAGAATTCACAATGTGTACCTGACCACCTGGTGGGGCCAATCAGATCACACTCATGCATCTTGGATGCGATAACACCTGTACTTTCATGTCGTCAAGCACTCTCTGATTGCGATGCGATCCCCCAAAACACATTTTAATGGCAGGTGTAAATGGGTGCAATTAAAGTTAATGTTACCGATGATAATGATGACAAGTCAAAGACAGATATAAATATAGAGAGATATACAGCATATTAGGTGTGACTATTAAATAATGAGACTATTGTAATTGAAGTATAATGAATACAACTTGATATACTTATATAACCTGTATATCCTCGTAATAACAGTCTCTTTATTTAATAGCCACACCTATATATAATAAAGATTAGTCAACATATGAGCAAACAGACCCAGACAAGCACGCATCTCCATGCTGGTTAATAAAGAGGCCTGGATCTCTCTGTACTGGGCTTGGGGCTTACTGTGCAGAGGAGAATATGAAAAAGTCCTGGAGGGGTGTCTGAGGGGGGAGGGAGAAAAGGAGAGGGAGAGAAAGAGAAGGAGAGAAAGAGAGGGATAGAAGCAGGAAATGATGAGAGCAAAAGAGGTAGAAGGGGCTGACCTGTACCAAATCACACACTCTCTCTCTCACACACACACACACACACACACCTGCCCACTGAAGCGAGGAGGTGAATTGCCTCAGCACACCTGAGGGTGCCCCCCTGTTGCCCCCCAGATGGCCGCACGCGCTGGATCTGGCCAGGCCTCTCGACCGGTGACAAATTGCTGGGAGAAGGAAAACTTACAGGCCCCATTGAACTCTGAGTATTGCTTTTACACCACCCCCTCCCCAGCCCATGCTCCCACAGCGATGAAATGGGATCTGCTGATTTTCTTCTTATTTTTTGCTTTTTTTCCCTTTGTCCTCGGGTGTCTGACTGCTTCTGTTCGGAGGATAAACGGCCGTAGCTTCAAGTTTTCTTTCTTTTTACTCTCCTTATTTTTCATCTCTCTCCTTCTGTTATTAGACCTGGATCTTCTTCTCTTTCGATTTCCCCCTCCACCCTTTCTGTGCGTGAACGTTGACTTCTCCCCTCTGCTGGGGTTCTTCTTCTCTCTCTCTCTCTCTCTTTTGAGGTCAGCACATTAACTGCAGTCACATGCTCTCTGTTCTCACTGTCAGACCACAGCCGGGCACAAGTATGCAACCCTTGCAAAATCTGCGTGTGTATGTCTCTCTGTGTGTGTATGTGTGTATGTGTGCATGTGTATGTGTGTGTGTGTGTCCCACCCCTTTATTGCAGTACAGGTCGAGTATCTATGAGTTTTCTCCTCAATGACATTGCCAGAGGTGGTGTATTATTGCATCAGTTTAAAAAAGATGATATTGGAGATATCAGCAGGCAGAAATGTCATTGACTGAAATAGTGTCAAAGCAGTGTGCTTATCTGATGGTTTTTCATTGGCACATCAAAAGGTAAAGTGTGCGTATGTGTGTGTGTGTGTGTGTGTGTGTGTGTGTGTGTGTGTGTACAAGCAGCACAACAAGCATTCAGCATGAAATTAAATAAGCATTCATGTGGGAAGTGAATCCTGCAAACTGAATCCTCGGTAGCCAAATAACTGTTTAGATAGCCTGCAATGTGTCTGCAAATTAATTTTAATACATTTGCATCTCTACCATTAAAGCATAGCCTTCTAAATGTGGAGGATATCTGGGAGGCAATCTCTGATGTTTATCACAGAAACAGAGAAGTAATGAGAGCTGAATGTAGAATTAGTCCAAACTCCTTCATCCATGGAAATCTCCCCAACGCTCCCCTCTCCACAATCAATAGAACTAATGAGTCGGCAAGAAAAACAAACATGGCTAAAACCTCGTCAGGACTCGGGTGCCATGCTTCCTCCCCCAGCCATTAATTAGTGCCCGCTTTGTATGGCCCCTCATCACAGCGTCCTGCCAATCACCGGACCCCCCGTCATGCCACGCCACTGCCCCGGCCCCCTGCTGCCCACATCCGTCCACCCCCACCCCCCCCCACTCCAACCCCCCGCCCCTCCCCGGCCTGCACACACGCGGTGCTGCAGTCGCACCTGCCGCCAGGCCTCGCCCGTGACGGGCACTCCGCTCTCCCTCCCATTAGTGAGCGGCGGGGCAGTCCAGGCGTGATCGGCGTTGCCGTGGCGATGCCCGCGCAATGCCAGCTCTGTCCTTGTTAGTGTCTCATTAGGCGCCAGCGGGGCAGCTCATTAGAGCGCTCAGTAGCGGGTAAAAGCCCGCTCTCTCCATTTTCCCTGGAGCAACACCTGAGCAGGGATTTTTTCCCCCCTCCTCGCTTTTTTTTTTTCTTTTGCTGCCACTTTGCTTTCCATCCATCTTCCTGTGCTACAGACCACCGCTTGAAGCCCCGCTCTCGCTTGGCAGTGCCAGCAGTTTAGCCTTCGGGTCTGTCTGTGTGTGTGTGTGTGTGTGTGTGTGTGTGCAGAGGACACGGATTCTCAACTTTGTGTTCTGGGCGGCAGGACGAGCCTTGGCCTTGGCCTTGTTTTGGGGCCTGCTTTGGAATGTCACCTGCTTTAGATGTGGAGCGAGAGCTGGGTCCAGTTTGTAGTGCGGCGCTGGAAAAGGGCTTGGTCCAGCCAGCCAGGTTTGAAGGGCTCCTGGAGGTCTTAAAAAAAAAACTAAAGAACAATAAAGGCAGTATGAGCCCCTGATTATGGTGTTTTTAATGCAGCCTCTACTTCCCCCAACACACAAACACACACAGACACACACACACACACACACACACACACACACACACACACACACACACACACACACACACACACACACACACTCAGACACACATTAAAACACACCTTCAAAAACTGAAACTGACATCCCGGCATCAAAACAAATATTAATGTCCCCTTCCTGAGATCAACCACCAATTCTAGGGTTACCCCACCTGTCCTGCGCAGGAGAAGGAGCAGGAGCAGGAGCAGGAGCAGGAGCAGGAGCAGGAGCAGGAGCAGGAGCAGGAGCAGGAGCAGGAGCAGGAGCAGGAGCAGGAGCGGAGTGGAGCTGGAGCAGGGGCAGGGGCAGGAGCAGGGGCAGGAGCAGGAGCAGGAGCAAGCGTGGAGCTGGAGCTGGAGCTGGGGCAGGGGCAGGAGCAGGAGCAGGAGCAGGAGTGGAGCTGGGTCACCTCAAGGAGTGTGGAGGTTGCAGCATTCTGGGCAATGGGCCCCTCATCTGTCTTATCACCCGCGCCCAGGGCGGCCATGTGTCTCCCATGATGACCAGGTGAGATGAGCAGAGCCATGCATTATGGGGGAGCGGCCCCATCCCCTGGGGTGTGTGTATGAGTGTGTGTGTGTGTGTGTGTGTGTGTGTGGGAGGGGGGGGGGGGGGGGGGGGTGTGTGTGCAGTGGAACACTGTGCAGAGCTGAGAGCCAGGTGCAGCCGCCACTGTGTGCTAAAATAACCACAGGAGTAATGAAACACGCCTCAACAAGGACAACACACACACACACACACACAGCCAGGGTATATTTATGTCCCACAGCACCAGGCCACACTCATCATCGTGGGGTGTAGGGGGGAGTGGTGTGGCTGGGTGGGTTGGGTGGGATGGGCAAATGGCAAGGTTGTGTTTTGGAAGGATGCCCCCCCCCCCCCCCCCCCAATGATGAGATCCCCCCCCCCCCCCAAGGATGAGATGCTCCCTCCAAGGTACTTAGAACTATTCAATAGATGTTTGTGTCCCTTGGGAATTTGGATTTTGTAAATGTCACAAGTTCACAGTAGAGATACAGAAAAACAAGGACTAATTAGACAGAAAAGCTTTTTCATTTTTTTGTCTTTGGAGAGCCTCAAAGAAAAGTGCTATCTAAAATGATGTGGGTTTGAAACTGAAGAATTATTTTTAACTTTACTTTGAAAGGAAATGAATTTCATGCCATATGCCTACCAAAGTCTTCTTGTATTTTTAAAATGGAAATTAGGACAGGTGTGTGTGCTCAATGGTGTTTTGAGCCCTCAACTTCGACTGCCAGGCAGCGGCTGCCTGGAAGGTGGTTCCGCCCCCAAAACTCTTATCCAATCAATGTGCTTCCCACCTCCAAACCTCTGGTTCCGCCCCCAAACCTCTGGTCCAATCCAAACACTTTGAGCCCAAATTCAAACTTTCTGTATAGTGCTCTCATTCCAGCTCCAACTTCATTCTACCTCTCAGCAACGAGTGAAAGCTCCAACTTTACAAAGGTATGTAGCTAATATATTTCTATTTTAAACATGAAATGGCTAATTGTGTTTGCTTCAGGGCTGTACATGTAAGATGGGCCAGCTAATGTTATGTTTAGCATGCAATATGTTAACCATATTTAAAGATAGATCGTGCTAATCTTAGCTGTGGTAATGTCTTTTCAACCTGCTAGCTAGCTCAATCTGGTTAAAACATTAGGTAACAGTAAGCCTACAAAGTAAAATGTATTACTGTAGATTAATCACTGTATAAAATGGGCCGGCTAATGTTATCTTTACCATGCAATATGTTAACATAAAGATAGATTATGCTAATCTTAGCTGTGGTAATGTCATTTCAACCTGCTAGCTAGCTAAATCTAATTTTAGCTGTGGTAATGTTATTTCAACCTGCTAGCTAGCTAAATCTGGTTAAAACATTAGGTAACAGTAAGCCTATAAAGTAAGATTAATTACTGTAGATATGTATTTAAGTGATTAATTACTGTAGATATGTATTTTAGTGATTGTTAATGGTTAGTGGTTATCTTTCAAATGACGTTGAGCTGCTTTGGAATAAGGGTAACTCTCAGGCAGCCAATTGGTTTTAGATACCTGTGAGGCACTTGATGTTGAGACTGGTTGACTACCAGGCTGCTTACTAACACTGGGTAACTCTCAGGCAGCCAATTGGCTTTGGGTGCCTGTGAGGCACAAGATGTTGATACTGGTTGACTTCCAGGCTGCTTTGGAATAAGGGTAACTGTCAGGCAGCCAATTGGTTTTAGATACCTTTGAGGCACTTGTTGAGACTGGTTGACTTCCAGGCTGCTTACTAACACTGGGTAACTCTCAGGCAGCCAATTGGCTTTGGGTGCCTGTGAGGCACTCGATGTTGAGACTGGTTGACTTCCAGGCTGCTTTGGAATAAGGATAACTCTGAGGCAGCCACCAGTTGTTGTAATAGGCTTTTTAATAGACTTCATACAGGTGACTTTGTGACAGCCAGTGGAGAGGAATCTAGGCATGGTGGATTAACGTTATGCTTTAGACTGCTTAACACTGGCCATGTAGCCTACAGTTCAGGTCATCACAAGATAAAATAGTTTAGGATGTGTGTCTCAGGGAGTCATAGGCTTATGTTTTCATACTTTTTCCCCGTTTCAGGCAATGGAGAAGAATTGGCTGAAGTCAATCGAAGATGGCTTAAAGAAGGAAAGGGACCCTAGAATCAAGCAATCCTTTGATATTCTTGAAGGGAATATTCCTGAGGATTTTTTTGAGGAAATTAGATTTTTACCATTTTCACATTATTCTGTATCAACTTGGTTACTGTGTGTATGAGTGTTGTACTTGGCCTTGGCCTTTCAATAAAGAATACGTCACACCCCATCAGTCATGTCTCTCCTCCATCATGTGTGTCCTCTGATGATACATTTTTTTTAAATAATTAATGTAAGTTGGGGTTTCATTAACTTGTGACACTCTACTGGAATAAACCCTTATGTGAAGCTGTAGAAATAAGTGTTGAAATGTATTTATTTCATTTCAGGCCCAGCTAGCTAAATGATCAGACTAGTTAAATCAAGATGCCAAGTTCAATACACTTCCAATTCATCATGTGTTTCCTCTGATGATACATTTTTTTTAAATAATTATTGTAAGTTGGGGTTTCATTAACTTGTGACACTCTACTGGAATAAACCCTTATGTGAAGCTGTAGAAATAAGTGTTGAAATTTATTTATTTCATTTCAGGCCCAGCTAGCTAAATGATCAGACTAGTTAAATCAAGATGCCAAGTTCAATACACTTCCAATTCAATACACATACACAGTGATGTAGAACATCTAGTTATTTTATTAATTAACAACAACAAACAACAGATTTTTTTATTTTTATTGTTAATGTTTGCGATGTGTGTGTCAACACACTTTTTAAAAACGTCAACTACCACCTCTACCATTCCTGGTCCCAAGGTGAGTGTAAGGAGTCCAAAATCCTCATTTGAGCACACCTGGTTGGCGAGGTGCTGGAGCTGTTGTCTGTAGGAAAAGATAAAAACATAAATTCAGGATAAATAATGTCTATTATACCTGTCAGAGCCCAGATATAGGATGTGGAATATTGCAAATTACTTGAACTCCGTGGCTCTCCCTGTGGCCATAGTGGGGTTTAGAGCAGGCAGCATGGCCACTTCTTTAAAATCAATGGCTGCCTGAGAGTTACCCTTATTCCAAAGCAGCCTGGAAGTCAACCAGTATCAACATCGAGTGCCTCACAGGCACCCAAAGCCAATTGGCTGCCTGAGAGTTACCCAGTGTTAGTAAGCAGCCTGGAAGTCAACCAGTCTCAACAAGTGCCTCAAAGGTATCTAAAACCAATTGGCTGCCTGACAGTTACCCTTATTCCAAAGCAGCCTGGAAGTCAACCAGTATCAACATCTTGTGCCTCACAGGCACCCAAAGCCAATTGGCTGCCTGAGAGTTACCCAGTGTTAGTAAGCAGCCTGGTAGTCAACCAGTCTCAACATCAAGTGCCTCACAGGTATCTAAAACCAATTGGCTGCCTGAGAGTTACCCTTATTCCAAAGCAGCTCAACGTCATTTGAAAGATAACCACTAACCATTAACAATCACTAAAATACATATCTACAGTAATTAATCACTTAAATACATATCTACAGTAATTAATCTTACTTTATAGGCTTACTGTTACCTAATGTTTTAACCAGATTTAGCTAGCTAGCAGGTTGAAATAACATTACCACAGCTAAAATTAGATTTAGCTAGCTAGCAGGTTGAAATGACATTACCACAGCTAAGATTAGCATAATCTATCTTTATGTTAACATATTGCATGGTATAGATAACATTAGCCGGCCCATTTTATACAGTGATTAATCTACAGTAATAAATCTTACTTTGTAGGCTTACTGTTACCTAATGTTTTAACCAGATTGAGCTAGCTAGCAGGTTGAAAAGACATTACCACAGCTAAGATTAGCACGATCTATCTTTAAATATGGTTAACATATTGCATGCTAAACATAACATTAGCTGGCCCATCTTACATGTACAGCCCTAAAGCAAACACAATTAGCCATTTCATGTTTAAAATAGAAATATATTAGCTACATACCTTTGTAAAGTTGGAGCTTTCACTCGTTGCTGAGAGGTGGAATGAAGTTGGAGCTGGAATGAGAGCACTATACAGAAAGTTTGAATTTGGGCTCAAAGTGTTTGGATTGGACCAGAGGTTTGGGGGCGGAACCAGAGGTTTGGAGTTGGGAAGCACATTGATTGGATAAGAGTTTTGGGGGCGGAACCACCTTCCAGGCAGCCGCTGCCTGGCAGTCGAAGTTGAGGGCTCAAAACACCATTGAGCGGTGTGCGTGTCTTCCCACAGCTATGTTCACTGTTTACTGAAGAATATTCTTATTTTTCATATACTTTTCTAAAGAGTTGCAACTCCTAAATTCCTCCCCCACAAGAATGTATCACATTGACGCCACGTTAATTAACACACAAATGGTCAGCAAGACCCCTCACCTTTCATATCTAGGTAGACCCCATACTGTTCCTCTTCCCATCAAGCCCCACCATACACCTGAACCAGACCCCCAGACACACCCACTATGATGAGTGGTGTATTTACCATGCTATAACTAAAACGTAACTTGTATGCTGAGGGTGTTGTGTTGGAGAAAGAACATATTACAGAACACAGAAAACGTAGGTACTGCTGCGGGTTTGTGTGGAGACACCAACCACTGTGTAGTAAGAGAACCGAGCTAGCACAGTGCCTAGATAGTAGACATTCAGGGTTCCTACGTTAGCCTCTGGATGACCTGCAGGGAGCAGTAGTGTTCACCCTTGGCCTCTGTGGATCTCAGGGGCCCGGTGCAGTGATGGGGACGCTGCACAACAAGTGAGCGCCGGCGCGCTGCACAACAACTTCAGACACGACACCCCACTGAGATCACTCCTGTCGTCGCTTGTAGAGGCTCCCAAGACATGCTGAGATGAGAAGGGGTGGTAACCATACTGATCTATTGTAGGGATGGGGAAACAACAAATCACAGCTTGAGGTTACCCTTCATGTGAGACAGAAACCTGAGGTTCCTGCTCTACAGAGGACATTAAATTGTCCCCTCTGAGTCAAGGCCACTAAAGTGTCCCCTCCCAGTCACTAAACAGCCAAACAGTGCTAAGAGTTCTGGATGAGACAGCTGTTGTTACATTACCAATGGGCTGGTGCATAGTGGTGGTGGCGTTTCCCCTTAAGATTTATGCAACGCGCTTCAAATACGGAGAAAAACTCTTAATCTAAACCAATGCCACTTATGGGGGTATCCTGCAGTTTAAACAGTTTTTCAGAGTTTTCTGATGGTTTTATTGCCACCAAAAATGATTTGATCATAATTCAGTACACTCTAAGATATCATAATTTTTAAACGTAATTTATAGTCATGAAATGCAGAGAGGGTGATGATGTTGGATAAAGTGATTGATTTTATGTGCATTATCATCATTCCCACTAGCGCCCGCCCGTCTGCCCGCCCCCACCCCCCAAGGAACCCCAGTTGACCCGCCCCCCCGCCCTCCCCCCGTCGCCTGGGGCCTTCTGTCACAGCAGGCAGGTGGCATAACTCTTTAATATGGCTGTGAGCCTCCTCCTCTCCCCTGCACCTGTGCTGTGTGAGATCATCCTCACGCCCTCCCTCAGCACTCAGCCTTGTTCTCCTGCCGCTAATCCCAGCTCCAGAACAGATTTCAGGGGATTAACATGAAGGGGGTGAAGTCTGGGGGGAACATCTCCCTTCCCTACTGTCTCCACCCTTTCCTTCTCTCGCTCTCTGTCTATTTCTCTCTCTCTCTCTCGCTCACTCTTTATCTCCCCCTCTTTCTCAACTCTCTCTTTCTCTCTATCTTTCGCTCTCTCTCTCTCTCCTTTCTCTCTCTCTCGCTCGCTTTTTATCTCTCTATCCCCCTCTTTCTACATCTCTCTCTTTCTCTCTCTCTATCTCTTGCTCTATCTCTCTCTCCCCCTCTTTCTACATCTCTCTCTTTCTCTCTCTCTCCTCTTCTTTGAGCGCCCCAGTTCTGAAGTGGCTCCCTAAACGCGATGTTAACCATGCTGCTTGACACGCTGTGCTGCGTGTGCCGTAAAGCTTTGACCCCACTGCGTCTCGCCGTGCCGTACAGCCGCGCCGCGCCGAGCCTCTGTTCAGCGCTCTCTCTCCCCCCTCTCCTCCTCCCTCCCCACGGACGCGGATCAACCTTGTCAAGATCAGCGCGGCAAAGCAGAAGAGAAGTCCCCCATAATCCTCGGCCGTGCCCCTGCCGCTGAATCTGCCTGAGCGTGATCCAGATGTGGCCCAGATGTGGCTCAGAGATGATGTAGGAGATGGAATTCCACGGAGAACGGCACAGAGGCTGACGTGCAGGTGGAACGTACAGGCCATTTCTACTAAGCAGTGATGTAGCTTATACAGTGAGTGAATGAGTCTGCACACTTAAATACACCTCCCACCCACATGCAAATAAAGTACATATACATCCACCCAGACACACACACACACACACACACACACACACACACACACACACACACTAAACCACCCATCCGCCCCCACACACATACACCTGTGCTTACCCACAAATCCACCCACACATATAAACATCCACCTATACACACATGCACACACACACACACACACACACACACACCTAAAATGGGTAGAAAAGAAGGAGTAGAATTAGAGACGAGAGCGGAGCTGCAAAAGCCCGGTGGTGTCTTTTTCCCGGTCTGAACACAGGGATTATTTGGCACAGCGCAGTGAAAAACCCAGAGGTCACCAGTCAGACATGATCCTCATGCACACACACACACACACACACACACACACACACACACACACACACACACACACACACACACACTCCCTGACTCTCTGTCTGCTCCCCATAGCCCAAACCTCAGAAAACACAAGTGACTTTAACACACCCCCATCACTTTTTTTCTCGTCCTCGTCAATTCTTTTCTTTTGTTCTTTCTCACCCCCCACCCCCCCCCCCCACCTCCACCCCCTGTAAAATAAAAAAAACCTGCAACCTCCACAAACATGTTACTCGCTTTGATTTTGCACCCCCCCTCCCAGGAAGAAGTGCAGTGAGAGATGAAAGCCCAGCTCTGGCTGCCAGGGATCAAAATGTTCCTTTTTCCTGACGCTCTGAAACGTGATGGAGCAGAGCTGCTGCCGCCGTCCCGACGGCGTCGTAAATACCCAGGATGAAAGAGCTTTGTCCGCTTGATGTTTCGCAATCCCATTAGGCAATCAATCACGTCAGTTTTGTCATCCACCAGCGCTGCCTGTTTGTAATGGCACACAGTGATGCTTTGTTTGGAGCTCGCTCTTTGAAATGATCAATCCCTGCTACATTTCGATCAGCAAAAAAGGGCGATATGACATTAAGGGATTTATGCTTTGTGATTGTTGAACATTGCTTTTCTCTTGCTCCACTTCATGTAATATATAAAAGCACATTAGCCACCGAGATCTCTCTTTTCACAGATCCCAGAGCATGCTGTACTTCAGACGCTGTAGCGAGCTGGGACTGTGGACTGTACTGGGGGGACATAGGAGGAACACCACAGTGATCATTTATGTCATACTCCACCCACACACACACACACACACGTGCACATACACACATACACACACTCCACACACACTCCACCCACACACACACACGTGCACATACACACTCCACACACACACACGTGCACGTACACACTCCACACACACACACACACGTGCACATACACACTCCACACACACACACACGTGTACATACACACACACACACGTGTACATACACATATACACACACTCCACACACACACACACACGTGCACATACACACACTCCACACACACACACACACACACACATGCACAAACACACACTCCACAAACACACACACACACACACTCTCACACACACACACACTTCACCCACACACACACACACACACCCTCCACACACACACACACTCTTATGAAACAGTATTGTACCCCGAAGGAGAGGCGGTGAGGAGGTAACTCTGTAGTTTGCTGCTTTACAGTTTTTATCCATTGCTTTGGGCAATTTCACGAAACCGAAATTACATTCTCAAAGCTCTTAGTTCATTTGGCAAAATAGCCTATATGGTTCAGCACAACTACATAGATCACCTTCAAAAGGTCATATCCCACCCAAAACAGTTAAGTCAAGCTTCAAAACCAAATCATTTTGTCATAAAAATAGTCAATGCCCCCAAAATGAAAAGTTCCTTCCCGAAAAGAAAAGGACATTCTCCAAGCTTTAAATATATTTGCCAAAATAACCTAGATGGTTTATCAAAACACTATGGCACACCTGCAAAAGGTCATATCTCTCCCAAAACAGACAACTCATCAATTAAAACTAATTCCTTTTCTCATACTGATAGTCAGTGCCCCCAAAATGAAAAGTCCCTTTGGCATTGTTTAAGCACTGCAGGTCAAAACGTTTAGATGTTTTGTCAGTATGTCAGTGGACCATAGAAATCCCTCATGTGCACATTTCAATCTTGGCTTAGTCCTTTGACACTGAATGGTTACTGTAGTAGATGTTTTCTTTCCAGAATACTATGTGTATCAAACAGAAACAAATTCAAGAGGAGCCAACAAGGTTACAGTATGTAATTTCAAAACAGAAACAGAAAATGTGTACAGCAAAAAACACTGTCAAACAAAAAGAACATCAAAACTAAAATTAAGTATAGCCTACAGTAGTAAACATACAGAAGGAAAGGAAGTCTTCAGTCTTCGTCCTCACTCTCCTGCTCAGCCTCACACTCACATCTGTCTGGCCACAGATTCTCATCTACATCGCATCTTATGTTCTCCCTTGCAATGCAACGTGGGAAGAATTGGCATGCATGCCGCAACCATCCCCTGCAATGATCAGCCGTTACATCCTCACAAGCAGCATCCATTGCTGTGAGGAGGGACCTCTGATTTAGAGCCCGATGCTCGTAGACCCTCCACCTCCAAGCTGAAAAAAACTCCTCAATAGGATTTAGAAATGGGGAGTTAGGGGCTAGGAGCACCATCACCATGCTTTGATGGGCAACGAACCACGCTCTGATGAGCGGGCCACGGTGAAAGTTGACATTGTCCCACACAATCACATATGTCGGCAAGTGAGGCCCTACCAAACACCCCTCATGTAGAGGGATAAGATCAACGTAAAGGCGGTCTAAGAACACCAGGAGCTTCTGGGTGTTGTATGGGCCGATACTTGGAATGTGGGTGACTACCCCGTTTTCGGATAATGCAGCACACATTGTGATGTTGCCCCCGCGCTGTCCTGGGACAGTTGCCCTTGCTCGTTTGGTGCTTCCATGTTCATTCTTGTCAACTGTACTGAACTTTGTCAAGCCCTAGATGTTTGATGGAAGCATTTATACTCCTGGATAGCACCTGTCAGCTAACTAAAATTACTGAGTGATTGGTGATCGGATGTGATAAACTCCCCCTAGATAAGTAAAGTTCTAGTTGCACCTGAAAAAATGAAGCCGATGATCCAAGAGATCCATATTACAGTATATACCATGATGTTTTTCATGGTATTATGTGCCTGAACGATTGTGACAGTGGAGTGAACTATTCTGCAGGTGATGATGTACAGAAGGAAATTATGCCAACATGTTTTGCAGCGAACAACCACTTGACTGAAAGCAGTGGTGGTCCGTCAGGGCCTTCAAGGCCTTCTCTGCTGGCCTAAACATCATCAGAAAATAAATGTAATAAATACATTTAATTTTAATATTTTCTTTTCATAAATATGTATTCAATTATTCCTCATAGTCCATTATCTTCATTTCATAGCTTCCAGCGTTGTTAATTTATGTTAGAGCTTTCATCCAATCATATTTCAGCTATCATGTGTTGCCACGCTCCGAGAAACCTTCCCCGAGAACAGAATTCTTCCCTGAGGCCTTCAGAATTCACATTGAAGGCCCGTGTACATCTGATTGGTTTTCACAACTGGCTGTTTCAGTTAATTTAAGTTGAATGAACTGAAACAGACAGTTGTGACAACCAATCAGATTTCGAGTTGGCGACACTGGGCCTTCTAGAAGGCCCGGAATATTTCTTTCCTCGCGTTGAACGTGACACGTAAACGTCCTTTGATTGGATACTGAGGCAGACCGGTGCAGTGCTTCAGTGCTCAGTTTAGCTGGCTAATGCGAAAACGGAAAACGACGTACATCGGTTTCAATGCTTATTATGCTAGTTGTTTCAATTGGTAAGACTAAATATAATTACATTAACCAACTCAAATAAACTAGTTAACACCAACTTGATAATTCCAGTTTTTGATACAATTACAACGCCATTTTCAAGAAAAAATGGATATCGTGAGGATGGGAAGTTTAATGAAACTGCTTTGCAGGTGGGACAATGCGATGTTTAGTGGACAAACTTGTTTAAGCTCTCATAGGCTACTTTCGGTAGACTTAATAAAACTTTGTAGACTAATCCCTGAAAATCGCCTTTTATTTTTAAGTTGTGACAGTAATATCCAAGCGATCATATAACTGAGAGTTTACTACTCTCAATGTATTGTTAATACGGGTGTATTGATTTTAAATGCTCCGGAAATATTAATAAAGTCTGTTGTACTCGACTATGTTAAGGTGATGCAATGCTCACTTATACTGCCTTTCTGTATAAATATAATGGTTCGAGAGCCATGGCGTCATAATGATAGTATTAGGAGGTGGATTCACTCAGTTTAACATCGTGTAGGACATCGCTGAAGGCCCAGTCGTGAAATGCACGGACCGCCACTGACTGAAAGGCAACAGTCAGTTTAGACCAGCAAGATGTATTCACTTGGTAATTGGGCTAACTGAAGGCAATTGTACCCAACCATTTGCACAGATGTGCTAAATCATTTGAAATGTGTGCAAGATGTATGCAATTGTACTTGTCATTTGCAAGGAGTTTCTAAAACAATTGCAATTTGATTAAAGGAATGAGAAATGCCAATCGGTTTTGAACAAGTGCCCAGTGGTTTGGAAGTTTGCACGTGTTGTTTTGAGAATGTAATTTCTGTTTCGTGAAATTGCCCAAAGCAATGGATAAAAACTGTAATAATGGGCCATCTGAGATTTGAGTCTGAATCTCCGCTGAAGGAAGAAAGAGGAAGTGGCGCTAAGGCTGTAAATATCTAGTAAAGACTCACCACATGTCTTCTTTAACAAATAAAAGAGGTAAAAGTTTCGCAAAAACTGGAACTCATTTAAAAATGATTCATGAAAGGCGTAGGAAAGAAGGCCGGTGCAGTCGCAGACGAGACTCCGGGAGAATGGGAAGTGTAATGAGTGGTGCATTGTGGGAGATTGTTGCATCAGATGGCTAAAGTCGTCTGCTGAAGATAAGCCAAGGTCTCCCGGCGCCTCAGGAACTGCTCTGGCATTACACATTACGCTGAGCTACACAGCTCCTCCAAATGAAATAGAATAAAATAAGCCTTGTCTCTTTTCTGCGTTGTTGATATTCACCCCGTGTCCGGCTGGCCGGCCGGGGTCTCTGCAGGCCCTGGCACTCTCCAGCAGTCCGCGCCGGCAGGCTTAGGTGTGTCCTCCCAGAACAGCCCCTGACTGGCATCTCCTCTCAGGGGGACCAGAGCTACTCCCCAGCACAGCACAGTTAGCAGGGAAAGAGAGAGAGAGCAGATTTGGATCACCTTGTTTTTGTTGTTGTTTGTTTCTGCTTACCCTGAAGCATGGTTTGAATCGTAACCATCTACTTCACCACCCTCGCCAAAAAATACACCCATCTGACCACCCACCTTCCCACACACACACACACACACGGACACACACGCACACACACACACACGCACGCACACACACACACACCCACATATTGGCAACTCGGTGCTTCCTGATTCTCCTGTTGCTAGTACGCGATTCTTTTTCTTTACCCACTGTGCTACAAATCTTAATGCAGTTCTCTCCCTTCACACACACTTGCACTCACACACACACACACGCACTCTCTCTCTCTCTCTGTTCACACAAACTCACACAAAACGCGTGTTGTGTTTTTCCATTACTGTGATAAATGCGATATCTTTGTGTTGTGCTCTATTTATTATTTACGCAGGATACGGATACCCTCTTCCACCAGGTGACTTACCACTTTCCACTCCGCTCGCAGATCTGCCAGAAGAGAGGGGGCCGTCTGAGATCAGTACCTGCGATAAGAGAGAGGGAGGGAGAGAGAGAGAGAGAGAGAGAGAGGTAGAGAGAGAGAGAGAGACAGATCTGCCAGAATAGAGGGGGCCATCTGGAATCAGTACCTGTGATAAGAGAGAGGGAGAGAGAGAGGGAGAAAGAGAGAGAGATCTGCCAGAAGAGAAGGGGCCATCTGAGATCAGTACCTGTGATTAGAGAGAGGGAGGGAGAGAGAGAAAGAGAGGGAGAGAGAGAGAGAGAGATCTGCCAGAAGAGAAGGGGCCATCTGAGATCAGTACCTGTGATTAGAGAGAGGGAGGAAGAGAGAGAAAGAGAGGGAGAGAGAGAGAGCGAAAGAGAGAGATAGGGAGAGAGAGAGAGAGAGAGAGACATATCTGCCAGAATAGAGGGGGCCATCTGAGATCAGTACCTGTGATAAGAGAGAGGGAGGGAGAGAGGGAGAGAGCGAGAGATAGAGAGCGCGAGAGAGGGTGGGGAAAGAGACTGAGAGGGAGGGGGTGAGAGAGAGAGAGAGGGAAAAAGAGGGAGAGGGTGTGTATGAGAGAGAGGGGGAGAGAAAAATGTAGGGAGAGAGAGAGAAAACACAGGTACTTCTATGCAAGGCACACCAAAAACCCAATAAGCCGTTTGTGTCATGTGTGCAGCCTGGGGTAGATAACTAGTGGTCTATGTAGTGCTGTCAGTGATAACCTCTCCGGTCCTTCTTCTTGTTCTCTCATGCTGTGTTGTTTTAGTCTATTTCCTACCTTTGGTTTGTGGTGCTTTGCTTTTCAGCCCATCAGAAACGAAAATGTCACACGCGGTATTCACCCTGTTAAAAAAGTGTGTTCCAAATGGAGGCGCAAACTCCATTGCACATGCGTACTGCTTGCCTGATGTTGTAATGGATTTGGCCTACCTTACACGTAAGTAAATGACCACCTAACTGACATGACTTCTATTTTGGGATTAGTGCAAATGTATTCAGGGAGAATGAGAGATCTTTTTTTTATATAGTTTTGAGATGTAATTACCCTGGCGACCAAGGATGTCCTCACGAGGCTCAATTAGGCAGACTTCATTAGCACCTCACCATCACATTTCAGTAGCATTTCTAAATCACAATGGCTATTTCACTGACCACTGATTCCAATGGATAAGAAATAGGAGGTCAGCAACATTTCTGTCATTGTTTTCCTTTCATAAAAGATTTTTTACTTCTGTGTGTGTACGTGTGTGGGTGCTTCTGTGTGTGTGTGTATCTGTGAAGGGCGTGTATATGTGTGTGTGTGTGTGTCTCAATCAGCCTGTTAGTTTGTGCGTGAGAGTGTGTC
The DNA here is from genome assembly GCF_963457725.1 of Sprattus sprattus. Taxonomy (NCBI): domain Eukaryota; kingdom Metazoa; phylum Chordata; class Actinopteri; order Clupeiformes; family Clupeidae; genus Sprattus; species Sprattus sprattus. The sequence goes on along the minus strand of NC_137927.1, from coordinate 3,392,177 downwards.
TGTGTTTGCACTTGTGTGTGTGTCAGTTTGTTTGTGTGTGTGTTTGAGAGGGTGTGTCTTTGCGTTTGTTCAGTTTTTGTTGCCGTCCCTCTACATCAAATCTCAGTAATGGTGGTCAGGTCAAAATCACTCTGCCGTGTAATTCAGCTTCATTTCATTATTTACGTCTCTTTTTTAGGGCAGTCCGCCGCTGACCTTTAAAACATGCTAAATTGGTAGCTCAGCCGAGGCCGGAGGTTAGAGGAGGATGCGCTGCACTGTCTGAAGTGATGATGTGTGCTCGCCAGGGTAGGGGTGGGGGTGGATGGGACGGCTTTATTTAGCAGGTGGAGTTTATTCTCCGTCATCAAATTGCAGCGGGGGAGAAGAGCTGACCAAGCCGAAATGCTTGGAGACCTAAATAAGCTCAATCAACAGCAACCATAATATCTCATGTCCCGAGGCACCCGTTTTTTTTTTCTCTCTCTCTTTTCCCCCTCTCCCCACATCTCTTTCTCCTCTCTTTTTCCCCCTCTCTTTCTCCCCCCCCTCTCTCCCCTCCCCTCCCCCTCCTAACACCCAGGACAGGGGCCTGTGGCTCTACCCTACTTATCTCCTCACCCGGAGCCCAGGGTCTCACCTACATTCCTCTTAAGTGGGATTGCTGCTAGAATGGAGAGCTTGTGGAGAGGAGAAAATGCTGTCCTGTTGGGGCCAAATAAAATACTACGGCTGTGCAAAAAAACTGTGCTCATAAATCAAACGCAGGAAAGGTGTACACACAAACACACACACACAGCTATATTCACGGGAGTTCTAAATGTTTCCAAGCATTCTGTATGCTTCAGGAGTTACTTTGAGTTAACCCAGAAAACTACCCAGCTGATCAAAGTGGGAGCATGGAGCTGTGATGGAAGTCTTATCCAAAGGTGGTTTGGCTCGAGCAACAGTAACTCTAACAGTCTTGAACTGCCCCCCCACTCCCTGTGGCTCTACGATTGGCAGAACAACAAAACTCTCCCTCAAGAGTTCTCTGCCATCCTTCACTACTCCTCATGCTTGTTTTGCAATCACACACAGCTGTTTTCTGGGAGGATTCATGCACACTGAGGACACACACACACACACACACACACAGACTTGCACACCTTTTGTTTTCTGAAAGAGTGCACGCACTTATGATACGTGATTGCACACTTTTCGTTTTCTGAACGAGTGCACGCAGTTATGATACATGCTTGCACGCTTTTCGTTTGTGTACATGAATTAAAACCGCGCAGGACGCCTCTAAGTCAGCCGCCACTCTCTGATGCATCTGGATGAGGGTGATTCCAACCAACACGCTGTGGCTTTAAAGCAAGAGTGTGTGACGAGAGGAACAAGTGTGTGACCTAAGGAACGGGTGTGTGACGAGAGGAACGGGTGTGTGACGAGAGGAACGGCTGCGTGACGAGAGGAACGGGTGTGTGACCTAAGGAACGGGTGTGTGACGAGAGGAGCGGGTGTGTGACGAGAGGAACGGGTGTGTGACGAGAGGAACGGGTGCGTGACGAGAGGAACGGGTGCGTAAGGAGAGGAACGGGTGCGTGACGAGAGGAACGGGTGTGTGACGAGAGGAACGGGTGTGTGACGAGAGGAGCGAGTGTGTGACGAGAGGAACGGTGTGTGACGAGAGGAATGGGTGTGTGATGAGAGTAACGGGTGTGTGACGAGAGGAACGGGTGCGTGACGAGAGGGACGGGTGTGTGACGAGAGGAACGAGAGGAACGGGTGTGTGACGAGAGGAACGAGAGGAACGGGTGTGTGACGAGAGGAACGGGTGTGTGACGAGAGGAACGAGAGGAACGGGTGTGTGACGAGAGGAGCGAGTGTGTGACGAGAGGAACGGGTGCGTGACGAGAGTAACGGGTGCGTGACGAGAGTAACGGGTGTGTGACGAGAGTAACGGGTGCGTGACGAGAGGAACGGGTGCGTGACGAGAGGGACGGGTGCGTGACGAGAGGGACGGGTGCGTGACGAGAGTGACGGGTGCGTGACGAGAGGGACGGGTGCGTGACGAGAGGAACGGGTGCGTGACGAGAGGAACGGGTGCGTGACGAGAGGAACGGGTGCGTGACGAGAGGAACGGGTGTGTGACGGGTGTGTGACGAGAGGAACGGGTGTGTGACCAGAGGAGCACAAGAGGGGCTGAGAAGCAGGAGCTTTCCCCTGTCAGCAGAGCTGGCACAGGGGTTGCGGCTCTAGCGCTTCACACACACAAATACACACACACACATACACACACACACACACACACACACACACGCACAGGGACCCGTGAACCACACCTTCCAGTTACCTTGTTATCGCCTCCCACTCCCAGCAGCCCTCAGGAAAATAAATTAATAAATCATTCCATGCTCCACATGCTTCTCCATCTCTCTCGTCCCACACACATACGCACAGAGAGTCATACAAAAACTTGTCCCTCTCACACACACACACACACACACACACACACACACACATACACACACACACACTGCCATTAAACACAGACAGTGTGTGTCTGTCTCACACACACACACACACAAATACACTCACCTACACACACAGTCTCATACTAAAAGTATCTCTTTGTCTCTCTTACACACACACACACTCACATACACTCACACACACTACATTTATTAGAGCCCATCCTCTTCAGTATCCGTCAGCATGAGGGAGGGCTTGCAACGCGTTCGCGCCTCTTGGTGAAAAATGACTCCCCTCGGGAGGTGGGTGGTGGTGAATATGAGACTGTGGTGCTGTGGCTCCGCTCCCATTATTTCAGTGGATGAAATGGCTGATTAGCAAAGTGCTGAAGAAAAGAAATGAAGCGCTCCTGGTGCAGCCTCGTGGGCCGTCCGCCCTTGTACACACTCAAGAAGCCCAAAGTTAGCGCTTTTCGTCAGCCAGAGCCAGAACGAGGTTTCTCTCAAAGTGACGGTGAAACAAACAAAAAAAAGAACAAAAATGAATGTTTGTTTGCCTCCCCCCCCCCCAGACCGTTTCACATGTCTCGAACTTTGGTGCTCCAATTTAAGAATAAAGGGGGAAAAGCTTGTCTGGGAATTCCCCGCCCCTTCACTGCATTTCATTTGCTCAGTTAGTCTGGCGAAGTACTAAATGGAGGTCCACTTCAGTCACGTAATTGGACACGCCTTTAACCAATCAGACCAACGATACTATACACGATACAACGATCAGTAATAAAGCAAACACATCTTTTTTCTGTATGAATTGTTCCAGAGCAGGTTTCTGTTCTATTTTCAAAGAAAACTTGCCTTTGAAATCATCCAAGACAGCCGCGAGAGCAGTATATAGTTTTGCTGTGCTTTTCTCTTTGCTTTCGCTTTTGTTACGTAGACGTGGTTATTTTAAATCCGCCAATGGCGCGCCAGGTAGCCAAAAGCCAGTTTGTGATTGGTTCCAGAGATTCTAGAAATGTTGAAATGAACGGCTATCCAAAGTTTGCCAGACCCACTTCAGAGGCAAAATCAAATTGGCCGGAAGAAGAGGGGCTGGACTTCCCAGACTAGGAAAAAGCACTACATGCACTACAAAGGCCAAGTAAAGTGTGTCTATGGACCTAAGGGGGAGCTATGCATTTGAGTGTGTGTGTTTGTTTGTGTGTGTGCGTGTGTGTGTGTGTGTGTGTGTGTGCTGTCACACTGTCACACTGTCTTCGAGGCCCCAGAGAGAGAGTGCACCTCCAATCTACAAGACACTGTGTGAGCCGAAGAGGTATGCATTGTATGTGTGTGTGTGTGGCTTTGCATTGATGTGTGTGTATGTGATCGATGTGTGTGTGTGTGGCTCGGCATCGATGTGTTTGTGTGTGTGTGTGTGTGTGTGTGAGTGTATGTGTGTGTGGTTATGCATCGATGTGTGTGTGTTTGTGTGTGTGTGTGTGTGTGTGTGTGTGTGTGAGTGTGTGTGTGTGTGTGTGTGTGTGTTTGCGTGTGTGCATCACTGCCTCTGAAATACAGACATGTGGCAGCCACAGCTTGGGAAGGTGAGGAGGGCCGCCGGTCGCTCTAGACGGCCGCCTGAAGTTTGCATTCAGAAGGTGAAATCAATGGAGCCAATTATGATGTGTGGACTGGCCTCGGTCCAGCCGCTCAAAATGTGCTTAAAGAGAGGATTGCCATGGAAACCAGCCACGGAACAGAAGGCTGAGTGGGAGTCGAAGTCCACAGAGTGATAGAACTTTAGATTCGGGGACTGCGCGGAGTTGCCAGCCTGTGGTGTTCACCAAGATAAGTCAGTGGGTCACAACCGTAGCCAAGACAATGAATACAGTCTAAAATCTAAATATGCCTTCTCCCTACAATCAACACGGTATACAAGCCTACAGACTGGTGTAGTTTGCACGCTTAGGGCCCTATCTTGCCGATCAGAAACGCAAGTAGGACGGCGCCAAACGCGGGCGCCAAATGTGGGCGGCTCTATGGCGCAGTTGCTATTTTAACGGCGGAAAAAACACACTTGCGTCCAGCGCAAGTGTCAAAAGGGTTGGTCCAAAGGAGGTTACTCAGCCATAGGTGTGGTTTGGGCGTAATATGCAATAAACCAATCCGAGCGTCATCTCACATTCCAGCGAGGAGCGCATAGTCCATAGCGGCTTGTTATTTTGATGGCGGAATTGCCTGGTGGAAGACCGGAAAAGTTCACAGCCGAGGAGACCGACGTGAGATTTACACCAATTTTTTGGCAAGCCATATATAATTACAAGGAAAATAAAGTATTTACCACGTGAGGAAATCATTGTGATATCCATATCCAAGATATTTTTAAAATAGGCATACATCTAGCGTACACATTGACCCAAATGATTCAGGTTAATTGAAGCTGCGTGACATTTGATTTATTGTATGGCTTTGTAAAAAGCCGGGAGATAGATATATATGGGGATGCGAGAAACCCTCCAAAAGTTAGCAAAGTCAAGCAAGCATCGGAAGATATTGCCGTGATTGTTTCTGCTACGGGGCACCCGAAAACGGTGCCGAAAACGCTATAATGACGTCCTGAGACGTGGGACATCCAAGCTGGAAGGTAACACACGTTCTTGTGGCCTCACGGGAGGTGGATCTGCCTCGACCCAGGATCTGACGGCAGCAGAGGACATCGCCACGTCTACCCTCACCCCTGAGAGCGTGCAGGGATTTGGGGGTATGGAAATCGGCACCCAAGCCAGTGCACCAGCTGACCAAACCCAAGGTACATAAATAAAGTCCACATACACAGAGATGAGTTTACAAGATTTATAATAATACTGGCATTAAATAAATGCAACAAAGCCATACAATAAATCAAATGTCACGCAGCTTCAATTAACCTGAATCATTTGGGTCAATGTGTACGCTAGATGTATGCCTAGTTTTAAAATGTCTTGGATACGGATATTACAATGATTTCCTCATGTGGTAAATACTTTATTTTCCTTGTAATTATATATGGCTTGCCAAAAAATTGGTGTAAATCTCTCGTGAAGACGACAGAAGTAAAGTGTAGCCTATAGGTCCTATATGTGCGGGCAAGCACACATTGCGCCAGAGAAACGCCTTCTCTGTTCCGCCCCCGCCCATGTCGACGCAAGTTCATTTCGCCTGGTGTAAGATAGGAATGATACATGCGTCGGTGACAATGTCAATTGCGCTGGGTGCAAGATAGGGCCCTTAATAGTAAGGGGCAAAACACTAAAATGTAGAGCACCGGGCAACATGGTATGTGCAAAACGTTGTGTTCCTCTGGATTGACATGAAAAGAAAATATTTGCATTTACTTTAAGTAAACACTTTTATCCAACGCGACGTACAAAGGAGAGAAGGAGACATGTGTACATGTGACATAACAGTGTCATAACCATGTAATGTCGGAGGCATCACCCTATCATTGGGCATCCTGACAGTCAGTACCCAATGGCATGACAGTGTGTGACTAATGTGTGAGTGGCTAATATCTGAATTATTAAATAGTTATATTAAAATAATACTGCTACTAAATAATTGATATTGTCATGATAGATCTCAGAAAATGTGTTACTTTTCACTGTTATGCATAATGATCATAGTGTCATATTAGTGAACACTGACTGCCATGAGCCTCTCACAGGATGTGCCCTTTGCCATAACATGGGGGTGGGTCCAGTGTTATAAATGGGAGTTTCCGAAACACTTCACATATCCCTGTAATATTGAATTACTGACAGCTCACTCAGGATGCACAGAGGAATTCTTGTTTTTTTTAAATGTTTTCTGTGGCAGTTTGGGCATAGCCTACTGAGTTTTCAAACGGAGTGTTTTGTCAGATTGTGTGAGCCAGAAAGTTCCTGATAAGAGTCTAACTCAGGAGGGAGGGCCATGTTTCCTTCACTTCAAAATTAGGCTGGGCGAGCCAACAGGCCCACGTCCCTGGAAATATCCCCTCCCTCTCCCAAAGACTGTGAAGCATCCCGGGACTGTGCGTGTGCGTGTGTGTGTGCGTGCGTGTGTGCGTGTATGTGTGTGCGTGCATGTGCGTGTGCGTACGTGTGTGTGCAGGGGATCCTGTCACGCTAAATGAAACAGCAGAGTTAAGCTTGCTCTATGCTGCCTGAGGGCTGTCTGTCTTGACACAGTGTTAAAATTCAAATAGAACCCAAAGTGTGTGTGGGTGTCTTTATGAGTGTTTGTGTGTGTGCAATGTCTTGTCTTGAGGGAGAAAGATTGCTTGTGTGCCTTAACTAGAATTTTAGTTCTGTTATTGTGCCAACAGCATACTTAAGATTATTCAAATTGTTTTTGTCAGGTTATTTTGAATCATATTGAAAACGGGGACAAAGGGGACACGCCCAAAGCCCCCAACCCAATAAATAAATACAAATTAAAGTAGAGAACAGAAAACACATGGGACTGATTGTTCACCTGCAAAGGGGACCTCAGATGCCTAGGGAAGCACTAATAACAGCCATGTCTAAACTCTTATCTTCAGCAAGAGAAGGGAGCGAGCCTTCAGAACTCTATTCTTCTACTGATAAAGCCCCCTCTTTGCTCAGTGGATACTCACCATGCTGCCTCTGAAGGACACACACTTAAACCTGTGCAGTCTTCGCAGTCTTCTACGGAGTATTCCTTTGCCGTCTTCACCACACTGCTGTCTGAAGGAACACTGAGCACAAATAACAATCATGGGTTCAGGTTCTTTTCATTGAACAATACAAGCTCTACAGTCTGGAACTAAGAGGTAACACAGAGGGCCCTAGTTTAATTGATGGGCAACGAGCAAAGCAATGAGCAGCGAGCAAAGTTTGTTGCGCATGAACTAAAACTATCGAGTAGCTAAAGGGAGAATTGCACTGACCCACCCACGTTTGCGCTTAAGATCTTGCTCATGGTACTAAATTAAAATGATTTTGCCCAGTTATTTAATTGCCTCAAGTTTATGTTCAGTTCCCTTTTACTCTTATTGCTTTTTGACGCTGCTTATCAATATATTTTAGGCACATTTTTGCTATGTGCCTCACATTTGGACTAGATCAACCAACTTTACACCATTGTCTCTGATGTGATCTTCACCTTTCCAACTAAACAAAGGCATCATAAAAGCTATCATCCATACATCAGGAATGTTCAGTGTATTAGTTACTGTATAAGTACAGAAAGGTGTTAAGTCCCGTTCCATCTCCTAAATTATGTTTTCCTTATTTTATCATATCTTCTATTCTGTGTTTAGTTTGTTTACTCATATCTCCTCTTGTTTCAGACAACCTACTCCCTGCCCTTGTGTGCCAGGTTATTTTAAATCATATTTAAAAAGGGGACACGCCCAAAGGGCAAACAAATAAATACATAAAAAAACAACTAAAGATTTTCCTGATGATTGTGATTGTCCTGCCTTGCGTTAATTGCCTTAATGATTTGCACCTGTTCCTAATCACCTAGTGTATTTAATCTGTGTGTTCCTGTGTCTCGTTGCCGGTTCGTCTTAGTTTCCTCCGTGTTTCTAGCCTCCCAGCGATTTCTACTTGCGTATTGATTTTCTAGTGTTGCCGACCTCTGCCTGTTTAAAGAACCCTGCTTTTGCCTTCTCCCTACTGAATGTATCCGCATGATTTTCAAACTGCCTGCCTGTGTACCGAACCCCGACCTGACCTACACCGAACCCTGTCGTTGTCTTTTCCTTATTGGATTTGTTTGCCGGCCTTTGGACTGTTTACCCGTGTACCGAACTCTGCCAGTACATGTTATTGATTGTACCGTACCCCCTGTATCTAAGTCATGCGATTGAGTTCTGCTATCTGTCTATTGTTACAAAAGGCATAACTCAGAGGGTCAGGGATAATACATACTCTCATATTGATCCAATGTTGTTAAAAACAGGCACA
>NC_137927.1:3273809-3378809 GCF_963457725.1 Sprattus sprattus | reverse complement strand
TATTACAGGTTCATCCTCGTCAGACGGTTTACCCTCATCAGTTGTGTTTGGCCTCTGAAAAAAAGCTTTTAAGGCTAGTCTGCTTGGCCATGTTGGTTCCTTCTCACTCAGTTCGCTCCTCGTTTGAAACCGAGGGTTTGCCCTTTATTTAAAATGCAGCATATGCGTGTTGTTAAATAACTTTCTAACGGCAGATTAGCCTGTTCCTTTAATACATAATAAGGGCAGTGCATGTTTGCTTTATAGGCCTAAATATTAGGATTGTTGTCAAATCCAGATTGTGTTTGCGAGACAGGATTTTTAAGAAATTCCAATCAGACAATTTGACCAGTGAGCTCTACGTTCTGTTGCAGCATTTTTGAAGGCCTGTGGAAAGCTCAATGTTAAAGCTAGACACTTGATCTTCCTATGTATGCATTGTATTGGAATCATGCAGACATTACATTTATAGCACAGATCAGTAGCGAAGCATTCATATTTATTTTATTTCATCATTCTTAGTTTGGCTAGTTATTCTGCGTCCCTGCCCGCACGTCCGTGACGTGCCATGGATGTTAATTAAAAAAGGAATCATTAAGGAAAACCCTCAATGCGTAGTGACTGAGATCGCTACAATATGCTTTTCCTCAAACCCTCGGAAAAAAATGACTAAGTTTGTTGGCTGTCTCACACTGTGGTAAACGTGTTAAAGTGACACAATAGTAATCAGACAGTGTTAGTACAGTAGGTAGCGAAGTGGTTTAGTAATAGGAAGGTTTACGGTTCAATCCCCATGCCTGCAATCAAGTTTGTAAGCGTGTGTGTCTGTGTGTGTGTGTGTCTATGCATATCATATGAAATGTGTAATATAAATGAACTTTATGTGCGCTGTGCGCCGGGTGCAAGATAGGAATGATACATGCGTCGGTGACAATGTCAATTGCGCTGGGTGCAAGATAGGGCCCTATGTCTTTAACTGGTGCTATTATTACGGATGTATATACCACTAAAGACTAACCCTTTAACTGGTGGCAATTTCTGGAACCATTTAATAATCTCTAAGAATAAGCATTTTATCAACATGGTTCAACTCCCACCATCAGAGAGAAAGCAAGTCTCTGAAGAGACAATCTCTGCTAGCACTTATGATAAACTAATCCTGTCGTTTATTCTGCCCATTGGCATTCCAATGGCCAAGTCTCCTTAGAAACAGACATATTTTATAGCCAAAAGCTACACAAACACAACTCAGCTGAACACACACACGGAACAAAAGACCGCCAGATAGATTCAGTCGTCACCTTTGAACTTCTTGTGGTGTCATCGTCTTTCGGTGGAACTGTGCGAGATGAATCAGTGCCTAAATAGTTATCTCAAATATTCAAGGTACCTTTTCAATTATCTCATTTCAAGTTTTTAATGAAAAGGAATTTCTTAGAAACCATGCCACGCTCTTGCAATATGGTAATTGATAGGAAATCGGCAAAGGATAGGGATGACAGGCAGAGCCATCCTTTTTCATGAAAAGACTCTTTCGTCTGCGTGACTTTAATCTTTGGCACCTTGAATCCCTCAAATGGACATGGCACTTCAGATGTGCCAGGCTTCAAGGTGAGTTATTCGCATTGATTATGACATTATGGAAAAGAGAAAATCTTACCGGCTCTTTCTATGGCGCTTTTTTTTGTGTGTGTAACCCAAAGCAAAGGATCTAACGCACCTTTCAGATGTGTCTTAAAAAGTGGACGACTGTTATAAAAGTTATATTGGCCATTGCATGCACGTAATTGAAAGCATACACCACAAAAGGAGACTACATAGATAAATGATGCATCCTGCCTCTGAACATATCAAGGATGAAAATGCTTTGGTTTCACATCTTTCCCAGGGCTATGTTGTTAGATTTCTGTATTTTCTACTGGCTTACCATAAAGGAAATATGTGCTGTCACTAGGCATCAAGGTTTTACAATTAGGGGATATGAGCTGTCATTAGGCATCTAAGGTCTTTGTTCCTTCAGTCTAATGCCTTAGGTTCCCATGATCAAGTGTGGTGACAGGGCCGTCAACCATATTTATGCTCTTGGTGAAAGGGCGGCCATTTCCTGATAACCACTGCCGGAAATTGATAGGAACAGAAAAGTAATTATATTAACGTAAAGAGGAATGTAACAAAGCTTTAACTAAAATAATCAGTAGTTATTTCATATATATTTAACAAAAGTTCAAACTCTTTTTCGATTTAGCCTGAATCTGTACTACCTGTCACCTAGCCATTACTGTAAGGTGCCCCTCATCCTTACCCATACCCACATGACAGTTTTCCTCCTTTGCTGCTTACAACTTTAAGTGTTTATAACTTAAATGTCGTAGTATAGTTATGTTACATATGTTTGCGTTCTCTCTCTTTCTTTCTCTCTCTCTCTCTCTCCTGGGAATTCATGGCCTCCTACGCTTGGTATGACGTAGTGCAGGTTTCTAAATCAGCACTGCCACAATCTGTCAACTGCCTGGAAAAGGAAATTCCGGCAAGCGCTTAATTAATGTTCAGCACTTCAGCACGAAAATACCTCTGTTTTGCACACGCAGACTCACAGACTGGGAATGTGAGGTGCAGACTGCATCTCAGGTTTAGCATTTGGTTAACCCTTTTCATCTTCACCTCACCTAGGGGACTTAAAACTTGTGCTTCCCTCAAATTTAATAGAGGTATAAAAAGTTAAGAAAGGTCAGAAAAAAAGGACTTGAAAGGTAAAATCTGAACAGCAGGGATATAGGATTATAAACTACATCATCAGTTTCAGTCCAACGGAAATAATCATCGATGGCCACACTCTGTAGTTATGGCTCACAGAGCTATTGATCTAGTTCACGGGTGAAAGGATGAGGAGCCACACCTGCATTGACACATTTCCCTTTAAAGCACTTGCTCTTGACTGACGGCTCGCTCTGCTTTGATTCTTTGCCTTTAATGCATTTCTCTCTGTTGCATCACCGAGATCCAAGCAGAAATAAATGAATAATTATGTTAGAATTGTCAAAAATGTCACCTCTTGTGCAGATGTGTGTGTGTGTGTGTGAGAGAGAGGGAGAAAGAGAGAGAGAGAGAGAGAGGGAGAGGTAGAGAGAGAGGAGAGAGAGTATTGCTTTTTTCACCTTTCCCTTCGGAGCATACGTACACATCAGAGCAGGTGAGGTTGGACTTGTGTTCTCCGTCTGGGGTTGGATGGGAGATCAAGTTGTTTCCTCGAAACTTTGAAACTCTTGACTTAAGTCTTCTGTTACAAGACAGACATAACCATGTCGTAAACAGGTCACGGGACATGTCACATCCTGTGTTTAGCTATCCTAAGAGATAGGCATCACTCTTATAGCATTAATGCTAACTTTCATGCCAGTCTTGCTTGTTATGTTAGATACCCATCTCAAACGCTAATCTCCTGTCATAGCGTTAAGCTTTATTAGAGCTATTTTGACAATTATCAATGGTACTACTTTCATATTACAGTTTTTCTCCATCGCTTTGGGTAATTTCACGAAACAGAAATTACATTCTCAAAACAACACGTGCAAACCTCCAAACCACTGGGCACTTGTTCAAAACAGATTGGAATTTCTCATCCCTTTAATCAAATTGCAATTACATTAGCACATATTTCAAATGATTTAGCACAACTTTGATATGGTTAGGTTCAGTTGCCTTCAGTTAGCCCAATTACCAATTGAATATATCTTGCTGGTCAAAACTGACTGTTGCTTCTCAGTCAAAACGTCGTTCTCTGCAAAACATGTTTCCGTAATTTCCTTGTGTACGTCATCACCTGCACAATAGTTCACTCCATTGTCAAAATCTTTCAGGCACATAATACCATGAAAAACATCATGGTATACACTGTAATATGGATCTCTTGGATCATCGGCTTCATTTTCAACTAGAACTTTACTAATCAAGGGGGAGATTCACACATCTGATCACCGATCACACAGTAAGTTTAGTTAGCTGACAGGTCCTATCCAGGAGTATAAATGCTTCCATCAACTATCTAGAGCTTGACCAAGTTCAGAACAATTTATGAACATGGAAGCACCTGGCCAGGGAAACAACCAATGGCAACTGCCTGCTCGAGGAAGAGGAGGAAGAAGAAGAGGAACAGGAGCAAGGGTATCCACAGGCCAGTCCCAGACAGTCCCAGGCCAGCGCGGGGGCAACATCACCATGTGTGCTGCCATTTCAGAGAATGGTGTAGTCACCCACATTCCCAGTCTTGGCCCATACAACACCCAGAAGCTCCTGGTGTTCTTCGACCGCCTGCACTCTGATCTTATCCCTCTACATGAGGGGTGTTTGGTAGGGCCTCACTTGCCTACATTTGTCATTGTGTGGGACAAAGTTAGCTTCCACTGAGGCCCGCTCATCAGGGCGTGGTTCGCTGCCCATCCAAGGATGCTGATAGTGCTCTCATCAACTTACTCCCCATATCTCAATCTTATCGAGGAGTTTTTTTCTGCATGGAGGTGGAGGTTCTACGAGCATCAGGCTCTAAACCAGAGGTCCCTTCTCCAGGCAATGGATGCTGCTTGTGTAGATGTCACAGCAGATCAGTGTAACGCCCGACTCACATTGCTGCGTTGGAAGGCGTTGATGCGTCAGGGTTAATGCATCCCCATTCACTTTGCATGGGGTGACATCATCCTTTGCCGAACTGAATTGTGGCTCCGTTTGGTTCGCGTGCGTTGCGTTTCATGCGTTGCGTTTCATGCTTTGCTCGCGACAAGAGTTGAAGAAGGTTCAACTTTTCGACAGGCAATGCATGCGTCAGCCAATCATATTGCCTTTCATGCATAACTGACAGCACAGGCACTAGCCAATCATATCCCGTATATGCTCACGTCTACAGAGCGGCAAACTCAAAAAATAAAACATGGCTGCCAAACTCCGTAGATGGTCGTATTTGTACCTACAAGTTGGTTGTTTGACTTTTTTTTGGTTAGATTTTTTAAAAGTTACCGAGAAATAGACACTGTACAATGTAAAAACCCCTTTATTGTAACTGAGAAATACGTATCATAGGATTTGCGAGGTGTCTGAGCACACTGTCTAATGATGGGTTAGGGTTAGCATGCTACTACTCACAGGGTAAAAGCTTATTAGTGACGTGATTGGTTTGTTGACCTGTCAATCTCACTATAACGTCTCCGTTATCAACAGAACCCCATGCGCCAAACTCCTCCTCCACCGTCCGTTGCATCAACGCCTTCCAACGCAACAATGTGAGTCGGGCGTAAGGGATGGTTGCGGCATGCACGCCAATTCTACCCCCGTTGCATAGCAAGGGAGAACATCAGATGTGATGTTGATGAAAATCTGTCGCCAGACAGACATGAGCGCGAGGATGAGTAGGAGAGTGAGGACATAAACTCAACTCCAGCTTTTACTTTCCTACTGTATGTGTTGTTAAAGGAGGGAAGGCTATACATAATTTTAGTTTTGATGTACTTATTGTTTGACAGTATATTGTGCTGTACACATTTTCTGTTTCTGTTTGGCAATTACTGTAACAATTTCCATGGCAGTTTGAGTGCAATACAGTATGTGATGTGAAACCTTGTTGGCTTCTCTTGAATTCATCGTTTTTCTGTTTGATACACATAGTATTCTGAAAACATCTACTACAGTAACCATTCAGTGTCAAAGGACTAAGCCAAGATTGAAATATGCACATGAGGGATTTCTATGGTCCACTGCCATACTGACAAAACATCTAAATGTTTTGACCTGCAGTGTTTAAACAATGCCAAAGGTACTATTCATTTTGGGGGCACTGACTATATGTATGAGAAAAGGAATTAGTTTTGACTGATGAGTTGCCTGTTTTGGGAGAGATATGACCTTTTGCAGGTGTGCCATAATGTTTTGCTAAACCATCTAGCTTATTTTGGGGGCACTGACTATTTATATGAGAAAATGATTTGGTTTTGAAGTTTTTTTTTTTGGGTGAGATATGACCTTTTGAAGGTTATCTATGTAGTTGTGCTGAACCATGTAGGCTATTTTGCACAATGCACTGAGGGCCTGATTTACTAACAGGATTGCGCCTATTTCTGGCGTAAAATAGCGGTCGTAAACAGAAAACGGTATTTACTAAGGGGGCGCATTTGAGTAGAGTCGCATATTAACGCTTTGAGGGTGTGTACCTGCAAACAGGTGGTATGGTTCGGAAACGTGGGTGGTAACGTAGGCGTACAGCGCTATTTAATGGGAGGAGTGCGCCTAATGATGAACTGCGTGGTATTTACTAAACTGCCCGGCGAGCGCACATCTCTGATTTGTAGGCTAATTCTCCGCCTCATAAAAGCACGTCTTAACCAGGAAGCGCATTTCCACTGAGTCTGAAAACGTTGATATGGCAGCAGCAAGGCAAAGACAGAGACAGCGAACAGAAATATTTTTTTCAACTCGTATAATTCATATATTCATATATATGAAATTAAACTTTCCGAACGTAATTGGAGAAATTGATCGCACCCACATGCAAACAGTCCCACCTTCAATCCACGAACACGTTTACCGAAACAGAAAGCACACATATTCAATGAATGTCCAGGTCATACTGTATGTGATGCCAACATGACCATTACTTACGTGGTAGTGGTCTGTCCATGACAGTTTTATCTTCCGGAATAGTGCCATCTATCCATGATTGAGCAACGGTGATTTTGGAGAGGCTAAATGTATTTGTTTCAGTGGGGATATATTGTAGTGAACCCATGTCCCTTGTAGAACGTATTAATCTCGCCATGTACACATCTATATTGTTATAATAGAACAATATAGATGTAGAAGATTTTTTTTGAAAATATTCTTTTAAATAGTGTCCTCTAGTGGGTTTTAGGTGAGAAATTAACAAATTTAGATTTAAAATATGGCACAACAACATATTGAAGACATCTGCTGAGAGGTGCTTATTATACTGTAGCATTATCATTTAATGAAAAGAGACAGATTAGTTGCAGTTGTAGCTCAGACTTACGATGGGGCAGCTGTAATGGGCGGGCCTTGTTGGGTGTGTGTATTTACGATGAAACGTACCTTGTGATAAAGGCAGTCCGAGTACTTTTCTCCGGCGCTTTCTCCTTCCAATCCTCAGTATAATTCAAACGATTAACATGGAGCGGCATCAACGGTTAACGTTGTAGGCTGGAATTCACTAGCTAGTTATATCTGGCTGAGCTACTGAGTAGGCTAGCATACCCACAGGATCAATGAACCGGCATGATCAAAAGAGCCACGACATCTATAATAAATCCGTAATGATTTAACCATTTCGTTTAGTTTACCATTTTAAACTTAATGCGCTATATATACCTTTGTATCGAGCAGCTGATTATGGCAACTTTCACAGCTTTTTTCCAGCTTGAGTCGGACAGTCGCTCACAGTCTGTTTATTTGACGTTGTCTTGTCACCGTCTGTCTGCACGCTCTGTCTCACTCACTCACTCACACACGCACGCAGGCACGCACGACCAAACAGAGCTGTGCGCTTGCCACACAACAGTCTCAAACAGGCAGGAGTCCTGTGCAACTCGAGACTATTTTATGTCTAACTCTAAAAATGAAACTTATTACGTTCACAAAATCGGTTGATAGGTGTGAGTTTGATGATCTCAGAATAAATAAAATTAAACCATTTTTGTTTAGGGGGGCTAATGAAACTGAAAGGGGGCTAGATCCGCCCCTGCTGTAGGTGATGGCGGGCAAAACAACAATATAACCCATTGAATCAGGTTCAGTGATTGAGCGAACGTGAACCAATATATCTATCTCGCTATCTATTCGCTGAACCTTAGTTTTTTCTTCCTCGAATCTCCATGGTGGCAGTAACTTGCTGGCAAGTTCTCTAGTCTTTTAACGGTGCACTAAATAATGATTGCCCAGCGCGTATCTGGCTTGATAAATATCACAGAAAATGTGGGGAATCACCGTGCGTTAATGTGCGCCTGGCAAAGGCGCAGATTAAGATGCGTTCGCAAATCTATCTTAGTAAATCAGGCTCTTTAAAGGGCGGAGTAAGCACAGTTTGCCCAGCGCAGATCTGGCTTGATAAATATCACGGAAAATGCGCAAAAACACCGTGCGTTAATATGCGAACGCAGATTAAGCAGCGCTCGCATATTAGTAAATCAGGCCCTAAGAGTTTTGAGAATGTAATTTCTGTTTTGTAAAATTACCGCAAGCAATGGAGAAAAACTGTAATGGAAATACATCGTCATGAAACCATACAGTAGTATATGGCGCCTGGAAGACATATGCCTGACATGGTGATGTAAAGAAATTGAACTTTGGACATCCACCAAGGCGTATTTTTTAAATCTTTCTGAAATTCTTAATCATCAGCCTTGGACATCCTTGGTTGTGTTAAATCTTTGTACACTGGCAAACCTGAACAACCATATAACATGCAACATCTGCTGTCAATGCATTAAAACAGGTTATTAAAAACAGATGACAGTGTAGGAAATAACCACAGCGGCCAGAATGTTAATGTAAGCTCCGTAGAAAACACTCATTATTATTAAGTGACTGTTATCATAGATTTCTAGGCAGTTCTCATGGAATTGTCTTTGCTGTGGACGAACATAATCAGCTACCCCTGGGGCACACCTGTGGCTACGCTAGCGGTCTAGCCAGAGTTTCAGGACTTCTTGGGCTAAATGCCGGTGTTTGAGAGCCAGTTATTATCTCCACTTTTTATGTCTGTTTATATTTACCATTTTAGGAGGAAGCTGGGGATATACAACCTTTGCGTAAAGCTAAGTGAAACCTCTAATGTATCCTTCTGTGAGGAATTTTCTCTCATCCGTGTCAAAACAAAATGGAGGGGTGAGGGAGACTTTCCATGCCAGCGTCACCACAGCGGTATGGTGGCACTTATCGCTCTGAGCGGAGTGTGATGTCTACACGCGTGGCTGGCGCTAAGAGCTTCAGGACCACGGTGGCGGCAAGTCCACAAACAGCCTGAACTGATTGACTGGTTTAGCGAGTGGAAGTGCCTTCCTGAAGTTAATCAGCCTTGTGCCCCGCTGGGACACTGCCTCATATGGGGCCCTGCGCTAGCTTCATGGACGGCTAATTCTGTTTGTTTGGAGCGGCTGCACGCTGCTGCCACGTTGACCAATATGCCTAATTAACGCTATTAAGGACGCCTGTTTACAAATGAGCTGAGTGATCGCTCTCTGACAGTATGCAAAAGAGCTCTTGCCGTCTCTGACTCAGTCGCTCTCCTTCTTTTTCTCTCGCTCTGTCCCCCCTCTCTTCTCCTCTGTCTCTCCCTCTCTGTACCTCTCCTCAAGGGTCTCGGTCTCTTCACTCTCTCTGTCTGACTCTCCCCCTCTTTGACTCTCTCTCTCTGTCTCTCCATCCCAACGGGGCTGCCTCTGTCTCTGGACCAACTCAGGAAGCCCAATCCTAAGAGGCATGCACAGCCTGATGTACTGGACACAGTCTTGTGCATGTTGCTGTTACATGAGTGGGCCATGGGTCTGGGGGTTGGACTGGCAGCACACAAACAAAACCATCTCCACAAGAAGACCCAGGGATATCAAAAGCAACAGGATGGGCCCGATACACATGTCCTTTTCTGTCTGGAAGCAAGGAATGATGCTGAATGTCAACATCAGATTCTCATTATGAGGGGTCAGAATGACCTAATGACCTATACGTCCATACAAGCACTGCCGCCAAGAAAATCAACAAACACAACAGCATCGTCAGCTTTGATGATATACATGATGAAAGGCAGTTCATGGCTGGAGTGTCATGAAAAGACATTCCCAGACTCCAGCACAAATGTCTCACCCAGAGGGGGGATTCTGCGTTTTAGAGTTGGTTGCCGTTTAAAAGGTATGTTAATTACTGAAATGCATTTGAGGTGAGTTGTCACACCTAAACTTTTTGTTTATGTTTTTTTATTTTCATTTCACTCTCTAAATTTTCCATGTCACTTTGTTCTTAATGTGCAATACAGACTCCATTTCAAGCTTTTATGGTTGTGGTGCCCTAAAGCAAAGACAGTGTCTGTTTCATAAGATGTTAAGGCTTGCTAATGTAATTTCTCCAGAGTCTCTTCGTGTCCAAGGAGAGAGAGAGAATATGACCATTTTATTTGTCTGTCTGGCAGTGTTTGGTCAATTTTGTCGGTTTAACAGACCTTGGGTTCAGCCTTCTTATTTCGTGACTTTTGTGCCTACAAATCTCCTCTCTCTTCATGAGAATCCAGAGATGTGTAAACATTCAACACAGACTGCTAATATACTCCCAGCTCAAGACCTGCACTAGCCTCTCAAGCTGCTGGTTACAACAATTAACCTTGGACATTTGGATTGACTATGGGCTGTCAATTATTCCCCAGTAACGTTAGCATATTTCATGCTTAGTAAAGCACAGCATGCTAATGTTTGTTTGGGAACAAGGCTGAGCATTTCTGTAGCGCTGTGGGAAATAAGGTCATAATTTAGGTTGATGCATTCATAAGTTCATGAATAAATAGAATTAAAAACATAAAAAAACATTCAGGGCCTGATTTACTAACATTGCGACCGCAGCTTAATCTGCGCCTTTGCCAAAGCGCGAAATACCGCACAGTGTTTTACATCCTATTTATCAAACAAGAACGTCGTCTTGTCATTAACGCCTAACCCCGCCCATTAGTGTTAATAGCGCCCCGCTAAAATAGGGGAGACATAGCCTGCGTTTTCCTGCCACCATGGATTAAAATTAGAATTAGAGCTTTTGGTTGACGAGGTTACAGCAAACTAACCCGGCTAAATGTAGAATTTCATTAATATTTTTCCGTTTAGCCCTCCCGTCCACATTAAAAGTTGTGATCACTTTAATTTCATGACTGTCCTTAATTGGTGAGCTGATTTTGGGAAATTAAACTTTTTCAATTGAGTTTCTGGGTTGCTATGGCTACCCCTCAGTGTGCCTGTGCAGCTTCATATTAACGAGTTTATGTTCACAAGTTCATATTGAGTTTCTGGGTTGCTATGGCTACCCCTCAGTGTGCCTGTGCAGCTTCATATTAACGAGTTTATGTTCACAAGTTCATATTGAGTTTCTGGGTTGCTATGGCTACCCCTCAGTGTGCCTGTGCAGCTTCATATTAACGAGTTTATGTTCACAAGTTCATATTGAGTTTCTGGGTTGCTATGGCTACCCCTCAGTGTGCCTGTGCAGCTTCATATTAACGAGTTTATGTTCACAAGTTCATATTGAGTTTCTGGGTTGCTATGGCTACCCCTCAGTGTGCCTGTGCAGCTTCATATTAACGAGTTTATGTTCACAAGTTCATATTGAGTTTCTGGGTTGCTATGGCTACCCCTCAGTGTGCCTGTGCAGCTTCATATTAACGAGTTTATGTTCACAAGTTCATATTGAGTTTCTGGGTTGCTATGGCTACCCCTCAGTGTGCCTGTGCAGCTTCATATTAACGAGTTTATGTTCACAAGTTCATATTGAGTTTCTGGGTTGCTATGGCTACCCCTCAGTGTGCCTGTGCAGCTTCATATTAACGTGTTTATGTTCACAAGTTCATATTTACACATATTACTGTAACATGAGTTTATCACACACAGGCAACTGCAAACTGTTAAGATGGTTCCCTAAGCTAGAGATAGCTAGGATAGTTAATAGCCAGGCTAACTGCCCATTGCATCCCGTTTAATAGTCTGATAGGAATACACAACACCCCTTACTTTAAAACGGTGTATTCCAACACGTCGATTCCTGGTTAAGACGTGCTTTTATGAGGCGCATAATTATCCCGCAAATTTGAGACGCACTCTCTCCAGGCAGTTTTAGTAAATACCACGGAAAATATCATTAGTCGCACTTAACGCCTCTCCTCCCACCTCTTTGCTTTTTGTGTTTCCGTTCCGTTCCCACTCCTTTTGAACGTGTTCTCCCTATGTGGATGTGATTTGTGGATGTTGTGTCTGGATGCTACTGGATGTCCTAAAATTTCCCTCTCGATTAATAAAGCATCCATCCATCCAAGATCAAGTTACTGCTTACTACTCATTACACAACAAATCACCCTTTATTAACAGTTACTAACATTTATAACTGGCAAAACAGAGCCTTATTGTAAAGTGTGAAACACATCATCATCTAGCAATCAGTAACAAACATTTATAACTGGCAAAATGGATCCTTATTGTATTTTTTATTTTTTTTTTTTTGCACGTTGTGAGCCCCCCCCCCCCCCCCCCCCTTCTGGGGTTTAATCTCTAGCAACATATACAAGAATGAAAGGGAGTGTGCAATTAGGCTAGTAGAGCAAGTTAAGGGATAGACAGTGGGTTGCCAAGATGGGGATCTTCCCAAATAGTGAGCCCGCATCGACGTATAAAAACTGTGTTAATAACTCATTTATAAGGGCTTATTAATGACTTACAAAGGTTTTACAAACTAATTAATAACCTATATAATAAACCCTTTATAACCATTTACAGTCATGGACGAAAATGTTGGCACTCCTGCACTTCTGTCAGATAATGCACCACTACTCCCAGAAAAGTGTTGCAATTACAAATGTTTTTGTATTCACATGTTTATTTACTTAGTTTGCATCGGAACAACACAAAAAATCTGACAAATAATGCCAAATCTGACTTTATTACACATAAAACTCAAAAATGGGCCGGACAAAATTATTGGCACCCTTAAGAAATAATTGTATTTGAAGCATGTAATGCTCCTTTAATCTTTATTTAAACTCACGTGTGGCGAGCCACATATGCTGGTAAAATAGAAATCACATTTGCAACAAGTTAAAATGGAGCAAAGTTGACTCAACCTTTGTGTTGTGTGTCTGTGTATACCGCGCTGAGCATGGGGAAAAGAAAGAAGAGCAAAGAATTGTCTGAGGACTTGAGAACAAAAATTGTAGAAAAGCATGGACAATCTCAAGGCTACAAGTCCATCTCCAGAGATCTTAATGTTCCTGTGTCCACTGTGTGCAGTGTCATCAACAAGTTTACAGCCCATGGCATTGTCGATAACCTCCCTGGATGTGGAAGGAAGAGAAAAATTGATGACAGAATGCAACAAAAGATTGTTTGAATGGTGGATAAATAACCTAGAACAACTTCCAAATAAATTCAAGCTACCCTGCAGACAAAGGGTACAACGGTGTCAGCTTGCACTATCCGTCGCCATTTGAATGAAATGGGATGCTATGGTAGGAGACCCAGAGGTCCCCACTGCTGACACAGAGACGTAAAAAAGCCAGACTTGAGTTTGACAAAACTTTCTTGGGGAAGCCAAAATCATTCTGGGAGAACGTCCTGTAGATAGATGAGACCAAAGTAGAGCTTTTTGGTAAAGCAGTTTACAGACAACAGATGAGGCCTTCAAAGAAAAGAACACGGTCCCTACATGGTTATATGGTGGAGCTGGACCGATATTTTGGGGTTGCTTTGCTGCTTCTGGAACCTGATGCCTTGACTGTGTGCATAGCATCAGGAAATCTGAGGACTACCAAATCATTTTTGGGTGCAATGTAGGGCCCAGTGTCAGAAAGCTGGGTCTCCGTCAGAGGACATGGGTCTTCCAGCAGGACAATGACCCATAGCACACTTCAAAAAGTACCCAGAAATGGTTAAGAAAAAGCACTGGAGAGTTCTGAAGTGTCCGAGATGAGTCCAGATCTTAATCCCATAGCACAACTGGGGCATGATCTCAAATCAGTAGTTGGGAGAGGGCACCCTTCAAATGTGAGAGACCTAGAGCAGTTGGCAAAAGAAGAGTGGTCCGAAATTCCAGTAGAGAGGTGTAAGACACCTCATTAATGGTTACAGGAAGCAATTGATTTCAGATATTCGTATTTCTTTATTTTTAAGGGTGTTCTACTTATTATAAAGTTGAGGGTGCCAATAATTTTGTCCGGCCCTTTTTTGAGTTTTAGGTGGAATAAGGTCAGATTTGGCATTATTTCTCAGATTTTTTGTGTTTTTCCAATGCAAACTAAGTAAATAAACATGTGAATACAAAAACATTTCTAATTGCAACACTTTTCTGGGAGTAGTGGTGCATTATCTGACAGAAGTGCAGGGGTGCCGAGTCTTATTGTAAAGTGGTACCGATTTTCCTTATAGCTAGCAGAAGGGTTTAGTTGTTGTTGTGTGAGGTGGTGCCTTAAAGCATTTCAAAGTTCTCGCGAGAGGTGCCGTGCCCTGTCCACCAAGTTACATAATGCAATACTAGGCACACTAGCCATGCTGTGGCAGTGGCACAAACACCATTCTATTACAAGTCAGTGTACCACCAAAATTATTTTGAGGCTGTTATTTTAAGGTAACATTTTTATATAATGTTTCTTTTAGTTCAGGCACTGTATTATTTACTTGGTGTGAAATATGTTTTGGTTGTAAAATAGTAAATGCATAGTGAAAGAAATGCTGTTATAACTCTTTGAACTGAACAAAAAAAATGGATTTAAATGTGTAATTTTACATTATTTGTATTTCATCGTTCAATCAGAAGTGAGCTGGTGGTTAGCAGCTAGCCGGAAGTGAATGCCACAGTGAAAAGAAGAGAGGGGGAGAGTACTGAGAACACAGGGAAATAATGACTGTGTCATGCGTTATAAGTGTTTCCCACATATTTATATTGTGTTTTGACTGATTTAATAACTTAAATGCACAACCAAAGTTCTTACACGTCTGTTTTGAACAATTTCTTCAATTAGGAGTCAACGTACTGCCATCTTGATTAGCCTATGCTAGCTAATGTGAGTAGCTTGTTGAGTTGGCAATTTATATTGCTACATTTGAAAATAAATAAATAGTACATTGAACTTTAACTTCATTTGAATGTTAATTTACATTAAAGCTTTACAACATTCCCCCAGCTCTCCTCACCTTAATATCCACATTAAACGCAGAGAATAGTTGAAGGAGACCATACTATGTCTGATAAAGGATCTCAGGTTAGCTTATTTTTATTTTATTTTTTATTTATTTTTACATTTCCCCCTTCAAGATACAGTTGGAGCCAGACATGATAAATCACTCAATTTGGACCATTAGCATTCTAGTAATTATAGCATGAATTATATCACAATTTCATGTCAGTTTTATTTGACTCTTTGGGGAATTACTCATGTTATGCATGTTTAAGTGTCTGTTTAGAAGACTTTTATGGAATGGACAATGGAATTGAATGTATTGTTCCCTCTCTTTAACAGGATGCATTATATTATTTATTGTATATACGCTTGTATGTATGCATTAATGATAGCTACAGATTATGTATGAGAAAGATCAACCATAGGGTGGAAGAAAAACTGTAATTCATTATGCTGAGTATATATTATCTCAGAAAGTGTTGTGTTGTCTTCCACCTACTTATTACATTTACCTTTGCCTCAATGCAGAAAGGTATACGTATGTACTGTATGTACTGTACAGTGGCGGTCCGTGCATTTCATGGCTGGGCCTTCAGCGATGTCCTACACGATGTTAAACTGAGTGAATCCACCTCCCAATACCATCATTATGACGCCATGGCTCTCGAACCATTATATTTATACAGAAAGGCAGTATAAGTGAGCATTGCATCACCTTAACATAGTCGAGTACAACAGACTTTATTAATATTTCCGGAGCATTTAAAATCAATACACCTGTATTAACAATACATTAAGAGTAGTAAACTCTCAGTTATATGATCGCTTGGATATTACTGTCACAACTTAAAAATAAAAGGCGATTTTCAGGGATTAGTCTACAAAGTTTTATTAAGTCCACCAAGTTTGTCCACTAAACATCGCATTGTCCCACCTGCAAAGCAGTTTCATTAAACTTCCGATCCTCACGATATCCAGTTTTTCTTGAAAGTTCCGTCTTGAAAATGGCGTTGTAATTGTATCAAAAACTGGAATTATCAAGTTGGTGTAAACTAGTTTATTTGAGTTGGTTAATGTAATTATATTTAGTCTTACCAATTGAAACAACTAGCATAATAAGCATTGAAACCGATGTACGTCGTTTTCGCATTAGCCAGCTAAACTGAGCACTGAAGCACTGCACCGGTCTGCCTCAGTATACAATCAAAGGACGTTTACGTGTCACGTTCAACGCGAGGAAAGAAATCTTCCGGGCCTTCTAGAAGGCCCAGTGTCGCCAACTCGAAATCTGATTGGTTGTCACAACTGTCTGTTTCAGTTCATTCAACTTAAATGAACTGAAACAGCCAGTTGTGAAAACCAATCAGATGTACACGGGCCTTCAATGTGAATTCTGAAGGCCTCAGGGAAGAATTCTGTTCTCGGGGAAGGTTTCTCGGAGCGTGGCAACACATGATAGCTGAAATATGATTGGATGAAAGCTCTAACATAAATTAACAACGCTGGAAGCTATGAAATGAAGATAATGGACTATGGGGAATAATTGAATACATATTTATGAAAAGAAAATATTAAAATGAAATGTATTTTATTACATTTATTTTCTGATGATGTTTAGGCCAGCAGAGAAGGCCTTGAAGGCCCTGACGGACCACCACTGGTACTGTATGTATAGAAGGTCTTTCAATTCCAGACATAATGATGGTCAACATCCTGAGATATTGCTTGTGCAAGCCTATCTGAGAGGTGGGATGGGGAAATTGTAAGCAGCCTGAACCAACAGCTGCTGAGAAGAGCAACGTGTCTTCATTTCCACAAATGAAAGAAAGACTGCAGGGGAAGAGCTCCCTGCTAATTCAATTAGCCGTATTATGTTGGGAGCAATGGTTCACCTGTTTGACGTTTCACTCTTGCTGTGAAACGATGGTGACATGCATACTTACACCACATCTGCGAAGCTTCGCTTCATTAAAAACGATCGTTTCCCCTGAAAAGTCAAATAGGCTTCCAACTATCCACCAATCACTGAGCTCTCACAGCTAAGGGAGACTGCATGCGTGTAATTGAGACATGCACACACAGCAGGCGACAATGAAGTTTTTTTCTTTCAAAGTTTCTTCCCAATTAAAATAATTAATATGAACACTGATTATCTTTGGTTAGTTTTTTCTCTTACGGGGTCATAATTCTGTTAGGTGTTATGCAGAGTCTTTTATTTTGTCATTTTTTCTTTCCGTTTTTTGATTTGCGTGGGTTTGCCTAATATTTTAACTAATTATTTATTTATTTTTAAAGATTTATTTTTGGTCTTTTGTGCCTTTAATCGATAGAGCAGTGAAGAGTGGGACAGGAAATGAGAGGGAGAAGAGGTGGGGAGTTGACAGGAGAAATGACATCAGGCCGGAATCGAACCTGTGTCCTCCATGGGCTTCAAGCCCGTATGTGGTCGGGGGTACTGCTTGCACCACAGTGCCCCCCTAATTAATTAATTTAATATATATTTTTTAGGTTCAACAGATTCATGTAATGGTACACTAATGGTGGTGGCGTGGTTAGCAGTGTGAAAGATACTATGAAGTACCATTTTTAGTAATGTATTTCTTCTCTGAATGGCAGGCTTATAATTATACATTTGCAGATTCCTTAACTTTAGTGTCCCTTCCAACCTATGTGCTCTGCTATCACTGTCAAGAGGCTCTGTAATCATTTTTCATCACCACTTCCATCCCTGAGTGTGTGTGAGTGTGTATGTGCACGGGCAACTGTGAGCTGTGTGTGTGTGTGAGTACGAGCTTTAGTATCTCTGTGCCGGTCCATCTACAGAAGTGTGTGTTTGAAACCGACCGTGGGGAAGGAGAACTCTCATCATTTCCACCAGAAGAAACACATCGCTCTCCTGCAATAATGAGAGCGAGCGATGGCCTCTCTAATGTCTCTGTGCAATAACACTGCTGTTTGTAATGGATGTTTGTTTCCTGCTGGCCGCAGAGATAAGCTCAGCGGGAGCAGCTTGCTACTCTTTCGTAGCTCAGATGTGTTAAGAACTGTGCGGAACAAATAAGGATTCAGACGAAAAACAGGCCAGGCAGGGAAGAGCAGGGACATTTGAATTAAAACAAATGGCTCACTGTGGTGAGTGCTTGATAAATGACTTAATTTGAACATCAAGAGCAATATCACCCTGGTTCCTGTTGCTGTGCCACTGTAGACTGCCCATGTTTGCAAGGGCAATGTTCCATTATACCTCTTGGTGATACCCCTGTCAAAATAAATACGAATAAATTCATATAAATGTTTACAAAACATATTTTTTACTTGTTTCTTTCAGACGTGAAGTACAAAAGTACAAAAGTACAAAAGTGCAGCAGGGGGAAATTGATGGCTTTATATAATTTAATAAAATAGCTTGTGTGAGTCAAAGTAGCTTCAGCAGCATGTGTGTTGTTTTAGTGCGTAGTGTGCAGTGATTTCATCGCTGATTTCATCACTTGACTAAAGTGGATAATAGCTGACCTCGCTGAGCTCTCTCGGGCGTGAGCGAGTCACCGTAACACTCATGGCAGAAAGCGCTCCTGCTTACGCCCGGCAGAGGTGACGTGACCCGAGAGGGAACAAGAGGGGTTAAAAAGCACAACCATAAAAAAACCATAAAACACTGAAAGTGCCATTGTCTGGTGGAAAAATATTGAGGGGAGCCAGAACAAAAAAACAGTGTAGCTGTGGGCTTAGAGATGGGAGACTCATTGCAGCCTCTGACACTCTCAGTTGTCACAGTTCTGTTTCATCATTTTATTTTATTTTATTTTCCTCTTTTCTGGAGACCAGGGGCAGCCTCTGTGCATTTGGCTTCAGACTTGGGAGCCTCAACAAAAACAGTCTAGGCTGCTTTTATTAGTGCCAGCCGCCCTTCCCAGGGGCTTTTCCAGGCCATCAAGCCTGGACACCATGGAGAGACATACACACACACACACACACACACACACACACACACGCTCACACGCACACACACTCACTCACACACACACACACTCACTCACACACACACACACACACACACACAAGGGCTCTCTATGAAACACATCAGCCATGGGCCTGGCCCATATCTGGCCCGCCTCTGGCTGAGTTCGGAATGAGCTGGCAGCTGGGAGTGCGACACCTGCCAGTTAGCTGGAGAGCTTCTCTGGGCTCAGTCAATTAGCCAAACTTAGTGCCCTCCTCTCCCCCTCCTCTCTAGCTCCCCTCCTCTCCCCCTCCTCGCTAGCTCCCCTCTTCTCCAGCTCGATGCTGGTGCCCAAAACAGCTGCGCGTTAGAAGAGATTTTAACGATCTCACTTCCACTCACTTACTGCAAGCTCTGGGAAGCTATCCTCCTTTTGTTTATATTTAAAAAAAAAAAAAAATGTAATGCACTCATATTTGTTGAACAGAGAGGTAATGAAATAAAAATAAAAAAGAGAGTGGCATCATTACTTGGAAATGCTATCTCACTAAAAGCAGGAGACCTCCTGCAGAGTTGATGAGGAAAGGGAAGATGGGGGACTGTGGCAGGGGGTGCTCCGGTGACACTGGCCTTTTAATTAGCAGCGGCTGCAAGGGGCCTGTTTGTCTGCGTAAATATCCTGTGTGTGCCTCTCTGCATGTGCTGTTTCATCAGTTCCAAATGTGATCTTTCACACAAAAAAGCTAATTATCTTACGGCTAAAAATGGCACGGGCACAAGTGATAGCACAAGGGCCTGCCCTGGGGACAGTCAGACCGAGGCATCGCACTTTGACGACCTCCTGTCAGACGCTTTGTTCTCCCACGACATGCCATCCCACCCCCACCCACCAACACCCCACTCTCCTCTCGCCATTTCCCCAGCCTATGGTCCACCCACGCTCCCACTTACCACATCAGCCACACACAGACACACAGACACACAGACACACAGACACACACACACACACACACACACACACACACGTGCCCGCTGGCCAGATCACATGCTTACAAATGGACCCCAGACTGAGAGCGCTCAGTGAAGGGTTCCCCTGTGGATGCACCAATTAGCCGCTGCCCACGGACCAGGCCAGCCAAGCCCGCAGCCACGGAGGATCAGGAGGAGGAGGAGGGAGGTGGGGGGAGATGCTGGAGAGTGCTGCCAGGTCCCCAGAGCTCCCTTTAACAGACCACCAAAGGGAGGAGAGGCGAGGCGAGGCCAGAGACAACTGTGCATCTGCATATTGTCAAAAGACCTTCTAATCAATTTACAGCACGTGCATCTCGCCCACTCCCCCACCCAACCCCCCCGTAATGCTCCACCACCACTGAAAGGGAAGAGGTAGGAAGGGGAAAGATAGAAAATAACAGATAGAACGCATCCATTTTTTGGTTTTCATGTGTTATTATGGATGTGGCTGGATGTGACATGTTTGTGTTCTGGTAATGTGCTGTGAATACATAGCCTTCATCTGGACTGCACACATCCGCACAGAAGTCCAGTGTGACCGTATGAGTCTTTTGCTGTAGGTTTTTGGTTGTTGTCTGTACACCAACCATTCTCAAGGTTTCTTCAAACTGAACAAGGTTTTAGAAAGTTTCTTTAGTTAAAAATGGACAATCACTTTCCTATCAGAGGCAGCAATTTGCTCCATAGGAAAAAAAAAAGAATAAAAAAAAAGGATTTGAGAGAGTGACACATTGCACAAGTTAAAGTTGGCAAAAGTCTTAATGTAGACAATGGCAGAGTGGAGAGAGAGGATGTTTCGGCGCAGCGATTAGCTTCAGTGGCTGGGATGAGGCAGCAGCTGGCCTTCACAGATATGTCTTCCCGCGGCCTGCGAAAACCATCTCCAAAGGGTAAACACGCCGCCAGTCCGTTTGATTTATGGTGCTCGTCAGCAGCCCAGTGGCTATTATTCCAACTGAAAGGATCCCGGCGTCTGTACGGAAACGTGCCCCATAATACTCCCTTTCACAGGTAAGCCAGAGGGTTTGAAGAATGCCACAGCCAGGCTGTATGCTTTCTCTGGGTTTCTCTGCGCGAGAGAGGTGAGAGTGTTTTTTTTTTCTTTTTTCCCCTTTTTTTTTGATGAACCGTCATGCTCTGTGTGTGCACTTTACTGTTGCGGTAATAGATTTTCTAAATGTGTTTGTTTAGAGCAGGTATAAATTATGGCTGCTGTGAATGGATGCCAGGAGAAATACGTCTCCTCTTCTATTCACGGCGAATCATTTGGAAGTTGATTAATTTCCGGATGCTTCTCCCATTCTACTGATCTTTCAGTGGACTGTCCTCATACGTACTGCCTGTCTGTTTTTTTTTGTGTGTCAGGTAGACTATTCAGGCTATAGGAATATCAAACAAAATTAATTGCGTGCAATGCAAACCTATTTTAATTGGCACAAGCAGCCAGGGAAATTAATGTCTATTCAGACCGTCCCCAAATCCTGTCATGTCATAAATGCAGAGAGTGCACTCAGAGTCATTCATCACTCCCCACGCCATTAAAGACGATTTGCATCAGTGCCCAGCTAAATGAAATAACTCATGTTTAATATTTCAGCTTTTCACTGTGTGTCTAGGAGGTTTGTCACAGTCCTGACGACATGAACGGCACCTGTGAAGTGCTTTTTTTTTTTCAAAGAGAAATAATATTCAGCAGCGCTACGCTACGCTATGCTAACGCCTTCCCTATTCTCATACGTGTCTCGCTGTGGATTTCAACCTCGATTAAATATTATGCACTCACCATCATACATGCAGTCGTGTAGTTAGACATCAATCCTGCAGGGTGCGAATTAAGTCAGGTTGCTGGCTGCGAGACACCTGACCCCGGGAGATGTAAATCTGCAGGTGGGTGAGGCACCAGAGTCCATTAGGGGAATGATGGCGCGCCCAGGCTCCTGTGCCCGTTGGCTGGAGGAGGCCGCTAATTGAGTCGGTGGTGCAGGATGGAATGGGGGTACACATAAACATGTCAGGCCTGAGCACCTTCACAATTCACGAGCACGGGGCCAAAGAAGGACCTTCCTTTACGGCTTTCACAATGGAGACAAAATTGTTCTTTAATTCAAGGGTGGATTTATGGTGCTGTTCACCTGCCGTAATCAATTGTGGATTTAGCCCACTGTCTCATTGGCCTTTGTGACCGCCCGACCGACGCCAGGCCTGGTTAGCATTGAAGGATGATTTTAGGGAGATATTCCTTATGAAAACACACATTGAAAATGCATTTTTAGTAGTAATCAGTAATTCTGCCAAGAACAGCCACCAAAGTAATCACTGCCAAACAAACAAAACAGAACATCGATGTAAAAGTGCCATTGTTTGAAAGGTTAAGCTGCAAAAATAACGAAATTTACTAATAAGCATGTCGTATATTAGCTGTAACATTGTTCTGGTCCTGTATCTATTCTTTGACCGCTGTTCTGAGATTTTGCTTGCCAGTGCCTAATTGGCCCAAGCCACATAAGAGAGGAAGTTTAACCACAGCTTGTGTATGTTCTTGGTGACAGTGTTTTTCAGTTGTATTGAAAGATCATCATTGAAAGCTCATACCCCCAAAGCCACTCTCACTCGCAGAAACTCTTCCTCTCTCTCTCTCTTCCTCTCTCTCTCTTCCTCTTTTTCTCTCTCTTCCTCTCTGTCTCTCTCTCTCTCTCTGTCAATTTAAAAATAACATAGCCCAATGAACATGTCTGCTGCATTTATGAGTCAGGAGAGCTGGGCGTGTGTGTGTGTGTGTGTGTGCGTGTGTGTGCGTCTGTGTGCGTGTTATATTAGGGCTGTCTGTGATTACTCCAACTGGGCACCATTAATCTTAAAGATACACAGCAGACCTGACCCACACAAAATGCTGTGCTGGGTCATGACGACATGTGAGATGTGAGATGTGGCTCTGAGACGCAAAGGACTCCTGTCAGCCTCTAGGGCAGTGGTCGGCAAATAGTGGCCCGCGGGCCAATTACGGCCCGCCATCTATTCTGTATGGCCCGCGAGATGACGTTAATTTGATGTAAAAAAAAAAAAAAATATTAAAAAAATTTTCAACCCCATATTTTTTAAAAGAAAAAAAAAGGCATACAGCAATCCCATCAATTTCGAAACATTTATTGAGGTATAGATGATAGTCCTAAAGTGACAAAACAACAGGTGGAACATCTGTGCAGTTATCTATGACGCACAGGTCGGAACGGTATTGGCACGCGCGTAATCTTGTGCAAGAAAAAACCCCAAAAGTGTCCTGTCTCTGTTATGTTCATGGAACTACTTGTTACAGGACCTATTTTATGTGTAGTAATGCACTGCATAAAATACCGTTTACAGTGATCCTGTGTATAACTAAAACTATCAGTAAAGAGTTGATATCTATATTCACCTGCGTGGTTATTCATCTTGTTATAAGTGTAGAAACATAACAATTGGCGACGAGACTGGACTAAATCCATATGTGCAGTGAAAGTATCACAAAGAAAGAAATTGTCGACATTTTTACCGTCTGTTTTTGCCTACCCTGTGGATGCTAAGCTGAATCAATGGACCAGCAAAGCTATCGTCAACCACGACCGGAGGAGGGAAACAGGACGCATGGAATGAACGAAACAGTGAGTGACAAAGTAAACTACTAAAAGAAGAAAACTTGGACATTGGCTACTGTAAGTTGAAAGACAAAAAAATTGTAAGTTTTGATAGTACTGTGGAAGACTGGGCTTCATACATTGAACGACTTGAGCAGTATTGTGTTGCAAACAAAATAGAGAACGACAGAAAAGTAGCCGTGCTGTTGAGTGTCATGGGTGCAAAAACGTACAATTTGCTGCGCAACTTGTTGGCGACAGATAAACCAGCTTCAAAGGGTTCTTTGTAGGTCCTGCATTCTGAATCAATTTTTCTTTTCAAGGCTTTCGACAACGACATTTTGCATCGATAACTAGCATAGCAATGTTCAGCTAATCATTTTTACACGTCATCTAAAAGAATATTTGTATACGGCAGGTTGCTAGGCAAGCGCCTGTTTCATGAGAGAAGACACGAGATGCAGCAGGCGGCATAAAAACAGCGAACATAAGCAAATAAACGTTTTATTGGAATTAAATTAAATGCGTTTTAAAAGTTAGATGATGTTTATTTTATTTTAATATAATAAAATAAATAATAATTTAAATAGTAGACCCCCCCCCCCCCCAAAAAAAAAGCTATGGCCCGCGATGCCATTGTCTGAAAAAAAATTGGCCCGTGTCCAAACGTAATTGCCGACCCCTGCTCTAGGGTAAGGCTTTATGTTACACCACCCCGATGACATAGTGATGATACCATCATATATCACGTAGCACACTAATCATCCATATGGAACAGCATAGTGATACTGAATCTGTATGTGTGCTCATCATATATGTACGCTAACCCCGGCTTTAAGCAGAAGCCTATATACAATGTGCTGGGCCTCATCAATATTCATGGTGTTGTAACTTTAGTTAAAGCAACACTATGCCAAAATTGGACCCTTTTTTAAGTTTTATAGGCAACTAGTTTTGGTAGCATCCTTAAATCCATCCTATTCATGTAAAGGACAGATACACACCTGTGTCTTTCCCATTAGCCATCCAGGATATGCACTATGCAGTTATGTGTCCCGGGCTGGACCACCCTGCAAAAGTGGAAGAAAAGCCTTGACAGCATGACATTGCCAGCTCTACTACCAAAAGGCAGCAGTTAGTGTGTTGGCAAGCTTCTATCAGTGCCAACTGGGCTTTTGGTGGTGTTTGCAAGGTTTTTGCATTCCTGTTAGCCAGTTAGCTTGCTGGCTTTGGAACAGAACTACTTATTGCTGCTTTAACAGTGTGAGTGCATTTAACGAGGGCACAGTAATATCAGTTGTGACTGCCACTGACACTTCAACGTCAGTCCTTAGTCCTTAAACAAAAGAAATTACCGTGGACTTCAGGAAGAAACAACCAACACACATCCCACTCATCATCAACGGCAGTGCAGTAGAGTCTGTGAAAAGCACAAAGTTCCTGGGAGTGCACATCACAAATTACCTCTCATGGACTACCAACACCACCGCGCTGGTCAAGAAGGCGCAGACACGACTCCACTTCCTGAGAAGGATGAGAAGAGCTGACCTCTCCACTTCTGCCCTCACCATCTTCTTCAGAGGTGGTATTGAGAGCATCCTGATCAGCAACGTCTCTGTCTGGCACGGCAGCTGTCTAGCTGCAGACAAGCTGCACACTGTTCCAAGCGGGCACTGAACATCATCAAAGACAGAACTCATCCAGCACACAGTCTGTTCTCCCTTCTACCATCAGGGAAGCGGTACCGCAACCTGCGGGCCCGCACAAGCAGACTGAGTAACAGCTTCTTTCCACAAGCCATCAGACTCATCAACACACTGAAGAAAACCACATGAACATTCCAAAGTCACTTCACCATGCCACTGGCACTTTACTGTTGCACCTATTGACCACTGATTGTACTTCTGCTGATATGTGTGTGTGTGTGTGTGTGTGTGTGTGTGTGTGAGAGAGAGATTATTGTCAATGTCTTATTTAAATGTTTTAAACTGCACATTGGAATGGGCACATTGGTCAAACGCAATTTCAAACTTCTGTGTTAACCCTGTTACATAGATTTTTGACAATAAAGTACACTTCACTTGACTTGACTTGACTAGATGTTCTGTGGCAACCTGTCGACACCCCTAGGTCAGTTTAAACAATCCAGGGTGGCCAGACTTTTGGTGATGGCCTTCAATGGGTTTTCAGAAATGTCAGGGCTGGTCAGCCTCATCATCTGTTTGTATTTCAGTGGTAATGTGCTGGACCAGCACTCGGGGGTATATGTCAGGATGCATAGGAGTAGCTGTGACCAGTCTGGACTCATGGATGCAGCTGCGTTTATGTCGGGACTCCTGCGGGGTGAGACGTGGCAAGGGGGCAATTAGTTGTTGTGATTATCCTGCGTTCTTGCTATTGTGCCATCCGGTAAATGGGCGAGGGGCGGCTCAGGCTCAGGACAGCCAACCACAGGATAATGTCTTTCTGTTGGGCCGCTCCCCTCCAGCAAACATCAATCCTGTGGTTTTTTTAAAACCCTTTTTCTCTCCGGCGCATCGGTGCTCAAGACGCTGTGCTGGCCGGGTTCTCGGGGGTTTATTGTGTAATTGTGGATGTTTCCAGAAACATCCCAGAGGCCAACAAGGGCACTGGTTTCCTCCACTGCTTTTCCTTTCACTCTCCTCTCCTCTCCTCTCCTCTCCTCTCCTCTTTTCTCCTCTCCTCTCCTCTCTATCTCTCTCTCGCTGCTGTGCACTGTCAGAGATATTCGCTCTGCCCCCTCCCTGTGTTAGTCCTCTGCCATCCATCCATCCATTCAGCCCTCCCTCTCGCAATGAAAAAAGCCCTCCGGCAGAAATGCAGAGGAGTCCCTTGCATGACACACATACAAGAAGACACCCATGTCGGGGGCAGGAAGGTGTGTGTGTGTGTGTGTACGAGTGTGTGTCTGTGTGTACGAGTGTGTGTGTGTGTATGAGTGTGTGGCGAGATCTGCCTCAGCTGGAGCCGCTGAAAGGAACAGAGAAGGTATGCGACCTTTTAGACATACCGACAAAGTCAACAAAGAAAAGGATGAGGAGGAGAGGATTGGGAGAACGAGGGAGAGAGAGGGGGGGAGGGAGGGATGACAGGATGAGTAGGAGAACAGACTGAGGTAAGATGAGCTTGTGGCCTCTAGCTATTCCTTAGCAGTGGAGAAACTCCTGTGATCCAAGGTAAGGTATTTGAATAGCACTGCTCAAACTCAACTCACATGGGTATGGAACAAGGCACGGTAACAGGGGAGAGGGGAAATTTATATGCTATATATATACATATGAAGACGGGGGGAGGTAGGGAGGGAGAGAGAGGGAAAGAGAGTTAGAGAGAGGGGGAGAAGAGTGAACTCAGACTCGCATGGTGCAAATAGCACCTCCATCATCAACCAAGCCAATTTGAGCGCAAAGCCCCTGAAGGCCAATCGATTTCACCCTCCCCTCAACCCGCTGTTTTAACAAAAAGCTAACATTTTAGCTCCCATTAGTATCATTGTGTAAGTCCTGCACTTGTATTAACTGTGCTGGTGGAAATAACAGCCATGGCCAGAGAAAAGAAAATGAACATGGGCCGCAGCCAAGGAGCATGTCATTACCACGCATCTCATCTCCCGTGGAAAGTGTTTTCAGACTAAGGAACAATGCAACTAAATAGGCAGACCTTGAGCGGAGGATGTGCACATTGCTGTGGGCGTATGTGTGTGTGTGTGTGTGTGTGTGTGTGTGTGTGTGTGTGTGTGTGTGTGTGTGTGTGTGTGTATGTGTGTGTGTGTGTGTGTGTATGCAAGAGAGCGAGAGAGAGAGAGAGAGTGTGTGTGTGTGTGTACCTTCTTTGTGAATGTGAATCTTACAAAAGCTATCATAAATAATGGCAGGGAAATGAAGAAATAGTTTCCCCAGTTCTCTGAAGACTTGGAAAAGCATTGAAGTTTCAGCTTCCACTTCCACTGTTTGCGATAAAGAGCAGAGTACATACCACACGCATCGGCTGATCTCTCCCTCGGGAGAGCGTCTCAGAAGAAACAACAAATCATCCCCACTTCCCCAGCGTGTGTGTGATGCCGCGCATCCCCAGCAGCCGAGGCTCATGGCGCTCCCCGGCCCACGGCGGCTGATGCTTGGCGCAGAGAGTGAGTGGCGTCTATTCCAATCTGAGATGAATGAACCTGTCGCTCCTTCTTTGCCTGATCCCTTCCGCTTCATCTGCTGCCAATGGCAGCACTGTACCCTAATACAATCTGAGTGAGTCGGAGGAAAAGAGATGCTGTTAGTAAAGTTTGTTTGTGTGTTTTTTTATTTTTACCTCTAGGAAGGGAGCAGGGATTTTATCAGTGTTTTATGTCTGCTTCATCTGTCAGCCAACAAGCGTGTCTGGTACAATTCTCTTTAAAGAAAATGGAGGAATGACCCCCTTTTCCCTGCACATACAGTGGGAAGAACTTCTACTGGTATTATTTAGCTGATCTGACATGTTTGCAGTAAGTAAGTTAAGGTAAGCCTTGTCAGGTTCGGATGTGAGTTGTAACACCACGGATGGGAGTGACTGCATCCGTGTGACGAGAAGCATATGAGAGAGTACCATGACATACCCTTACCCAGAACACTGCTGCAGCACACTTCTGTCCCATATCAGAGTGTTTCACCAGAAGAGCTCAATTTCTGCTTTCATGCTATTCAGTCCTTTGAACACTCCCATCGCTCTTGTCCGGCACTCTTGACCGCCATAAAAGCGAACGCCTTGAGAAGCACTTTGAGGGTGCGAGGGTGCAAGTGAGTGAGTAATGGGAACGAGGCCAGCAAGTCTATTTCACTTCCTGCCTGTTTTTTTCAGTGGTCTATTTCACGTCCTGCCTGTGTCCTAGAGTGCATAGATATATATATACATAAAGGCTAGATGTCTTGTCCACATTGCTGGCCAACGGAGTCGAACGTCCGCACATGGCGGCCATCTTGCTACAGTCAGCTCGCTCAAGCATAATATTGTGTTGGAAGTGGTTTGTACTTTTTTTGTAAGAAACCAAGCCATTTGTAAATCCGTTGAAAATTGAGCAAGTTATGGTTATTTAAAAAGTACCAACACAATGTTATGGGTTAGCGAGCTGACTGGAGCAATATGGCCGCCATGTGTGGACTTTCGACTCCGTTAGACGAGACATCTAGCCTTTATATATCTATGCTACAGTGGACCAGCGAGTCTATTTCACTTCCTGCCTGTGTCCTGCAGTGGTCTATTTCACTTCCTGCCTGCGTCCTACAGTGGACCAGCGGATCTATTTCACTTCCTGGCTGTGTCCTACAGTGGACCAGCGGGTCTGCCTGTGTCCTGCAGTGGTCTATTTCACTTCCTGGCTGTGTCCTACAGTGGACCAGCGGGTCTGCCTGTGTCCTGCAGTGGTCTATTTCACTTCCTGGCTGTGTCCTACAGTGGACCAGCGGGTCTGCCTGTGTCCTGCAGTGGTCTATTTCACTTCCTGGCTGTGTCCTACAGTGGTGAGCGTGTGTCTGACGGGACCGACCACAGTGACAGGGAGTCAGTTAGCTTCCCAGAACAGCTGCAGCTACAGCCGAAGGTGAGGATGTGGTCAAGCATAGAGAGGGTGGACATGCCCAGTGTGGAGTAATACACACCACAGGCTCCGAACGGAATAAGAATGGGTTTTATTCCTTCTTCTTTCTTCCAGTTGACCACACATGAGCAAGTTATCAATCAGTCTGTAGCAGCAGCTCAGTTCTGCGTGTGGGTGTTCATAGACAAAGAGGGAGAGCGAGAGAGAGAGGGATAGAGAGAGAGGGATAGAGAGAGAGAGAGAGAGGGACGGGAAGAGAGACAGATGGAGAGAGAGAAGGTGATAGACAGAAGAAGAGAGAGAGAAATACAGAAAGAGAGAGAGAGCAGGATAGAGAGAGGGAGAAAGATGCTACACTGACTAGTAGACTAACCTGCATGACAAATTCTTCTGCTTTCTATTCCTTTCACCTTCCTCTTTTCACCTTGTTGATGTCAACAAACCATCATCAGTATAGCCAATACAGCTCGGTCTACCAACTCCAAAAAGAGCGTCCTCTTGCCTATGAAATTGTTTTCTGAAAGGAAGTTGCCTTCTAGATCGGCCCTACAATCTACAATTCCCGCCCTTGGCCAATAGAGGGTGGTATTACCCCAGCCTCTAGCCATGGCAGTCATGCTTAGGGACCGTGCAGAGACAGATTGGAGTGCAAAACACACTGAGAAATAACGGTGCGGAGATGGGCTGTGTCTTAATGGAAAAATCAAATGGGCAAAGGAAGCATTACAGTGTGTGTGTTCGTATACGTGTACATCTGTGTGTGTGTGTGTGGGTGGGTGTGTTTGTGTGTGTGTGTTTTTTTAAGATGTTGAAGTGTATCACATACGTAATGAAAGTGTTGCAGCAATCATCTTCAACCTCCAAACATATTTGCTGGTTAGGTCTCTATAGGGCCCAGGGGAAATCTATGTCAATTTCAAAAGCCATTTTTCTACACATGTGAGGACTTGCCCTGGAAGAGTTAAGTGAAGTGCCTTCAATAAAGTCTGTACCAACCATTATAGACCAAAGAAGATGTCTGAGAAGTGTGTGTGTGTGTGTCTGTGTGTGTGTGTGGTTATGCAGTGACAGCTAAAGCAAAATCAAAGTTATGTCTCATAAGTTAGTGAAGGGCCATGGAAAAACAGGCCAGCTGAGATTTGTGAAGTTTTTGGTCTAATTTAAGAACTGTGTTTAAATATGAGACCAATTTAATGTTATGTAGCATGGACCAGTGTACGTATCCTTTGGTTAGATAAGTCACACAGGCCAGTGTACTCAATTGCCCCTGCTACACACACACACACATACACACACACACACACACACTCTCTTTTAATACCCCTATAGGGTCTATGAAATGTATTTTAATTAGCCCTAGAATTAATACTTATCCAGCCAATTGGTGATGGATTTATTTCAGGATGCATACATAGAATGTCAAAAGGTGCATACGAAAGCTAGTGCTGAAGTTATAGTTTCATACATCCTCTTCCTGTTCAGTGCTGGTTACTCTTTAATATTGAGTTCACACGTGAATGCCAAAGGGGTCTCCTGTTTCCCCCTGTTCCACTGCAGCCTCTCAAACGTGTAGGAGACACTGTGACTACATGAGAGAGACATAGTCACACATGTGAGAGGCCATTGAGTGAATTTATACATGCTGGGTTGGAATGATGTGAGGAGTGTGTGTGTATGTGTGTTCATATGTGAGTTAGGGGAGTGTGTATAAGGGATTCAGTGAGTGAGTGAGTGTGTGCGTGAGTGTGTGTGTGGTGGGAAGTGCCAGCCAATGCTGCTCCTCTCACTCAGTGTGTCGATGAAGCCTGGGGGCTAGAGAGAGTCTGATGGTGTTTCTGCCTGCAGGGTTAGGGGGCTGGGGGGGGCTGTGTGTGTGTGTGTGTGTGTTTGTTTGTGTGTGTGTGGGGGGGGGGTGGATGATACTGACCCACAGGCAGGGAAGCAATGCTGCTACACTGGACTGGACTGGACAGATTCACACCTCCGCAGCTGGAGGCACTAGTGCAGTGGAGACTTCCAGGAAGACGCTTTTCCATCCTCCACCAGGCAGATCTCTGATCAGTGGAGACTTTCAGGATGACTCCTTTCCATCCTCCACCAGGCAGATCTCTGATCAGTGGAGACTTTCAGGATGACTCCTTTCCATCCTCCACCAGGCAGATCTCTGATCAGTGGAGACTTCCAGGATGACTCCTTTCCATCCTCCACCAGGCAGATCTCTGATCAGTGGAGACTTTCAGGATGACTCCTTTCCACCCCTCCACCAGGCAGATCTCTGATCTCCAAACCCCAGGGTAATATATAGAGCTTAAGGGCGCATCCACACTCTGTTTGGTAACTTAGCTTTGAAAAAAAAGCCAAAGACAAAATAAAAATAAAAGTTCCACATTCAGATGCGTGTCGTTCACGCTGCAAATTGAGTTTCTCTGTACCGGAAAAAAAGGCTTATTTTCTCCATCCTCACACACACACACTAACACACACACACACACTCTCACACACAAACAGACTAACAC
Source organism: Sprattus sprattus (assembly GCF_963457725.1). Classification (NCBI taxonomy): domain Eukaryota; kingdom Metazoa; phylum Chordata; class Actinopteri; order Clupeiformes; family Clupeidae; genus Sprattus; species Sprattus sprattus. The sequence goes on along the minus strand of NC_137927.1, from coordinate 3,347,260 downwards.
ACAAACACACACACACACAAAAACACAAACAAACAGACACACACACTTACACACACACACACACACACATTGAAAATAATAGTGAAGCCCGTCATGCTCACAAACTCTCCTCACATCCTTGATGACAGGGAACATGGATGTCAAAGGAATGAATAGGCATGGATCTGATGAAAAAGGTAGCTGGAGTAAACTTTGAGTTATTACATGCTGCTTGTGGGGAGAGTTTCAAAGGCTCTTGCTCGTCCAGTTTTAAAAGCAATCATTTCATCCTCACTCTGAGTTTTCCCTTTTATGTGACAAATTTGACACAGTTGCCTTGGTAACAAGCCAGTGAACTAAAGAGGGAAAGACACAGTGTCTCAGCGAACACGAGCAGCAGAGATACAGAAAGAAAGACAGAGAGAGAGAGACAGAGAGAGAGAGAGAGAGAGATGGAGTGACAGAAAAAGCAAGACAGAGCGGGGGATTCAGACAGACAGACAGACAGACAGACAGACAGACAGACAGACAGACAGACAGACATTCAGACAGACAGATAGTAAGGAGGGGTGGGGTTAAATAAAGGTTTCCATTGGCTCCTGGGCACGCTGTCTTCCACACTGTTCAGTGTGCCACATCCATCTGTGTGCTTACAGCTGAACTTTCCACATTAATCAATCTTTAATCATTGCACTGGGAATTACACATTACTGTACACCAGAATATAATGTCATGCTTGTGTAAATTTAAATACCCCGCCCTCTGAATCCACAACCTGTACAAATCTGTGAATAAATATGCAATTGGTTTGGGGCTTTTTGAATGTGGAAGTTGAAGTGGCTATTTATTTATTTATTTTTTAATTTTCTTTTTCCGGTGGGATTGTTTTTCCCTTCCCTCTTTTAAATGTGCATAATATTTCAGTCAGTGTTTGCCACTCAGGAAGCATGCTATTAGCAGCTGGGGCTGCCATTTATAGTAAAACAGCTTCATTTGTTCTTGTTTGTTGCATGGTAGCGTCTATATAACTATTTATAAATGGGCCACACTCATGAAGCGTTATGATGTGGCAAAATAAGCCCTACACAGCTATTATCCTAAGCAATTGCCATGGGGTCACATACTGTATAGCTCCATAAAGTGCATCTGCTGAATAGACAATAAGCAAAGATGTCATCAGTGCCATTACCATTATCAGACACTGCAAGATGCAAGGGCGTTACACTTTATGAGAGAAGTCATAACTATGTATAAATAGTTGAATAGACGTATGTCAATCATTATGAGACATTATGAACACTTCATTACCCTTTATATAATGCATGAAGGATACTGGCTTAAGTCTTGCTAAGCGACAGACTTATCTATTTATGATGCCATTTTAATACTTCCCCTTCACTTCTGAAATTCGGTCAGTGCTGCCGTTGCCACCAGTTCTAATTTGCCACCACACAATACCACACCTTTAGGACAGAGCCCCTTTGGGAACCGGAGTGAAAAGACATAATGAAGCACATTCAAAAGAACCGGAAACAGAACAAAAGGTGTCAACGTAACAGTCAGGACTGAAGAACTGCCTTTCTCCTTTCCTCCCTCTTTCTTTCTCTCTCTCTCTGTCTCTCTGTGTCTCTGTCTCGTTTGCTACCTCTCTGTGCCAGCCAATAATGCGCATGGAAGAAGCATTCAGTTCCTTTACTGAAGTACTTATACAGCAATGTAAAAAAAATAAATACTCCATTCAAAGTAAAAGTACCCCAAAGTTGTAGTTAAGTACAAGTACCCCAAAGCTGTAGTTAAGTACAATGCTTGAGAAAATGTACTTAGTTACCTTCCTCCACTGCATGCATGGCCCATGCAGCCTGTGTCTTGCTGACCTGTGTAAGATAAAGTAAATTAAACACAGAGATGGAAATACATCCAGGCGAACTATAGAGTCCAGGCCAGGTTCGTTAACCCCCCTTCCCAACTCTCTCACACACACACACACACACACACACACACACACACACACACACACACACACACACACACACACACACACACACACACACACACACACACACACACATACACACCCTCCACTCTTCCAGCCCCACTCCTGAGAGGCCTTCAAATGGTGTTACATAATGTGAAAGAGCCGTGTCAGGAGGCTAATGGCAGTGGGTATTTCCATGTTAATGTAATGCGTGTTGTTGTGTCCCCATGGACAAACATTTACAGTGGCCTCGACGTACACATGGAAATGAGGGTGAACGTGGGAAGGGAGGGGGCATTGTGTGTGTGTGTGTGTGTGGATGTGTGTGTGTGCATTGGGGGTGGGGGGAGGGTGGTGGTTGTGTGTGTGTGGAGGGTGTGACAGCAGCTCAATACGGTAGATGGATAAGTCTAGCCTGGCCAGAGGATGGATATAGGCCTTTTCCCCTTCAGTCACATCTTCTGTCAATCAGTGAGGACTGCGGCAGGCGACGTGGGTCACACACACACACACACACACACACAAACACACACATACACACGCACACACTCAGCTCCTTTTGCATATATTATGAATGGAGCACAGACTTACAGTGCTGCAAGTAAACAAAGATCTTTGTTACAGAAATATGAAAATAACTTTAGATTGGAAGTGGACATAGGATGTTTCTATCCCCGTGGTCTTCAGTGTTTGGCTCAGGTGCGCTGAGGACACTTCCAGGTCTGATTGAACAACACAGCCCTGTGCAGCTCCAATGAAACCACCAATGAAACAAGTCATTGTCACAAAACTGTCACACTTGAGGAAATTATATATGTATACAGTATATCAGAGCGTTCAAATCTGGAAGTAAATTGTTATAGAAGGTGCCATCAAGTACACACAATACCTTACTGTATGACATTAGAAAGTGTCACCCTGTTGTTACTAATCATTGCTTTTCACAATTCATTATGGCTAGACAGTGCTTAGTAGCATAGTTACCCCCTTGGTGCCGCCCCGTGTTAATAGGGACTTTAAGCAACGACGGTTGAAGGGACGGCTACGGCGTTCGAGTGACACTTTGCGCACGCGAATTCTATGTTTACATTTCCTGCCGTTGTAGCCCAACTGTCTACTACGGGAGAGCGACTGGTTTGCCGTATTCAATACTACGTTACATTTCAAGCAGGTAATTATACGTTTTTTTATCGTATGTAATACTGTCATTTCGTGTTTATTTGATTCTACCGTTAGCAGCTTTATGGATTATTAGTATATTTGTTAAAGATACCCGCTAATTTGACCGATTTTCATGTTTGTTCATAGACATGTCCTCCGTTGCCCAAGAAGATGCTAGAACACAGTAAGTAACCTTAACGTTAGTTAGCCAGGCTAACGTTGGCTAACGTTGTAGCTAACAAATAGGCTATTCTCAACAGTTTTGATTAGAACTATTTAACAACACCGGTATCTTAACTATTACCTATTTTATATCCAAAACTGTGTAGTTGGTCATATGTTGAAGCTTGGCTAACTAGTTGCCCAAATGTATCTAGTGCCCCCATGGAATGGACAGAGAGGCACGACACTTTTCTTGCCAGAGAAGTGCTAGTGTCGGAGCCATACCGATTTAAGAAGGGGAGTGTGGACAAGGGGAAGGCCTGGTCTGCAATCGCAGACCGTCTGAGTAGTTCCCTGGACCTTTTATTTAGGGTGTCTCAGAGGTCTGTGAGGGAGAGGTTTGCCCTGATCCAGGACAAATTCATTAAAAAGAACAACAGAGATGAGAGGAGTTCAGGGACCTCAATAATCATGACAGAAATAGATAAATTAATTGAGGAGGTAACGGAGAAGGAGAAGGCAGCTGAAGAGACAAGAGGAGTGAATGAAAACAGAGGAAAAATAGAGGCAGACAGGGCCAAAGCAGAGGAGGCTAGGAAGAGGGCCATGGAGAGGATGGGCCAAACAAAAAGGAGGCTGAGTGAGGATGGAGAGGATTGCAGGAAGCATAGGAGAAGTGGAAATGACACCCTTGCATTTTTGAGGGAGAGAAGCGCAATTGATAGAGCGCTAAAAGAGAAAGAGCTTGATTTAAAAAAACTAGAGATGGAGGAGCAAGCGAGGAGGGCACAACAGGCACAGCAGCAGATGCTAGAAATGATGCAGATGATGCAGCAACAGCAGGCTCAAATGCAGGCTACCCAGGCCATGCTCCTGCAGCAGCAGCAGCAGCAAGGGCAAGCGTTGCTTGCTGTTATTGAAAAATTAACTAAATGATCTAAGAGGTAATGCCTAAAGCACTAGCTATGTAGAGTCTGTCTGCTGTGCTTCTAATGAAAGCAATGTTATTACATTTTATGTGAACTCTACTTGTGAAAACTTTGTCTTGTCATGTCTTACAAATCTTGTTTTTTTTTCTCTTGCAGTGAACCTGGACTGGAGCACACTCAGCAAATACAAAAATTACATTAATTAAATAATAATATAAGCAAATCATTTTTAGATGACTGGTGAATAAATAAAACAGAATATAATGCACTGTACACACATGTCTGGACATTGCTCTTTTTTTTATTAAGGTGAGATAAGGTAACGTATACCTTATCATTACATACTATTTACATTATATCCTAAGGTAACCTATATCTTATCATTACATACTATTTACATTATATCCTAAGGTAACCTATATCTTATCATTACATACTATATACATACATACTCATGCAAAATAGTCCCGAATGTGTGGAGGATCCAATTTAAAAAAAAATGTATGTTTGATTACCATACAGGCAAGTGAGTGCATTTCGTAACAAAGCAGATGCAATGTACAGTTTACCTACACTACTCAACCCAATTTTTAAATTTTTCTTAAAGTCCATGAACTTAAAATAGTTTGCGATGTTTCCAAACATCCACTCTACAGACACTCTCACTTCACTCATGCCTTTGTTGAATGCCATCATCTGGGGAGTGAGATTGACATTTCTAAATGGGGCCTGGAGGTGGACACGCAGTGGATATGCCGGATCTCCATATAGGCACATTGGATGTCCCGCAGGGGACACTGCATGCTCTTCCAGCACAGGTAGCAAACCAGAGTCTGCTAAAAGGCCAGAATCATGTTTCCTTCCCTCTGCAATACAAAATAGGTAAACATGTATCACATCAAACTCAGCAATAGGAGTAGACCTAAATGTGACACCCCCCCCCCACATAACACGTTGTCAGACCTAACCTAATAAGACCTAACTTACCTACTGGACCATGCAGATTGGCGATTAGGCCATTTGGGATGGCAACTGCCTGGAATTTTAGGCTGTGTACCCTTTTGTGGCCATTGTACAACACCCGTTGGTTTAATCCCGGTCTGGCGATAGGTCGTACTGTGCCGTCAATAAAGCCAAAACAATTGTCCAGTGGTGCGCCCATCTGCTGGATGCAGTCCGCATATGTTTGCAAAGCGACTGGATTCAAAATACTGTTGTTCCACTCAGTAATTTTGTGATGGTGAATATCATGTAAGAAATCCAGCACGCAATTCGTTGCCATACACAAGACTGGTACTGGTCGCTGCCCAAATCGCTGCATCATGTCGCTGTAACGGTGCAAACCCATGCCACCGTTGTGAGCGACGCGATTTCTAAACCCAATGCATTTCAACGGGAGCCAGTCCATTGTGACGTAGATGAGCGATCTGAAACTTATGCAAATGAGGAGCGATTTTTCCCGGCAGCGGCCAATGAGATTGTTTGGTGTCGTCTTTGTTTTTTTGTTTTTTTTTCATCTTAATATGTTATTTTCACATGTATTAACAACGTGTCAAGCGCGAATCACGTACGACAGAGGGGCTTTGCTGAATATCGGGCTGAGTCTTCGAGTTACAGACGCATCTTGGGACTTTCACTCCGTTGGTTACCAGAGTTGTTTTCCTGGCTGTTTACCCTGGATACCCGTGGAAAGACGCCGGCGGAGGAAAAGGGGGAAACGAGCCGGGACTCTGGTGAAATTGGGGAAACGACAGCACCGTCCTCCGCTTCCTAACTCTGTCATCCTACCCGATGGCCTCTCCATTCATCGGCGGGACTCAACGGTTGATTCGGGCAAGAATAAAGGAGGTGGTGTGTGTATCCTGATCGACAACCAGTGGTGTGTGGATGCGAAGAAAACATCGTCAGGCTACTCACCTGACCTCGAACATCTGATGGTCAAGTGCAGACCGTTCTCTGCAGTCGCTGTTGGCCTTCCACCTGACACCTTCCGTCACATCCCACGCCTTCGCCTGCTTCGTGTTTGTCATGTCCTGAGACTCCTCGCTATCCCTAGCGCCAACGCAAGTGGCAGCTTTTTCATAGCGCTGGTGTTTTGTATTCATGTATTGTTTGTGAGTTGTATGCTTATGTGCTGAGGTGTTTTTTTTTTGTGTTTGTCATGTCCTGGTGAGACTCCTGGCTATCCCTAGCGCCAACGCAAGTGGCAGCTTTTTCATGTAGCTCTGGTGTTTTCTATTCATGTATGTATTGTTGTATGTATTGTACTGTTCCCACACTGCAGCCTATTCCTCTAGGAGCATAGTCTAGGTGTTGTCTTTCTCTATTTATTACAGTATGCTGCTTCTTAGTGCTAATCATAATGTCTCTTACCTGCAATTTATTGATATTAATGTTTTATTTATTTATTTATTTTCTTTCAATTTTCATTGTGTTTTTTATTTTTATTTAAGTTTCTTTGACTGTGTTTCAATTTAAATTCTATGTTTATTTCTGTAAAGCACATTGAATTGCATTTAATGTACGAAATGCGCTATATAAATACATTTGCCTTGCCTTGCCTTGCCTTGCCTTGCCGGTTTGAAAATTGTAGGACTGTGTGCTATTTCCACACGCTACACCACGCCCACTCAAAGCGATGGAATTCGGTCACATCGCGTTGCGTCGCTGGCATGGGTTTGCACCGTAACGGCATGGGTATGCCAACCTCTTCAGTAACATGCACAGCGCCTCTGTGCCATCCACCACACTTCTCTGCTCGCAGACGAACTCGGTGGGTATGCCGAGAGCCTCCACCAGCAGTGGTATGTCTGCTTTTCTTACCCGGAACTCCGCAAGGCATCCATCGTCCTTCATTTCGACCAGATTAAAGGGTCTATAATCGTTGTATGGCAAGTCTAAATTGCTGGACCGGTTCCCTTCGTAGAGTAATACAAACTCCTCGTCCGTAATTAAGTTGTCATCCAACGCAAATATCAAATGCTCTCGGGCCATTTTAAGAGACATAATGACCTAATACGTACTTTTAGATACCTTTAGTTTAAAAAAACCTTTAACGTCGGGTGGACGAATACAGAATACGAAATACAGAAAGATGTCCGCAAGAAGTAGCCGTTGACAGTTACAATGTTGCTTAGTGATAGTGGATTACCACTACTACGGCAACTCGTTGGAATGTTCGTGGACGCCGTAGCCGTCCCTCTACCGTCGCTGCTTAAAGTCCCTATTATCGTTCCTTTTGGAACGATGACGTTTTGGTGCCGTGACAACGGAAAATAACATATTTTTGAAAAAATGTTTTTTTTACTAAAGCCTCAAGACCCATCCAATCAGATTGCATGCTTTTTAAATCCATGTTATTGATTGGCTAGTCCCACAGAGCTTGTCAAATCAAGCTACGCGAGTGACGTGACTGAGGTCAGAAAATCAAACATGGCGACCTCATTGAGAAACAGCGATTTTCAGCACAAAAAGAAGCAGCATTTCTAATGTATGACGAGTGACCAAGAAGGCAATGTACACAGTGATCCTGGAAGGATTTTTCTATTGGAGAAAAAGTTTGAATTTTACCGAGGATTGGAAGGAGAAAGCGCCGGAGAAAAGTACTTCGAATGCGTTTCGATCACAAGGTACGTTTCATCATAAATACACACACCCAACAAGTTGTCACTGAAATGCATGTTTTCCTCATTTGTTTCTCGGAGTAAATAATGAACTTTATCAAAACTTGTATTTAGTTTTGTGCTCGGCTTTGAACTTGGCTAGATTTGTAGATTTATAAGACATTTGTGAGGCGAACATTCACATGTGTTTTGTTTACCGCAAAGCTAACGCAAACGCACCTTGTAATAGCAAACGAGATGTTACTGGGTTTTCATTTTGGCATTTGAAAGGCATAAGCAAGCAGGGACTTACAAGACATTTAGAATAAAAGATAAAGGAGTATTTATTTTCCTTTCAAGGTGTTTTTCTTACCTAATTCATGAAAAAATGTGACTGTTACTTATGGTTTTAGTGCAGTTAGTTAGTGAGTGTAATTCTGTCAATATTTCTTTGTTGATTTGAGACCTCAAGGTTTTGTGTGCTTGTTACTTCAGCCCTGTACAATATATATATATATATTGTGTAAAATGAAGAATAGAAAATGAACTGTTACTTTTTCTGATCAATTGATTTCAGCTTAGGTAATGGCAATATTAGCCACGAGGAGAGCAGCGATGAGGGTGCTCCTGAAAATCTATCACCCAACCTAAGACCAGCGAGAGGGAGAGGTGTGAGACCAAGAGGGGAAGGACCAAGAGGCCTACAAGCCAGGAGAGTTTGACATTTATATATATTGACAAATTCCAGATCTGGGCTTTCTCTTTCGATGGACACATTTTGAAAGGGCTGATGCAGAGCTTTGCAGCGCTCTTTGAAATGGTCAAGGAAAGTTATGACTTCTCTCAGCTTATCATTTCCATCCAAAGTACTGGGGTCCATTACATGTAACATGGCCTTCAGCTTTGAGCCGCTCCTGTGACATGGTAGACCTTGCCCAAAGCCCATGATCCCCTCATACAGTTTTACGGGCCCGCCTCCGATGACCTTACGGCATGCCATCCCACCTCTGAAACCATTTGTACCCTCTCTCTCTGTCTCCTCTCTCTCTGTCTCCTCTCTCTCTGTCTCCTCTCTCTCTGTCTCCTCTCTCTCTGTCTCCTCTCTCTCTGTCTCTCCTCTCTCTCTGTCTCTCCCCTCTCTCCGTCTCTCCCCTCTCTCTGTCTCTCCTCTCTCTCTGTCTCTCCTCTCTCTCTGTCTCCTCTCTCTATCTCTCCTCTCTTTCTGTCTCCTCTCTCTATCTCTCCTCTCTTTCTGTCTCCTCTCTCTCTGTCTCCTTTGTCTCTATCTCCCCTTCCTCTCTCTCTCCTCTATCTCTGTCTCCTCTCTCTCTCTCTGTCTCCTCTCTCTCTCTGTGACTATGCTCTCTGTTCGCTACAAATGGTGTCGGAGGTTGGATGGCTTGCCGTGAGGTCATCGAAGGAGTGCCCATAAAACTGTATGAGGGACCCCCAGGTAGGTTGACCCCTGTGTGAGGGGCCCCATAGATGGGTAAAGCACTTGTGTGTATGTGTGTGTGTGGGACACTCTAGATGGGAGAAGTACAGTTGGTGGATGCACGAGGAATGCCTATGTGCATGAAGCGCAAGGGTGCACTTCCCGAAGTGGAGGCAGTGTGACTGAGTGCTGCACTACAGATAGTAGTATGTGTATGTGCTCTGACTGTCACACTATGGAGCCTGGCTCATTGGTATGGCCGTCAGAGTGCATGTTTGGCACCCTGTAGATCCAGGTTCTATTCTATGTGTGGGGTGACGCAATCTCCCATATTTGATCACACTGAATTATACTGGAATTTTGAAATGTACATAATGTGGAGGACGCCAGATATTGGGCTGTAACATTTGAGGTTTTGCTCAGATCAAGCTGAAATTTTAGAATGATATGGCTGATTGATTATGCTTTGATTTGACGTTGAATTTTTTTAATAAAAATATATACTTTGCTCTTCAGATGAGAAACTGTACATAATTTATGCGCATAATTAATACAAATTTGCATAAATTAAAATGAAGAAACTGTGTGCTGTGTTGTACTCCATACTTTTAGCTTTAAAATGATGTATCACACATTAATATATGTTACAAACTGTTCTTACACCACTGCTTTAATTGAAAGCACCCTAAATCGGTCATTTTAGGTGCTGGCAACAAAGGGTTAAACGCTAACGACGGCTGTGTAATAGTAGTCAGTTAAACCCTTCTTCTGATTGGTTAAGACTGTGTAAAGCCTTGTATTGATACAGTACTGCTGAAAATAGTCAACGGATAGAAACTCATGACCACAGCAGCAACACAAACCGCAGCTCTTTCCAGAATCCATTGCCCTCACATGCAGTTTCTCATTTTCCGCCCAAGGAGCCCAAGCACTGTGGCTGTCACTTCTTCCCTAACTAATCACACGGGCTTCGCGGGAGCAGACACACTCAAGCTTGCTCTATCTCTCTCGCGCACTCACTTATGGTCTCTCGCCCTCTGTGACGCATGCTGGGGCTGGACTGCGGGGCAGAGCAGGACACATGGTGTTGGTGACTTGACTCTCACAAACCGTTCATCTGGAGCCAACCTTTCCGACCCAGGTCCGAAAGCTGCAACAGAGCAGGCATGCCGGTCGGTTTCAAAACAACTAAAAGTGAATTCAAAATCATATGAAACACACACACCCAGAAACAGATAAGTACCATGTTGTTACCACCCATACAAAGATACTCTCACACACACAAATACACACAAAAAGAGATACATACAAAGATGATCAAACTCACATGCACACGCACACATGCACATGCTCACACACACACACACACACACACACACACATACATGCACACACTCACACACATATGCACACATACACGTGTCAATCCTCACTAGGAAAATCGCACAGATGTCTGATTACAGGGATAAAGGTAGCACATGGCTTACAATTTGATTGCTTTAGTAATTATTTGATAGGTATGTTTGTGTTCAGCTAATCCCCTGTGTTTACAACAAAGCAAGGATCCTAATTAGACTTTAATATTACACCTAAGCTCATGGCAATTCAAAGACATAAATAAATTATGAGTGAAGAGTTTAGCTTTTCTTTTCCTTCCACTGGTGGATTCCAGTCCAGGCCCAGTCTCATCTATGATGACCTCTCACCTCATACGGGGAAGTCTGAACCTGTCAGAGATGAAGTGGCGTCACTCTCGGAAATCTTTATATTACCGCTGATGGAAAGGTTGGGTTAGAAAATGAGACCAGCACATAGTCATCAGAGACACTTTGCTTTGTCAATAACTCCATATGAGAACATGTTACAGGAGAGCTTACTCTTCGGAGACTCAATCTGCGGCGGTATACTTTCACAGGCATTCATCGTCCTCTTCTTATAATGTCTGGCAAGTGTTCTGATGTCTCTCCACCCACTGGGGGATGTAATGTTAAAGAAAATTACACACAAAGCATAGTTGCTTTGAAATTGAGAATGGCAGCAATTCACATCCCTTCAAGTAGCCACAAGACAGCAGGGCTTCAAAACACCCTCTGAGAGACAATGGAATTCAGAATGCACATTGACCGCGGATGAGTTATTTACACACCCATATAAAACGGACTGTACCAGGGGATGGTTCACTGCAAGAATATACAGTACCTTTATCTTTTTTTAATGTATGGAGCTGAGGATTTGTGTATTTAGGAGGATATGAGGCTCGTTGACAGGAACAGTATCATGGTTCTTCATACGTCCAGTTAAGTAGCCTGGTTATAATCCTCCTGCGTCTCCATGTCTGATAGTACTGATTCTGGGAGCTCTACAGTCAAATCCCAATGCAATCCCTGTCCAGCGTGCAGTGATAGAAGTGTCCTGCCGAGAGCCTGAGCTGTCTCTGGGTAGCACACTCCACCTTAAAGTGCTCTTAAGGGAACAAGTTGATGCTTTGAATTGCAGCCTTTCATGCCATTCATGTGTCCGGCGAATGGCGAAGTTTAAGACACTCATTGTGTGTCAGAGTTCAGGCCATTTGTGCTGACGTCACAGGTTGGCGTTACAAGCAGTCCTGAGGTAATGGCAAGGCCTGAGCCATTGCTGCTCTCTTTTTCTCTTCCTTCTCCTTCTCCTTCTCATCAAGAAGAGCAAAATCAGGCCATCTTTGGGCAGATTTGCAAATACTCAAATGGAGCACTTACAATCAGTGGCCATTATGTGGAAGCATCTCTGATGGTCTCTAACCATGAAATCAGAACATGATCAATCAAAGGCTGATGCTGATTAACAGGTAAAGGAAGATAAAATGGCGTCTCTCCACCTCAAGGAGCTTCATCTCATTGCGTCACTTATCTCTATTGGACGAGGAAATCACCCTGCCTACATGAGAGGAGCTATATACGAAAGGCAGTAATTACATATAATTCCAATCAGTTTTAGTACAAGCATTTAGTCAGAGGACAATGTATTATTACATACAAGAAAATGTGTGGGTATTTACAAAGAGGTGGGAACCAAGTTCTTCAAAACGTCATAAAAACAAAAGGAACAAACATACACATAAATAAACAAACAAATCAGAATGCCTATTATACAGGTCTGTATGAATATTAGGAGAACGGGCGAGGTTAATTAGTATGGCCAGAAGTGCAGATATTTATTTTGGATGGCCTTACATGAGACCGAGCTTTCTATTTCATTTGGCAGGATGTCACAAATGTAGTGACAGCACATTGGAAGAAAATAAAAGCCGCTGTCATTTTGCACCTGATTCAAAAACAGCGTCATCAGAAGCCAATTATCTTACAATTTCTGCCGCACTTGACTGTCTTTTTCCCTCTCCCCAAACAATGTATGCCTGTTTTATTTCAGATTGATTCCCTTTGGAAGGAACACAAATTATGACGTGTTTATTCGACTGCAAGTTGTGGAGAATTGGTGCGTTTTTACACAGATGGAAAGTAGCCTGGAGTACTCTTGCATTTTTCTGATGTTTCCTCATTCACACAAGCCCTTCTGACGGGATCCATCAATTTCTTTAATTTTCCTCCGATCCTCCCAGCCAGTTATATAAAATGGTCCATGGTCCACGCACACACACACAAGCAAACCAAAACCATTTCTGGCTAGTCACAAGAAAGAAGATTTAACACTGCCGGGAAAGCACCGTTGTGAGAACTGCGAAAAAGAGACTCCCACTGCGCCTGGTTTTTATGATGACCAGCCAATTCTCTCCATTTAGAAAGCTTTTTGCCTCTTTGACAATGGAGAATCACTCCTATTCACCCAAATGGAGTTACACAATGTTACTCCTGTGAGCCTCGGGCTTTCATCAGACACTTTTGTGACTTGGAGGCCTCAAGGTTTACCTCTTCATCAGGATGTTTTAACAAGCGCCGCACTGGTTATGTCTGCTTGCCCGTAATGCGGCTGGCCTGACCCAAATGAAACGGTTCTTATTTCTCTACTCTTTTCCCATACCCCCCCAACTACCCCAAAACACGCACGCACGCACGCACACACACACACACACACACACACACACACAAACACACATTACGGAGTGGAGCTAGACTGGCTGGTTGAGACAGTTCCCTGTTGCGTTGTATGTGTTGTGTTGTTCCCTGTTGTGTTGCTGTTTATTGAACAAGGCTTGTTTTTCTTTTTGTTTTCCCTGCATATTACGAACGTGCAGTTCGCCCTCTCAGACAGAATGGAATTCAAAACGCACGTTAATAGTCAACTAATGGGAAATAAAAACTACACAAACGTGTAACACATACTTTACCAGGAGAAAGCTTAATGTAAAAGTTGACCCCTCGAAGAAGATCTTTTTATGGTATATTTAAGAGGAGATGAGCCACAAGGACAATGATGTTGTCGTGATCCTTCATAACATAGTAAGCACACCACTGTGATCAATCGAGTTTTACAAGTTTGTTAACAACACATCTGTGTACCATCCACAGATCCAATAATAAGGTTTGAAATCAAACTAAACCCCATGACTATTATAAAGGGGGAGTAAGAAGATTATTAAAATGAGGGGATAGGATAGAAAAACCTGGACTGTCCTGAAGATAAATAACCTTAACCCACATTGTATTACACAGGGTTGTTGCAGTGTTACCAGACTTACGGGATTTATTTTACGATAATGACCACCAGACTCTATATTATCCCACTTATTGTATGGTTACTTGCCAAAACGATGGACATTCCTGCAGTATACTTACTTTTAATGATTTGATTGCTATTTTCGTGATCTCCAATAAGAAGAAATGCAACATACGATGACTTTCTGTTATGTTTAATGGCCGGACTACTTTGCGGAATGATATGATGATATGAAAGATGTGAATTAGAAGCACAAAACCCATTGCCAATGAAAGACAGTTTGTCACAGCGGTCAGCCCTTCGAATGTTGGAGTGGCCCATTCATATCAACAGAACTTTTTGGAACATTCTGAGGAGCCATATAATGATACGGTTTAAAGCATTACCAAACACTTGTTTCAAAGATTGATCTGTGGACTTTGCACAAAAGGCTAATGGCCTCAACATCTAATGGCCTTAACATCTTAACGTCTGACGTGACGCACACACACACACAATGCTGCTAGTCTCTTGGTCAAATGCCTCTAGTCAGCAGTCATGCTTCTAATGACTTAGCTGCAGTTTTTGTTGAAAAAATGGCTGGCAAAAATCACAGAACAATCAGCACTAATACAGTGCCAACTCCTTATCTAACTGATGGCGACATCTGACACAGATCTGAGCCTACTCTGGTCTATGTCTGTCTGAAGAAGGAGAAGAAGAAGGAGAAGAAGAAGAAGAAGAAGAAGAAGAAGAAGAAAAAAAGAAGAAGAAGAAGAAAAGAAAAAGAGGAAGAAGAAGAAGAAGAAGAAGAAGAAGAAGAAAAGAAAAAGAGGAAGAAGAAAAAGAAAAAAAGAAGAAGAAGAAGAAGAAAAGAAAAAGTAAAAGAAAAAGAAGAAGAAGATAAAGAAGAAGGGAGGGGATGAGGGGACATCAGGTGATTAGAAGGCTGCAGAATCCCCCGCTCCCGACACCACAATAGCGAGCTGATGAATCAGAGCTGCAGTCACAGGAACATATACACACTGTAGACCTACCCACCAGCATAAGTCTGTTGAATTCAGTGCAATTTACTAATCATGACTCATAGCTGTTTGAGCTGTGGTAATATTATTATTTGTATTATTATTGTTGTTGTTTTTATTGTTGTTATAGAGTGTTAGAATGTTGCTCTTTTGTTATGGCAGGTCATCACATATTCTGCAGCTAAGCTAGTGCAATTGATGTCCTCATAGTATGGGTATTTTCAATTGAGGAGATACATTTTTGAATTTTGCCAAAACTGTTTACAAAAAATCGTATGTAGTTGGGAACCCACAAGTTTGCAAGCACCCATGTTCTTTTATGCCTGCTGACTTCTATGTGTTAATTAGGATCACTACTTCTGTATTTGGTCAATGCTGCTATACTATCATTTATGTTTAAGGGTTAGTAGATTTCCAGTTTGTGGTTGGATTTAAAGTATTTCTCCCAGACTGTATTATGATGCACCTGACATGAAGTGTAACCAGTTTGTTTTAGTTTAGATTTTGGGATGCAGATCTTGTTGTTGACATTATTTGTGTTTGGTGTTTTTATAAGGGGTCGCACTCTTTAGTATGGGATTTCAAATTGAAATTTGTAGTGGTAGCATCATTATCACTTTTTTTCAAGATGTCACCAGAATTCAGAAGCTCATTTGCTGATGTGAAGGAGGCGAGGGAACCTCCCCAGCTCTGAGTGGCAGGTAGGAGGATGGGGGATGTTCACTGTATGCCCAAGATGTCTTTACAGAACTGTAGGTGAAGTAGTACTGTTGGGGTCTGATCCCTAGGTCTCACTACCATATAAGGAAAATGGTTTGATGGAATCACATAACTGAAGCCAAAACTTAAATGTTGGTTGAATTTTTTTTTTAATGATTATTATTATTAAGGAATATGTCCTTCTTGCTTTTTCAACAAGGTTTTTCTAGCTATAATTTAGCTTTCTAATGCTAAACTGAACCTTTCTGAATAATGCTAATGCTAAACTGAACCTTTCCCAATAACTACATATATATAATGTGTCAAGACTGTCCCGCAGGCACGCTGGTAAAGCTAGATAAATGTCATCTTCAAAGAGAAGGCATTTAATATCGGGGCTGTTGGATACAAGTCCAGGACATGACTGATTGCTCCAGTGAGATCATTGATGGCTATATTGAAGAGCTTTGGACCCCGCCTTTCTGCTCTACCCTGTTCATTTTAATACAGCATTTATTTTCCTGGTATGTGTCCTGTACTGTGATGAAGATCAGACCTGTCATACCAGTCTCTGAGTGTTCATATTTGTGATTGGACGCCTCAAAAGGCTACACTTCCGAGACACTTCTATCTGAAGAAGAAGACGAAGAAGAAGAAGTGAGGATGGTGAGGGGACATGGTTCATCAGGTGATCAGAAGGCAGTATCCCCTCTCGTCAAACACACATGACACACATACACACACACACACACACACACACACACACACTCTCACACACGCACGCGCACGCACGCACGCACGCACGCACGCACGCACACACGCACACACGCACACACACACGCACACACACACACACACACACAATGGCCCTCAGACTGACCCTTGAACTCACAGCAATCACTCTGATGAGCCACACAGACTCACACGGGGGAGGGGGGGGAACTGGTATGACAAAAGGACATAATGATTCCCTCAGGTTCATAAGTATGTGTGTTTGTGTGTGTGTGTGTATGTGTGTGTGTGTTTTAGAGAAAGAGAGAGAGAGATGAAAGAGAGAAAGAAACAGAAAAAGAGAGAAAAGGAAATAGGCTTAATACACAGGTGAAGATAGAAAGTGGGAGAGACACAGAGAGATTTCATGTAGGTACACAGAGCGAGACATTTGACCCTGGAGCCATTTTCACAATCTAAAGCAACTAACCTTTGACCCCACTCTGCTCACAGGTAATGCCTATACTCCTCCTTACAGCTGGCAAATGCTTTCCTGCTGGTTTAATATCTCCCTCCCTCCCTCTTCCTCTCCCTCTCCCACTCTCTCTCTCTTTTTTTCATCTCTCCTTTTACAGTATGTTTTATTTTCCTTTCTCACCCCCCTGGGAGGGAGGGGAGGGTATAGGGCAGTTGGATTGAGTGCCGCTGCAATAATCCAAAAGATTATTTAATGTAGATCTGCCAAAGAGAAGAAAGCTTCTTAGTCGGCACTGCGGGTGAATCAACAAGGCCGTGAATATGAGGAGCTGTGTCTTTCCCTCGCTCGCCCATGGAATGGCATGAGTGCTGTGCTTGGCTCCATCTGGACTTAGAGGGAGAGCTTTCTAGTGCAGATAAAGGGCCATTCTTCACAGTAATGGAAACAAGGCTTTACATTTAGGTGGCAGGACAGCTTCCTGGCTGTTAGGGTAGCAAAGCCAACAAGCTTAAGCCACACATTTCAGCATTCGGATTAAACACACACACACACACACACACACACACACAGAAAGAAACAGAAAAAGAGAGAAAAGGAAATAGGCTAACACACACACACACACACTGACAGACACACACACACACACACACACAGACTGACACCCATGCACAAATATATACACATACACATGTACATATACACATACTGTACACACACACACTGAGAGACAGACAGACAGACACACACACACACACTGACAGACAGACAGACAGACAGACAGACAGACACACACACACACAAACACACACACACACACACTGACAGACACACACACACACTGACAGACATACACACACACACACACACACACACACAGACTGACACCTATGCACAAATATATACACATACACATGTACATATACACATACTGTACACACACACTGAGAGACAGACAGACAGACAGACACACACACACTGACAGACAGACAGACAGACACACACACACACACACACACACACACACACACACACTCACTTCATAGTCAACATTTGAGCATTATTTTTGTATGATGTTTCTTTTAGGTATTACTAAACAGGAATTAACATGACAATATTGCACAATAAGCCACATTTACCATGAGGGTGCACAACAGATCCAGATGCATAGCCAAATTCTTACATACGAAAACAATGGCTGTGAATATTTATGAAATGAAAGTGAATATTTATGAAATAAACTCCTTCCTCCACCTCTGGCGTTTGCCGTGACTCCGGAGACAGAGTTAAAGACAGGAAGAGATGCGGAATAGGCTGCCACTGGCCCACTCTGCAAGCCTCTTTAGGGCTTACCACCCGGACATCAAGCCCCATCTGCACCCATTATGTCCGCTGTGGTGACATGTGCTGGATGTGTCACTTACCGTCTACGTGGTGCGTCTGCGTTATCTCTCTCTCTCTCTCTCTCTCTCTCTCTCTCTCTCTCTCTCTCTCTCTCGTGGCACAATTTTTCTACAGAAGTTGAAAGGAAAGTAATATAGTGCAAGCCTGCCAGTTTTAGATTTTCTCCACTTTCTATTTATTTCTGTCATGCTTTGCTTGTGCTGTGTTTTGTTCTAAGCCATGTCCTTGCATCTAATTTTAGAGGAATTGTCTATTGTCTGAGTAAATATAGATGGTCTGTTTAGCGGAGAGAAATGAGTTTGAATATCCAAAATGAATCAGCCTACATTTTACACATACGGCATTGTTCTTGTGTTGTAGGAGCGGCTGTTGTGCCATGGCTGGTTAGTGTTTTACTTTAGCTGACCCACGAAGAGCAAAAGGGCGGAGAGGATCCTATGTCATGGAAGTGACTTAATGCCTGCATACAGCACTTTCCATTCATCCTGTCTCTTGGTAGAGGTCACCTCTCTGTGGTCTGTCATGTCTGTCTATCTCTCACATTCTCACTTTTTTGTCCCCCTGTGAGAGATACACACACAAACACACAAATGTAAAAAATGCTGAAAATGTAAACAAAGTTTGTAAGGTGACCATGGGGATGAATGACACCTGTCACTCACCTCCCTCTAAGCTCTCATTACCCCTCATCCACAGGGGGTCGCAGTTGACATATCATACCCGATCTCCACAATAGGCATCCCAGGACCACGGACAGCTAACAAGCCAAACATGCTTATTATTAGTGCAGATGGGTGCTGTGAAAAGGGATATTATTACTGCACAATCTGGCTCAACACTCTGCACACATATTTCTGCGGAGGTGCACTTAAATGCTTTCCAGAATGTCTGTATGGCCCAGAATTATATATTATATATAATGAATATAATAATTTAAAAATTATATTTGTGTTTTAATCAGATACAGATGTTGTACAATGCACATATGGAGGAAAATAATAAGATTCACATTCAGTCACTGCTATATAGACCATTGTACCATACTCAAAGCTTACTGGAACACACATACTTTTTTCCAAATATTAGTGATGAAGAACCTGCATTCTTATACATAAAAATAAAATTCATACAAATGCCTGTACTGTATGGCCTTCAGGAAAATTCATATATAAATAAAAACTGTAGTCGTACCATGATATTCACTAGTTAAAGAACACAGAAAGACATACAACCAGATACACACACACACACACACACACACACACACACACACACACACACACACACACACACACCAGTGACGTGCGGTGAGGTTCACAGCTGGTGAGGCACAGAAACCGGAAATGATTACGTCATTCCGATCTCTAGTTGTTTAAAAAAAATAGAAATGTATACATCATACATATATGCTTATGGTTTAAAAATTGTCATCTCACCAGAACTGAAAACATTTCATGTTTTATTGTCTAATACTATTACTTTTAAACGATTATTATTATAAGAAGTTATGCGGCTCAATAGTTAACTGACTTTTACGAGGCTATAGGCCTACAGTTAAACGTACTGGTAATTGAACTTTTACACCGTGTCAAATAAGATATTAATCGTTACAAGGAAGCGTATGTAGCCCTCCCACCAATGATATGGCTCATTTCAATTTGTCTAGGGAAAATATAACCTTTTACACAACTCAGTGATGGGCAGTAGCGTCACTACATTTGTCAGTAGCTTGGCAGTAACGTCGCTATTTACAAAACCAAGTAACTTTTCAGTAGCTAAGCTCTTTTATTGATCAAGTACCGCAGTAGCGTCCTCGAAAGCTAATTTATCCTGGACCTTTCTGATGTTCATTCATAACAGGCTTCCCTGCAGCCATTAAACACAAAAATGAAGCAGTACATCACTTTAGGCGAGACGAGTGAAAATAGATAGATAGATATCGTCATTTCAAGTACACCAGACGCTGCTCATACATTTAAAATTAATTCTCCCCTAATTTTAAATGGGTAGTTTGCATGCAGATTCTAGACAACCGGATAACTAGAATGCTGTTGATATTTAGATACAGCTGAAGAAGATGATGAAAGTTAAAAAGTGAAAAGTCCGTGCTGTCTGCTCAGGGAGTCGAATTGCAAAACTGCACAAAATAGACGAAAGATGAAGGTAGGCGAGGTCTGCACTAATTTGTTTTCGTCTGCGTTTGAATACCTGACTCAACAGTCATACCTTCAAAAGTACGTCACTTTATAAGAGACGAGTGAAACTAAATATGTTTTCAGATGCCTTCTTTGTAATCCAAAGAAAAAGTTCCTGTCAACGTCAATGACATCCAACACAAACATACGACCACACGAATTTCATCCATTCAACCGTTTTTATCTGACTGACAGTTGTGTTGATCCCTAAAATTGCATTGACTTGGCATGCAGTTTGTTTAACTGAAAGTAGCTTCTAATGTATCAAACTACTTTTGACAGGTTTATGTAACTTAGCTTGCTACTTTTTTTTTGAGTGGTAGCTTCTGTGTAGTGAAGCTGAATTTATTATAGAGTAGCTGATAGCTTAGCTCACTACAAATATCAAGTAGCTTGCCCAACAATGCAACTCGGACACTTGAATTCGAAGTTGAGAAAAAAACACTTACATATTTATTTACACAACGTATTAACAAGCAAACAGTTAAACACCACAGACAAAGCACACAATACCAAAATGTTCTACTGACCGGTATAATTTAAAGTTGGTGCACTTTTGTTGGAGCTCGTAATCCATTCACGGCTCCACTGCACCTAGCAGCCTTTAGCTAGGTTTGTGTTGCGCATGAATATGTCCCGTTGGGAAACTTGAAACACTCCACTGCAAATGTCAATACCTTCTGTCCCGTCGTTTGAAGCAAACATTTTAGCTCCGCCATTGGTCTCCCATTATTAATCATTTCTCGTTTGGACTGAAAGTCCAGTTTTGAGAACTGCTTCAGGTTAGCAATGCAATATTCCATTTTCGCCGTCAAGGTCAAGTAGAAGTGTGTAGAAGTTCTCCAACGTCAGACTATATACCCGAGAATTGCGCTCATGCTCGCCCCCTTCACTGAATCCGTGCTACTGCCTGCCTCAGTAGCAATATTTTTCAATTCATTTTGAGCTCAACTCAAAGGTTTGGCGCTTGCGCACGCATGCGTAAAACCCAGTTTGGAGTGATTGCGCAATCCCTACTGAGGCACTGGCTCAGCTGTCCATAGACAGCAATGCATTTGCCTCAGTACACGGCACGTCTATGGCTGATCACTGTCACTGGGAACCGGAAATGCTCAAATTCAGCGATTTTGATAATAAAAAAGCTCGAAATGATCGGAATCATGCAGAAATGACACTCGTAACACAGATAACTAGAGAAATATGAATATTTATTTTATAATACAGAAAATATATATGATTATTATAATAAAAAAAAATATATATTTTTTTAATATTTTTTTTTTTTACTTTTCAAAATTACTCTGCCTCCCCTGCCTCCTATGACTGCACGTCCCTGACACACACACACACCAGAGAGAGAGAGCAAACAAGAGAGAATCAGGCATAAACACACAGGAAGGAATAGAGAGAGTGTTTCTGTTTGTGTGTGTGTGTGTGTGTGTGTGTGTGTGTATGTGTGTGTGTGTGTGTGTGTGTGTGTGTGTGTGAGAAAGAAAGAAACAAATGCTGAAACACAAAGGTGACACAAGCTGATACTCCTGCAGCAAACCTCCGTACTATCATTCAGAGTGTGTGTGTGTGTGTGTGTGTGTGTGTGTGTGTGTGTGTGTGTGTGTGTGTGTGTGTGTGTGTTGTGTGTGTGTGTGTGTGTGTGTGAAAGAAAGAAACAAATGCTGAAACACAAAGGTGACACAAGCTGATACTCCTGCAGCAAACCTCCGTACTATCATTCAGAGTGTGTGTGTGTGTGTGTGTGTGTGTGTGTGTGTGTGTGTGTGTGTGTGTGTGTGTGTGTGTGTGTGTGAAAGAAACAAACAAATGCTGAAACACAAAGGTGACACAAGCTGATACTCCTGCAGCAAACCTCCATAATATCATTCAGAGTGTGTGTGTGTGTGTGTGTTTTACGGAGTAGAAAGTCATTGCTCACTCCCGCCCTCTTCCCCACAGCTGTTGAGAGTAAACTGAAACTTCCCTGATCGTCAGCAGTTTTCCCAGCGCTAGTTCCTTCTCACCTTCCCACATGTAAAATTAGCACAACACTACACTGCACATTTCACCAGACACACACACACACACACACACACACACACACTGCACATTTTTACCAGACATCAGTTCATTTACAATATCGCTGTCATTTCATAATCACACCACTTACTGATTGAGGATGATCCCAAATAGCATTTAACAGTAAATTGCAAACAGTTATGAAGCCTAAATACAAAATGTAATGGAAGAAAGATTTTCAAGTGAGCGAAGAAAGCGATATTATACAGTGGATATTTTTCTTCGAGATGATGAAGCAGTCTTAGTGATGTACTACTTCACGGTGCACAACACAGTGATAGACTATTAGTGTCGGTTGTATCCTGAGCTGGCTTCTCGGTTATCCACTGTTGTGGCTGGCCTTTGTCCACACATACACCAGAGCATCCTGTGTTCAGGATCACCCACTAACACATGTTCTTTAGATACTCGAAGGAGAGAGAGGGCAAAGGGAAGTGTCTGTTTCTTCTAATTATGGAGCTCTAGGAAGATAAACATCACTGGAGATTCAGACCTTGCCCTGGAAAATGTGATGACTCTCTGTCTCTCTACAATTTAAATTCAAAAGAAGCTTTATTGGCATTACCATAACATTCTACAGTATTGCCAAAGCGTTTGGGTTGTGATGTAATGTTGTTATATGTGATTATATACTGTACATAATACATATATCTATACACAAGATACATCAAAAGGTCAAAGGGAGAAGTGGGAAAAATTAATAAAAATAGTCATCATCAAGAGAGTATGATGTTAACTACAATAACAAACATGAACATGAACATATATGAATTTAATGAATATACGGGCTGTCCCTCCAGTTATGGCAGGAAGTCACATATTGTGCAGAGAGAATGAGGCATTCCTCATTTTCTCCAATGAGGTATGAAAGCCTCCCCTCACTGCTCGCCAGCAGGAACTCGGGGACGACTTCACCAATGTTTTTAAAATGGTTTTGCCTAATGTCCTCATATTTTGTGCACTGTGTTAGGAAGTGCAGCCTCTACTGTTACTTGTTCACAGTGTGGACAAAGTCCGTTTTCCCTGGGCAGCCAGGTTTTGTCTGTGCCTACCCACCTCTTTGGCCAGGCTGTGTTCACTAAGTCGGTACTTTATCTCTCTCTCTCTCTGGGCCCTATCTTGCACCCAGCGCAATTGACATTGTCACCGACGCATGTATAATTCCTATCTTGCACCCGGCGCACAGCGCGATTTTCCCTCCAGAGGCGCGCTTCGAAATGTACTTGCGTCGACATGGGCGGGGGCGGAACAGAGAAGGCGTTTCTCTGGCGCAAGTGGTATTTTGCAGTTTCAAAACAACGCCGTGCGCCGTGCGCCATTGACCAAAAAAAAGCTGGTCTAATGTGAGGCGCAATGTCTAAAGTCTGTAACGCATATTCAGAACGCTATTTTAAGGACGCATGTGCTTGCCCGCATAGTATAGGACCTATAGGCTACACTTTACTTCTGTCGTCTTCACGAGAGATTTACACCAATTGTTTGGCAAGCCATATATAATTACAAGTAAAATAAAGTATTTACCACATGAGGAAATCATTGTGATATCCGTATCCAAGACATAGGCATACATCTAGCGTACACAATTGACCCAAATGATTCAGGTTAATTGAAGCTGCGTGACATTTGATTTATTGTATGGCTTTGTTGCATTTATTTAATGCCAGTATTATTATAAATCTTGTAAACTCATCTCTGTGTATGTGGACTTTATTTATGTACCTTGGGTTTGGTCAGCTGGTGCACTGGCTTGGGTGCCGATTTCCATGCCCCCAAATCCCTGCACGCTCTCAGGCGTGAGGGTAGACGTGGCGATGTCCTCTGCTGCCGTCAGATCCTGGGTCGAGGCAGATCCACCTCCCGTGAAGCCACGAGAATGTGTGTTACCTTCCAGCTTGGATGTCCCACGTCTCCGGACGTCATTATAGCGTTTTCGGCAACGTTTTCGGGTGCCCCGTTGAAACAATCACGGCAATATCTTGACATGCTTGCTTGACTTTGCTTACTTTTGGAGGGTTTCTCGCATCCCCATATATATCTATCTCCCGGCTTTTTACAAAGCCATACAATAAATCAAATGTCACTCAGCTTCAATTAACCTGAATCATTTGGGTCAATGTGTAGGCTACGCTAGATGTATGCCTATTTTTAAAATATCTTGGATATGGATATCACAATGATTTCCTCAAGTGGTAAATACTTTATTTTCCTTGTAATTATATATGGCTTGCCAAAAAATTGGTGTAAATCTCACGTGCGTCTCCGCTCAATGGTGTTTTGAGCCCTCAACTTCGACTGCCAGGCAGCGGCTGCCTGGAAGGTGGTTCCGCCCCCAAAACTCTTATCCAATCAATGTGCTTCCCAACTCCAAACCTCTGGTTCCGCCCCCAAACCTCTGGTCCAATCCAAACACTTTGAGCCCCAATTCAAACTTTCTGTATAGTGCTCTCATTCCAGCTCCAACTTCATTCCACCTCTCAGCAACGAGTGAAAGCTCCAACTTTACAAAGGTATGTAGCTAATATATTTCTATTTTAAACATGAAATGGCTAATTGTGTTTGCTTTAGGGCTGTACATGTAAGATGGGCCAGCTAATGTTATGTTTAGCATGCAATATGTTAACCATATTTAAAGATAGATCGTGCTAATCTTAGCTGTGGTAATGTCTTTTCAACCTGCTAGCTAGCTCAATCTGGTTAAAACATTAGGCAACAGTAAGCCTACAAAGTAAGATTTATTACTGTAGATTAATCACTGTATAAAATGGGCCGGCTAATGTTATCTATACCATGCAATATGTTAACATAAAGATAGATTATGCTAATCTTAGCTGTGGTAATGTCATTTCAACCTGCTAGCTAGCTAAATCTAATTTTAGCTGTGGTAATGTTATTTCAACCTGCTAGCTAGCTAAATCTGGTTAAAACATTAGGTAACAGTAAGCCTATAAAGTAAGATTAATTACTGTAGATATGTATTTAAGTGATTAATTACTGTAGATATGTATTTTAGTGATTGTTAATGGTTAGTGGTTATCTTTCAAATGACGTTGAGCTGCTTTGGAATAAGGGTAACTCTCAGGCAGCCAATTGGTTTTAGATACCTGTGAGGCACTTGATGTTGAGACTGGTTGACTACCAGGCTGCTTACTAACACTGGGTAACTCTCAGGCAGCCAATTGGCTTTGGGTGCCTGTGAGGCACTCGATGTTGATACTGGTTGACTTCCAGGCTGCTTTGGAATAAGGGTAACTGTCAGGCAGCCAATTGGTTTTAGATACCTTTGAGGCACTTGTTGAGACTGGTTGACTTCCAGGCTGCTTACTAACACTGGGTAACTCTCAGGCAGCCAATTGGCTTTGGGTGCCTGTGAGGCACTCGATGTTGAGACTGGTTGACTTCCAGGCTGCTTTGGAATAAGGGTAACTCTCAGGCAGCCATTGATTTTAAAGAAGTGGCCATGCTGCCTTCTCTAAACCCCACTATGGCCACAGGGAGAGCCACGGAGTTCAAGTAATTTGCAATATTCCACATCCTATATCTGGGCTCTGACAGGTATAATAGACATTATTTATCCTGAATTTATGTTTTTATCTTTTCCTCCAGACAACAGCTCCAGCACCTCGCCAACCAGGTGTGCTCAAATGAGGATTTTGGACTCCTTACACTCACCTTGGGACCAGGAATGGTAGAGGTGGTAGTTGACGTTTTTAAAAAGTGTGTTGACACACACATCGCAAACATTAACAATAAAAATAAAAGAATCTGTTGTTTGTTGTTGTTAATTAATAAAATAACTAGATGTTCTACATCACTGTGTATGTGTATTGAATTGGAAGTGTATTGAACTTGGCATCTTGATTTAACTAGTCTGATCATTTAGCTAGCTGGGCCTGAAATGAAATAAATACATTTCAACACTTATTTCTACAGCTTCCCATAAGGGTTTATTCCAGTAGAGTGTCACAAGTTAATGAAACCCCAACTTACATTAATTATTTAAAAAAAATGTATCATCAGAGGAAACACATGATGAATTGGAAGTGTATTGAACTTGGCATCTTGATTTAACTAGTCTGATCATTTAGCTAGCTGGGCCTGAAATGAAATAAATAAATTTCAAAACTTATTTCTACAGCTTCACATAAGGGTTTCTTCCAGTAGAGTGTCACAAGTTAATGAAACCCCAACTTACATTAATTATTTAAAAAAAATGTATCATCAGAGGACACACATGATGGAGGAGAGACATGACTGACGGGGTGTGACGTATTCTTTATTGAAAGGCCAAGGCCAAGTACAACACTCATACACACAGTAACCAAGTTGATACAGAATAATGTGAAAATGGTAAAAATCTAATTTCCTCAAAAAAATCCTCAGGAATATTCCCTTCAAGAATATCAAAGGATTGCTTGATTCTAGGGTCCCTTTCCTTCTTTAAGCCATCTTCGATTGACTTCAGCCAATTCTTCTCCATTGCCTGAAACGGGGAAAAAGTATGAAAACATAAGCCTATGACTCCCTGAGACACACATCCTAAACTATTTTATCTTGTGATGACCTGAACTGTAGGCTACATGGCCAGTGTTAAGCAGTCTAAAGCATAACGTTAATCCACCATGCCTAGATTCCTCTCCACTGGCTGTCACAAAGTCACCTGTATGAAGTCTATTAAAAAGCCTATTACAACAACTGGTGGCTGCCTCAGAGTTATCCTTATTCCAAAGCAGCCTGGAAGTCAACCAGTCTCAACATCGAGTGCCTCACAGGCACCCAAAGCCAATTGGCTGCCTGAGAGTTACCCAGTGTTAGTAAGCAGCCTGGAAGTCAACCAGTCTCAACAAGTGCCTCAAAGGTATCTAAAACCAATTGGCTGCCTGACAGTTACCCTTATTCCAAAGCAGCCTGGAAGTCAACCAGTATCAACATCGAGTGCCTCACAGGCACCCAAAGACAATTGGCTGCCTGAGAGTTACCCAGTGTTAGTAAGCAGCCTGGTAGTCAACCAGTCTCAACATCAAGTGCCTCACAGGTATCTAAAACCAATTGGCTGCCTGAGAGTTACCCTTATTCCAAAGCAGCTCAACGTCATTTGAAAGATAACCACTAACCATTAACAATTACTAAAATACATATCTACAGTAATTAATCACTTAAATACATATCTACAGTAATTAATCTTACTTTATAGGCTTACTGTTACCTAATGTTTTAACCAGATTTAGCTAGCTAGCAGGTTGAAATAACATTACCACAGCTAAAATTAGATTTAGCTAGCTAGCAGGTTGAAATGACATTACCACAGCTAAGATTAGCATAATCTATCTTTATGTTAACATATTGCATGGTAAAGATAACATTAGCCGGCCCATTTTATACAGTGATTAATCTACAGTAATACATTTTACTTTGTAGGCTTACTGTTACCTAATGTTTTAACCAGATTGAGCTAGCTAGCAGGTTGACAAGACATTACCACAGCTAAGATTAGCACGATCTATCTTTAAATATGGTTAACATATTGCATGCTAAACATAACATTAGCTGGCCCATCTTACATGTACAGCCCTGAAGCAAACACAATTAGCCATTTCATGTTTAAAATAGAAATATATTAGCTACATACCTTTGTAAAGTTGGAGCTTTCACTCGTTGCTGAGAGGTAGAATGAAGTTGGAGCTGGAATGAGAGCACTATACAGAAAGTTTGAATTTGGGCTCAAAGTGTTTGGATTGGACCAGAGGTTTGGGGGCGGAACCAGAGGTTTGGAGGTGGGAAGCACATTGATTGGATAAGAGTTTTGGGGGCGGAACCACCTTCCAGGCAGCCGCTGCCTGGCAGTCGAAGTTGAGGGCTCAAAACACCATTGAGCTCGGTCTCCTCGGCTGTGAACTTTTCCGGTCTTCCACCAGGTAATTCCGCCATCAAAATAACAAGCCGCTATGGACTATGCGCTCCTCGCTCTTAAAGGGAATGTGAGATGACGCTCGGATTGGTTTATTGCATATTACGCCCAAACCACACCTATGGCTGAGTAACCTCCTTTGGACCAACCCTTTTGACACTTGCGCTGGACGCAAGTGTGTTTTTTCCGCCGTTAAAATAGCAACTGCGCCATAGAGCCGCCCACACAGCTACTTGCGCTTGGCGCCGTCCTACTTGCGTTTCTGATCGGCAAGATAGGGCCCTCTCTCTCTCTCTCTCTCTCTCTCTCACACACACACACACACACACACACACACACACATCGAAAGTGTTTTCAAGGAAACTTAAAGCTAAAGCATACATCCCCAGTCAGATTCATATTTCTCAGTGCATGCGTGTGTTGGAATAGGCATAGACTTGTTCCGAGTATGGTTGTTTTTATGTGATTTTATGTTCTAATATTCAGTCCTATATGTGTGTCTTTGTATGTATGTATCAGTTTATGTGTATGTAGTGGCTTGTGTGTGAGTATTTCTAAGCGTGTGAGTGTATTTGTGAATGTGTGTGTTTTTGTGTATCTAATTGTGTGTGTGTTGTCTCCGGCAGTATGCTTTTAGCTGAGGGCACTGTAGACAGAGGCAGAGGTGTGCTGGCGGATTGGGAGCAGACTGGCGGTGCGGTGCGGTGCGGTGCGGAGGCCATCCCGGCCCTAATGAGGCCCATTAGAGGAGCCTCACGCCCAGGCAGCCTGAGCCACACGCTCAGCCCTGTGCTGACAGCTCTTCTGGCAGTTATGCCTAATCAGCCTGCCTCGCTCGCACCATGACCCAGGACTTTAACACACAATCACACACGCGCACACACACACACACACACACACACACACACACACATGCACACACACACACACACACACACCACACACACACACACACTCACACACACACACTGGTTACATACATACGCAAGATAGGGGAGCAGAAGAGAGTGCAGACAAAGAGACAGTTATGAGAGAGAGGGAGATAGCAAGAGAGGCCAAAAAGAAGATAATAGGGCAGTGTTGTAATGTTCCATACAGAGTTTAGTCCTTCTTCAGACACCTTCGTGTATCATATGTTTATCATGATGTCAACCTCCATCACCTACTGCTGACAGCATGTGTGCTCCTCTCATGTTGGTAACTCTGCACATAACAGAGAAAAACAGATAGATTAAAAGCATGCAGAGAGGCAGTATGGAGGCCGATCTCTTCTGTATAATTTCTCGCCCTGCATCTTAGAACTTCTCATGGGTAATGTGTGTCACATGGGCCTTTTAAGTAGATATGAACACATACTAACTGGAATAACCCAAAAATAGCCCCTCAAATGATTTATGTTTAAAAAAAAAGGGTCTGCCCCTCTCGCTTCATCCCTCTGTCCTGTTCTGTTTTCCCTTTTGCCTCGTTATTAACTTTTATATACAATCTTAAGACCCCCTGACGTGCAGAACTTAGTTCTTTTTAACTAAGTAAGCTACCCAGTTTATGTAGCAAGTAGCTGACTATAAAAGTATAAGCTAACGACATAATCAATTATTGCACTGAAATACTGTGTTTCTGTCATTGGTATGCCTTTCACTATCCCTAAATAATGTGTTATTTTCACCTTTTTGACTGTAACACCATTAATGGATGTGTCAGTACGCAGAGATGGCCAGTATTTCAATTACTTGTATTTGAAATACTAGTTAATTTGCTTTTGAGTATTTTGTAATTTGTATTTGATAGGGCCGATAAAAAATCGAATGTAATTTGTAACAAAATACTTTAGAGTGGAGTAATTTTGTTTTTAAAATAATCAAATTACTTTCTCCAGTGTTTAGGCAGAAAGAGATTTTTTTTCTGTCGGATTCTACCACGAGACCATCTTATCTGCCTCTGAATGTCATTGTCGAATCAGTCAATTTGCCAAAGTGTTGCTTCGTATGGCCCGCCCCTTTTTGGGGCGAAAAGGAAATCACCCCAGATCTCTCTCATTGACTCTCATGTTAAATAATTTTTTTTTTCACAAAACAGGGTTGTGGTCGAAAACTTAGAAAGCTGTCTTGATCCTTGTCAATTTATCTTCAGTGCACCGACTTAAAGGAGGTTCTTTCAAAGAGCGAATCGAGTTGTTGCACTGAACGTTAGCCATCTTGACACAATGTGACTTGATGAAAGCCGTGTGATGTCCTTATACGCAATTAGAGCTAAGGTCCGGGACGCGATCTGGCACTCCGCGCCTGGGCGAGACTCTCCACTTTGTGAATGAGGCGCACCTCACCTAGGACGCGATCTGGCACTCCGCGCCTGGGCGAGACTCTCCACTTTGTGAATGAGGCGCACCTCACCTAGGACGCGATCTGGCACTCCGCGCCTGGGCGAGACGCTCCACTTTGTGAATGAGGCGCGCCTCACCTAGGACGCGATCTGGCACTCCACGCCGCATTGCATAGAGGCAGGGGCCCGGGCGCACATGAGACTCTTATTAAAGATCTTAGCCTACTATAAACGTTGTTGAGACTCGCACTTGTAAGATTCTTTCCAGTATTTAGACTAACTATCCCTAATCACAAAAGGTGGTTTCCGTTGGTTGTAGAATGGAGTCTCAATCAAGGAAGCTGAAGCGGTTCGGATCAGAGCCAGAGATATTTCTTGTAGTTGATAAGAAATATCACCAAGTACTTTTCTGAGTCTAAGTATTTCTAAGTTCAAAATGGAACAGAGTCTGTGGGGACCCACGCAAGCCCGCGTGGAGAGGAGATGGTGTCCGTCTCTCGTGGTCGTAGCTCTGATCAGCAAAATGGGGGTTGCTCACCCATTTTAACTGGATGCATTACGTAAATCAGGAGAAATGCACAACATCTATGGAGTTTAACACACACACGCATACATGACCATGGCTCTCCATCACTGTCCTTCAGGCTGATAACAAGACTCCAGGATGATTGCCACACAGGGCCTAAAGAGACATTTTATAAACACCGGACCCGTCTCTGGTAGGCACCATGGCCTCGTTACGTTATGTGAATCTATCAACTTTGACTGGAATGTTGGGGCCTCCTGAGACACAGAAGAGCTGACACTTTAAGAGCTATACAGGGGAAATATCACTGGAATCTAACACACTAAAGATCTTACTCATTCTCACAGAGACAAAACAAATAGCTACACGGTCATTTATCTGTGTGATGTCACATGTGTGCGCCAGTGTTGTCAATCACATGTGGGCGCCAATGTTGTCAAAGATAATCTGTAACTTGTGGAAGTTGTATTGTTAAACGTTGAGTACTTTGGTAGATTAAAGTATAAACTTTGAAAACAAATGCTAGTACAACTTCTATACGTTATCTGTAAGGTTGTGAGTGTGCAGTGGTAATGTAAGTTGGATTTGTAAAATGTATTTTAGGAAATAAATGACATTGCTTGACGTGTAGCTATTTGTCTCTGTTTTGTTACCGACTTTCAACTTAATAAAAATCTCAACAACGTTTATAGTAGGCTACGTGTATTGTTTTGTCTCTGTGAGAATGAGTAAGATCTTTAGTAAGAGTCTCAACAACGTTTATAGTAGGCTAAGATCTTTAAAAAGAGTCTCATCAGCGCGGAGTGCCAGATCGTGTCCTAGGTGAGGCGCGCCTCATTCACAAAGTGGAGCTTTGAGCTCAGGCGAGGAGTGCCAGATCGCGTCCTAGTCCTTACCTTGCAATTACGTATGACGAAAGCACGTGGGGATAGCCCTCCCGGAAGCCATAGAGATTGCAATGAGAGCCCTGTGGCGGCGGTTACAAACATGAAAAAAAGGATACGGAACCACTGACATGGGCCCGTCATAATAGCCTGCACATGGCCCCGTGGTTACTTCGTTACGCCACTGAATAGCCCAAACCTGAATGTTCTGCTATACCAAATTGTGAGAAAACTGAAAATTCAGAAAAAGTATTTCCTGTATTTTAAAAATACAAAATACATGTATTGTATTTAGTTACATTTTCTGGCAACAGTATTTTGTATTTTATTTTGATACATTTATTTGAGGGGTATTTTGTATTTTGTATCAAAATACATTTTGATGTATTTTTGCCCATCTAGTACGTTAGGTGAATTGAATAACGCTCCACTAAACATCATTGCCAGAAGGAGTTGGCCTCTACACCTCACTACAAGCATGAGATCACATACAGAGAAGAATACCTATACAAACACACACACACATTCACCTACACACATCTCTTTCTATCTCTCTCTCTCTGTCTCTCACTCTCTCTCTCTCTCTCTGTGTCACACACACACACACATAAATACACAAAGAAACACACTCAAAGAAACAGAACCGGCATGGAATGAACACTTCTTTGGGCACTGACCTTGGGCTGTGCTGGGTGTCTGAGACCTTGGCTGGTTAATTGGCGCGTCGGACCCTTATCTGCTCTGGGATCTGCTGGGCTATACAGCCACTAATGGCCTGACATGCTGATGACAGAAGAACACCAGTCCTGGGACAATGATGTGCTGCCAGCTGAAACGAGGAGGAGAGCACCAGAGGCCTCTGCTTATCGCTGAGACGACACTGAGCGTCCATACAGGAGAGACCACTGAGGAGAGAGCAGAC
This sequence comes from Sprattus sprattus, assembly GCF_963457725.1. Classification (NCBI taxonomy): domain Eukaryota; kingdom Metazoa; phylum Chordata; class Actinopteri; order Clupeiformes; family Clupeidae; genus Sprattus; species Sprattus sprattus. The sequence continues at coordinate 3,314,253 of NC_137927.1, read as the reverse complement.
TGAGACTAGACTGAGCGTCCATACAGGAGAGACCACTGAGGAGAGAGCAGACTGAGACTACACTGAGCATGCATACAGGAGAGGCCACTGAGGAGAGAGCAGACTGAAGCGACGGAGAGAAAACGATGTGACAAGGGACGTGTTTCATGGGAGAAGGGGAGATAAAAGTAACATTCCCTGCATTCAGCATGGTCTGGGACTGCTCCATTAGACTCAAAGGTCATGGGAATCAATAAAACAACCGAGGAAGTGACTAGATAAAAGCAAAAAGAGAGTTACAGGACCTAATGAGGTATGAGCATCTGAATATCTTGGCATAGATTTAAATTACTTTAAATGACTTCTGCGATTTGATGACACCATGCTTTGTTTTTTAATTATAATCTTCAGAGAACCTGGGCCAGGTTTCCCCCAAAGCATCGTAAGCCAAATGAGTTTGTAGAATGCCTCTTGTGAACCATCTTACAATTTACAATTACAGCTTGAAAACGCTCATAGGTTTACGTGTGCTCCAGAGGGGATGGATTTAGACGGGTAAGAGCTTCTTAACAGGGGTCACCAGGAGGACGTACAGGAACATACTGTTAAAAATTAACGATACATTTATCAATGGTACATTCCCATCCTTTACTATATTTTATTTAATTTTTCAGCTTTTAGCTTCTTTTCTAAGGCAAATCCCACATTTTGTAGCATGGTGTGGGAAGAACCAGTTTCTCTTAAATGTGGCCAAGACGGGAGAGATGGTTGTGGATTTTAGGACTAAGCTGAGGACCATTTCCATCCTGGGAGAAGAGGTGGAGGTGGAGGTGGTGGAGGTCCACCGTTATATGGGTGTTCACCTTGACAACAGACTGGACTGGAAATCTAACACTGAGGCTAAATACAGGAAGATCCTTCAGTGGGTGCAGCAAAATGGTGAATGTATTTTATCAGGCTGCTCAACATAATGGACAACACTTCACATCCCCTGCACGACCTACTGGTCAGCAACCTGAGTGTTTTCAACTCTGCTGTAAAAAGGGCCGCCACAGGAAGTCATTCCAACCACAGGATGTCTTTCCTGCCCGCCACAACAGCAATAAATACCTCTGTACCGACTAGTAGTATAGTCGTTTTGATATACAGTATATATATATATATATATATTATGGCATGCCGTTCAGGAAATTAACATTTGAATATATACGTATATACAAAACTCTGAATATATATATACAAAAGTCTGAATATATATACAAAACTCTGAATATATATACAAAAGTCTGAATATGTATATACAAAAGTCTGAATATGTATATACAAAAGTCTGAATATATATACAAAAGTCTGAATATATATGTATACAAAAGTCTGAATATATATACAAAACTCTGAATATATATACAAAAGTCTGAATATATATACAAAAGTCTGAATATATATACAAAACGAAGTCTGAATATATATATACAAAACTCTGAACTCTGAAGCGCTCAATCCGTCTTTGTCCGCCATATTGGATTGAGCGCTTCCTATTAAATCAATGGTACCAAAATGTTTGTAATAACGTATTTTCTGCTTCATGAAATACTGTTTTTCTGTTATATTGTTAAATTTTGACATTGATTTCTCACTGGAAATGCAATAATAACACGTTTATTTTACACCGTTTGACTTCACGAAGGATATTTTTAGAGGCAATTTCTCCATTGACTTGACTGGGGTCTTGTCAAAACCTTCGTAATTACTTGTTTTCTGCTTCATGAAATACTGTTTTTCTGTTATATGGCTGAAATATCATCTATCTATCTATCTATGTATTTCTCTCTCTTTCTCTATCCCTCTATTCATCTTCAATCCTTCAATCCATCCCTGCTTTGGCTTAGATAATAAGTAAAGAATGATGTGAAGAAGAATAAGGGACTGTTTTCCCACCACACACTTTCATCCAAAACGACCAGCAAGAAAGGAACAATACAGAGGGTACAACCATGCAATACAACACAAGAAAGGAACAATACAGACAGCACAACCATGCAATACAACACAAACATGTACTGCACATGTACTGTCCCTTTCCCTGCGTTTCGTCAGATACTTCCCCTGGTATTGTGCTTCAGAGACCATATACCACATCTGGAGGAACATACACTGTGAGTTTTCAACTGTTGGAATGAGGATGAGATGAGGAAATATACTACTGCATGTTGTGTGAGTCAAAATTAATCATCTATATTACAGTAAAGACACACTTCTGACCTAGTGTTACTACCAGCCGTGTCAGATAGGCAGATATGCCCACTCTTATATGACACTACTGTAGAGAAGATCATGGCTGGTGAAAATAAACCTCATTTATTTTCCATCAAGTTGTGATGAGCCTCACATGCTAAATAAACAATACATTGTCAATGCAGCACACAAAGAAGATGTGAAAAAAAACACATTATATATGTTTATATCTATGTAAATATAGATACTGTATATATACTGCTCATGGAGAAGAGATGTATGTGCCGGGCTTCCCAACCCACACTTGTGTTTATTCCTGGAGATCCCATACTTACCGTCCCCCAGTCGTCCTCTCAGGCCCGACTAGCACTGACAATGGAGAGTAATAATGTGTGACTGTTGGCCTTTCATGGTGGTTTCTTGTCCGTGCTGGCATGACGAACAGGGTGTTGGAATGTGACATTAAACAAACATGACCCTTCACAGCCGTGCATTCCTGCTCCACTAGGGGATTGGATTTGGAGCTCTCAATGAATACATCTCTCTTTTGGTCATGTGGACTATCAGCTCAAAATCGGCCCAGCCGTTGAGATTATGCTGTTATTATTATGCTATTATATGCCAGCAAACGTATCTCTTTCCAGGATCTATGAGAAAAGGTTTGAGCTGGCAGTTGCAGTTTAATATTAAAACACACACACACACACACACACACACATGCACACACACACACACACACACAAAACCACACATAGAAGCTCTAGAACCTAGTGCTATGCATGTGGTGTCTGCACTTTATATTTCAAACCTTATTTATTTACGCAGCTTAGGTGCTGATTATTTCTCTTCTCAGTTGTCTGCATTCTTTCTCTGTAAAGTCTGTCATTAGGCATAATGTTTGCTCATGCACAGAAGTTCGGTTTCTCATTGGTTCTCTGGCTCTTTCTGTAGAAGGCTGTAGGCTGCTAAAGGCTGAATACATTTGGCTTATTGATTTTGCTATTAAGCAGGTATGTCATTAGTCCACCTCTATTACAAACCTAAGTGCATATTGATTTTATATTGTATTTGTCATCATCAACAATCAGGATACATCACAATCAATGATAAAAATAGTTGGAGCTCCTGACAGGAAAGTTGAGGTAGGGTTTTACAAATAAAACTCCACAGTTCTTTATGTAAATGTCCCAAAAAGCCTTCAACATTTGCGAGCTCTCTACTGAGAGAGAGATCACTGAGCCTGATGTGCTCACTTATCACTGTGATTTCTACACCCATCCACCGTTTGATTTCACAACGCCTCTGATGTGAGACTGAGGAGAAACTGAGTAAAAAAAAGCAGAGAGAGAGAGACAGAGAAAAAAAGAAATAAAGAAAGAGAGAAAGAGCTTTGGAGACAATGCTCTGCCTTCATCGCTAATGAGATTTATACCACAGGAGGACTGTGTGCATCACAGAGAGAGAGAGAGGGAAATTGACAGATGTGGATGATATCCTGAATGTATAGCTTTTGTAAGTAATTAGAGCTCACTTTCAGGGAATCAAAGACGCAAGCCTGACATTTAATTTTCTTCCAAAGATCCCCCCTCCCCCCCCTACTCCCCCAACCCCCGACTGGAGTGCTTATCTTTATAGCGAGATAAATAAGCTCACTGTGAAAGACTCTAACCTCACCTTCCTCTGTAATAGCTACATATTCTGAAGATGTAGTGTTAGGGGCTTTGCATTCAGGATTTGTTTTCAGAGCCATTATACTACATAGACCAAATTAAACCGCAGTTTCCCAGAAATTAGTGTGAGAAAGACATCGCTTAGTGTGTAGAGGTATTTGTGCTTGTGTGTGTGTGTGTGTTTGTTGTGGTAACATGTCTATAATAAAATGATAATATCTTGGGATTCATATGGAATTGCTTTTTAAATGTGGTAGTAATGGTAGGATGTAATGGTAAGATTTTAAATGCAGCAATGAAATGGCAAGCTGCGGTATTGTTCCAGTAATAACTGTTTCAGCTTTTGGTCCATCATTCAACTTTAGTCATATTAGAGACGTTAAATAGAAACAAGCAATTCAGTAATTTACAGCCCTGATACCATGCAATTGCCATTAAAAAAAGTTATTTGTTTCTGGAATTATTACTTAGCATTTAATTGCTACATTTAAAACCTCACCATTACTAAAAAGTTATTCCATTTGAACTCCAATATATAACCATTTTATAACATGTTACCACAACAAATGGTTGATCGTTGTTTATTTTATTTTCCTGATTATTAACCGCACCATATATAAACCGCATTACAGTATTGTATGTGATTTTATAAAACAATCCTGTGTATTGATCGCACCCGTGTATTAACCGCCCTTAATCCTCAGGATTGTATAATGTCTATGTGAAGCCATTTAACATCACCCAAAAGTGGTTGTGATAACTTTGAATGCAAGACTGCCTTTTAATGGTGAGCTGATACCAGGCGAACAACAAATGCATTTCCGTGTACAGGATGCACCCGAGTATTAACCGCAAGGCTGCAGAAATTTGGCAAAATCAATGTATACGTTTTTCTCACTAATCTCTGTGAACTCGACCCAGCCTGTGATGAACATACCCAGCCTGCAGGGATCATAAGAGCATGGGGGCTCTGGACAGTAAGACAGCTAAAAGCGAGCCTACCATGGAATCAATAAAAAATAGCCCAGATGCAGGCTAAAGAAAAAGACAATGAAGCCAAGTCCCCACACTGTCATCCTGGCAAAGATGCGTAGCCCTTTGTGATCTGTAGTAACGCCATTAAGAGCAGATCATCACAGTAGTTATCAGTACATATCAGTATGTAACAGTACTATGTTTTGTTACTTTTGTTATCTGTTACAATCACTAAACCTAATAATAGCTCTATCTAATTACAAAACAGAAAATACTCATATTACACTGTATTCAATAGAATAGCAAGACTGTATTTAAGCAATATAGCACGAGTGGGAGTGGGGTAGGTAAGGGATAATCCCACGGGTGGTGTTCGGCCGTATCCGCAACAAAGAAATAGTTCCATTGTCAACGTCTTGGAATTTTAAAAACTTTGAATAAACGGTTATCATCAATGCAAACGTTTCATCGCGGAGTGATTTATTTTTAGCTGTGAAAAGTCCCGTAACTGTAGGTATGTTGACGAATAACCTATAGCATGGAACGTCTCTCGTCCAATCAGAAACAGCTAAATTACGCGCTAGAACCCAATTGTTTTATAATGTGACATAACGGTTGCTTGGTAATGCTTCAGTTGAATCCTCTAAATCAGACTGCTATAGTCATGTAATTACAGTAACATGCAACAAACTGACACCACATTCTGCCATATCATGATAGTCATTTTCAGTGTTATGAAAGTGTCATGTTTCCATCATTAGTTATTGTCTGAACAACACTGAAGATAGATGCATTATAATCATATTAGTGCACAAAGTAAGCTGCATCACGTCACATTCTGAGAAAATGCAATAACAGTTACTTAGTAACCTGAAACTATAATATCACAAATAAAGACAATTACTGAGTCATTTGACAATATAATATCAGTTGGGTCCAACTGTCCTGAGGATGATGATGAGATATTGCACCTGACATAACAAGGCTCAACACATCCCTAAGAAGGAGGGTTCAACTAAGGTCTAGCAGTTTGCATGGGGTATAGCTTGAATCTCAAGTCATCTATCCAAATCCGAGCCAGATCCGAGACTAATCTGTAATCTTGTCTGCTGCTGTTAAGGAATAAGGGAAGAATTGATGCCGTGTTATAAGTTTCAGGTCCAAAAGAGCATTGCTTTAGATCTGTTCCGGTACGAGAGGACAGGAGGCAGAGCTCTTGGATAAGTGGCGATGAGTTAGGATGAGCCTAACTGAATTTGCCTCACAGTGGGACTCGCAGCTCTTGTGAATTTTAAGTCTTTTATATTTTGAGTGGAGCACACTCAAACACTATCAATCAATGAAGGGAACACAGACACAGTTGCCACATTTATTTTTCCTCAGTCACCATAACGTAAATTCAGCCATGAGAAAGAACACAAGAAATAGATGCGCTGTGACAGACACCCATATTTAGTAAGGGGGACATACACCAGGCTCTCATACGTATATGTGAGCAGCAGATAAATTAGCGTGCTAACACTGCTCCCGAATTGGGCTGTGAAGTAGCACAGACAGGATTTTTTAGCTCTTTCCTCCATGACAGGAGGGAGCGTGCAATCAATCTCGACTAGTGCCAGGCACGTCCTGGACGTGGTGACGAATCTCATATTTCCATGTCATGCTGCTGTAAGACTCACGCAACCAGACAGACTGCCAGCCAGCCATTTTTGTGTGTGTGTGTGTATGTCTATGCATGTTTGTGTGTGTGTGTGAGAGAGAGAGTCTTTGTGTGTGCATTTGTGTCTGTGTGTGTGTGTGTGTCTGTATATCTATGCATGTGTGTGTGTGTGAGAGAGAGAGAGTCTTTGTATGTGCATGTGTGTGTGTGTGTGTGGGTGTGTGTGTGTGTGTGTGTGTGTGCGTGTGTGTGTGTGTGTGTGTTTGCATGTCTATGCGTGCATGTGTGTATGTGAGAGAGAGTATGTGTATGTGCATATGTGCGTGTGTGTGTGTTTGTGTTTGTATGTCTATGCTTGCGTGTGTGTGTGAGAGAGAGAGTCTTTGTATGTGTATATGTGCGTGTGTGTGTGAAGGCATGTTGTGCCTGCCACTCCCACATTCTTCTCTTTGGCTGCAGTGGCCCTTGCGATTAAGGACTGTGCATGCTTCTTAAGTCAGTTCTTTTAAAGCTTACATAGCTTAGCTGCAGAAGACTACAAAAACATTGTGCTTTGTGCGTTTTGTAAGTCTGTGTGTATGGACCTGTCTCTCTGTGTGTGTGTGTGTGTGTGTGTGTGAATATATGCATGTCTGAGTGAAAGCTATTTTGTATGTCGTTTGACCCTAAGCGACACTCACTAAAACGCATGAGAGAATGCAAAAGAATTATGTGAGGAACTATGATCTTTTTTTTAACAATTGCATGCTTTGTGTCCTAAAATAAATACATGAATAATAAAATAGACAAAGCAAGTTAACAAACAAACAAACAAACAAAAAACAAAAAAATAAACTAAGTTTTGGAAATAAGTCAAAAGTTTGTTCTTTGTAAACTTTGTGTTTAGCATGGGACCTAAAAGGATAAAGCTTTTGGGCACGGCTCCAACAGCGCCTTAGGAAACAGACATGGCCCAGGCAAACATGGACATACGGCGCATTGTGCTTCTAAATTCAACGTCCGTATGGTCAGGGTTCTAATTCTCCGCAGGTCCCCCCCCAACCCCCCTCTCTTTCTCTCTTGCCCTACTGTTCTCTTTCTCCTTCTTACACACTCTCTTTCCTTCTCCCACTCTCTCTCTCTCTTTCTCTCTCTCTCTCTCTCCAAACCCTTGCTGAAGCACAGCTGAGCCGTTATCCTTCACAGTTTATGCTAATCTCACAGAGGCGCCCATTATGTTTATTCCTCATTAAAATTTCATCAGCTCTGTCAAACAGAGGAGATTAAGATGGGGAGTGGGAGGTCGTGGGGTGGGGGTGGGGGGGCTTCTCTATCCTCCGTGTTTATTGGTTTATCCTCCCCACCCCACCCCACCCTTATGTCATGATCTCTGCTCATCAGACCACCACCCGGCCCCCTCATCCAAATTGAAACTTTCTAGAAAGTTCAAGGAACGTGATCTAAATGGAGGAGAGGCGACTGCTACCCACAGATTTAGTTCACAAACAGTCTGGTCTATTTCACACGCTGCCTAATGCTGTTTAGTTTTTGTTCTGTGTAATTAAGCAAAGATACTAATTTGCACAGTGTTTAATAGTTGTGTTTGTAATGGTCTTTAATAACATTATAATGTCTGTAAAGGTGCACTTTATGGAGAGTAAGCTATTAAGTACATGGAAGGGTGTTTCATAACCGTGCATAATCAGCTTTGCAAATTTATATCAAACTATACCACAAGTGATGCAAATTAAAGTTGGTGACATAATGAACCGCACAGGCAGCTATTACTGTCCTCGTTTCCCATGGGGATATATCTTTTAGCTTCATGGCTTTCATTTCCCTGGAGGCAGCTTGGTCAAATCACTTCTACCTGACTTTGGAATGGGGTCGAGGAACATTAGCAGTCAAGCTTGGCACAACTGGAAGTTTCAATAGGATGACTAAAGGAACAACAATAGACTCTACAGCTTGAAACATAGGTTGTCCGTAATAACAGCTGCTGTAATATGATGGCCTCTGTGGTTTACCCAAAACAGCGCAAGATCCAAGCTGAGAAAAGTCAATGTAAAATCCTAAACAGAAGTAGAATGGCAGGGAGAATAAACAACAGGAAGGAACACAGGATGAAGCACAAAACTGATATTCAGGATTAGTGCTAGAGATAGCAGGGGACAAGAGCAACCAATATCTAACAAAGGACATAACCAAATGGCAGGGTTGGAATACCAAAACAGAACAGGTGAAACTAGCATTCAGGTAATTGAGCACGCTGAGAGAGAACTGGAAGGAGCGGAGTGGATTATGGAACTGGGGTACATGACACCCCCATAAGGGCCCATAATGTTAACCTGGTAATTATTGTAACAAGAACACTTTGAATGCCATCTTGAAATTGAAACTGAAAGACACCCAACATGCACCACCCAGCTAATCTCACACAGGTCTTTCACACAAAAGCTGCAAGCATCTAGCAATTTCAGAAGAAATACGTTGGTAACACTTTATAATAACTACACACAATTCATCATTTATTAAGCATTTGTTACCTATTAGGTAATGGTTTGTTCACCATTAGTTATTTATTGTTCATATATAACGTATCAGTAGTAAAGCATTTCTTCACACATTTATAAACGGTTTGTTCATAGTAAATAAGCCTTCTAAAAAACTATTAAATAATGGTTTGTACACCATTAGTTATTTATTGTTCATACATAACGTATCATTAGTAAAGCTTTTTTTACACAGTTATAAATGGTTTGTTCATAGTAAATAAGCCTTCTAAAAAACTATTAAATAATGGTTTGTTCACCATTAGTTATTTATTGTTCATACGTAACGTATCATTAGTAAAGCATTTTTTTCACAGTTATAAATGGTTTGTTCATAGTAAATAATTCTTCTAAAAAACATTAAATAATTGTTTGTTCACCATTAGTTATGTCTTTTTCATACATAATGTTACATTAGTAAAGCATTTGTTAACACAGTTACAAATGGTTTGTTCATAGTTCATTGTTATCTAGGTACTTAGGAATGTGTAAGGCCGGTTACAACCTGGAAGTTGATGATTAACAGACTATCTACACCTACATTTGTTCATGCCTTAAATAAAATGTTATGATTTAGAAATAGGCCTCAACTTATAGCTGGGGTGTTAATACATATGTTACAAATACTTACCAATTAGGTTATCCATGATTAATTCATGAGTTACTACGGATTAGTTGACTACATGGTGTGAGCCCATCTAAAGTGAGCACTTTCTATGCTTTATAAAACATTTATAAACGAATTGCAAACATAACCTGGACACAAATATGTATTATTCTATTTGGACATGCCTTCAGAACTATGCCTACGGATAGTTAGTGTTACTGCATCTTTAACAAGCACTTAACAACACTTCAATTCATGATTAACTCATGAGTTACTACTGATTAGTTGACTATATGGTGTGAGCCCATCTAAAGTGAGGACTTGCTATGCTTTACAAAGCATTTATAAATGAGTGGCAAACATAACCTGGACACAAATATGTATTATTCTATTTGGACATGCCTTCAGAACTATGCCTACGGATAGTTAGTGTTACTGCATCTTTAACAAGCACTTAACAACACTTCAATTCATGATTAACTCATGAGTTACTACTGATTAGTTGACTATATGGTGTGAGCTCATCTAAAGTGAGGACTTCCTATGCTTTACAAAGCATAAACAGAATGAAAAGCTAGCAGATGCCAAAGAGACACAAGTAGAATTAGTATTATTTCAAGAAAAGGGAAAGAAATGTCAAAGTGTTGAAAACGTACAAATATTTATTTAAAACTAAATACATTATAATTATTATTTTCAACACAAATTGTGTTATTAAACAGTGACTAAGATCACACACCCCAGGGGGAAAAAAAGAAACTGAAAATTAGCTATGAACAATGGTATTGAACAAACAAAAAAAGGCAAATTACAATACATAAAAAAAATACCATTAATGCATACTTATGTTGTCATAAAACAAACAAACAAACAACAATATAAACATATGTATGTACAATTAATTAACACTACCTAGGCCTACTTATATTTTTTTGAGATGTCGTGCATTAGCCGACCAAATGCACCATGGTGGTGCTTTTTCGCCAGCCACTCATTCCACTCTATGAGTGACAAATGGTCAGAGAGCAGACTTTCTGACCGATTTCCCCTCAGTCTCCATATTTGCTCCTTGTATGAGCGCCAGGCCCTCTCCACGTGCTGGGTATGAGCCCCAGTACGCGGATCAACATACCACCTACTGTGATTCACAGTATGATGGTGGTACCCAAGACCTGAGAGTACACGGTAGGAACGCCATTCATCACTTATAATTGACGTCCCTGGTTTGACATGGTGAACTATTAAAGGCACGAGGTGCCCCCTGGATCTCTTCTCCACAAGGCGCAAAACTGGCCTCCTTGCCTCTCCATTCACTCCAAGCATCCCAAATACCCACTTCCGCCGTCTCCACCCACCAGCCATCCTTCCTCTTCCATACTTATACAGGAAAAAAACAATACAGATATAATCAGTTATATATTTATACAATCATATTACTATAAAAAATAACTTGATTAACTACTGTTTTTCACAAGTATCAAAATGTTGTAAACTAAAGCTAAAAATATACCTTTCGTTTGTGTCGAAAATGGCTCTCATCAATAGCTACAAACTCCCTTCTCCCACCAATCTGCTGACGTGTCCGCCTCCTCAACCTCTCCATCGCAAACACGCATACCTCCCTTATTTTTTTGGCGATTTTGGTCAGAGTGGCTGAACTGGCTGCAATGCTGTCTTCCATCATGTCAATTTGTCTTAGTCTAAGACCCTGTGAAAATCTTCAAAGGTAAATACAAAAAATTTTGTACTGTTAATACATTTAACACAACCAGGAGACCAGGAAAAAGCAAAACAATACACTGTATTGTTTCTTCAATAATTAATTCAGCTTGACTGGCTTAAAGTCTTGCTACGCAGTTTCTTAGCTAGAACATGTATTTGGTCACATACAGCAATCATCTCGTAACGATCCACTAGCTGCCTGTCCGCTGAATATGCTAGCTCTCTGTTTTGTTTGAAACAACACCCGTGTGACGGCACCCAAAAATGTTTCGAGAACCTTCAACATAGAAATGTGGTTAACATCATATTCAGACAATCAAGCACATATTAACCGAGCACTCTATACTATTCATTTCGTTCTTTTATTTATTTTTAAAAAGAAAATGCTTTGCATGTTTCAAGTACTCAAAATATAGGCTCTTTTTCTCGGTGTGTTTTACTTTGGTAACACTTTATTTGAAGGTAGTGTCATAGTAGCGACATGACACTGTCATAACTGTGATATGTGTCATGACAAAACCCGAATTACACTTAATGACAGCAGTCATTAACGATAATGACATTGACATAATGTTTATGACACGTTCATGACTGTGTCTTATCACATTTATGACAGTGTCATGTCGCTACTATGATGCTACCTTCAAATAAAGTGTTACCTTTACTTTTCTACACTTCCTCTGCTCAAGTGCATGGTGCTATTTCAGAAGGTCCTTGCACACCTAACAGCTGAACTCTAAAGGCTCTCTGTCTCTACTACCTAGCAGCCACCATGGCTAGCAACACAACAGTCTTTCTACGCATTATCTGTTTTAACTTTCAATGGCATGTTAAGTCACTTTTGCATTGTCATGCACTGGTAATTTCTTGGATTAACATTTGTAGTTATTTTTGCTAATAGGGTTGTATAAAGGTGGTTATATTATATACCTATTGTTAACCTTACACATAACGCATAACACTAAAAAGTACCAACATAGCCAATAATAACAAGCAATGACAAATATAATGTTAACTCAACAATAGCACATACATTACAATAATACGAATAATAATGCAATCATAATACTTTGAGTGGCTTAAACATGTTCAGCTACAAAACAAATAGTAATCAATTAAAATAAAAAGGTAAAACTATAAAAAGTTCATAAAAGTATGGCTCCATAATCAATTACATTAACAGAATGGTGAGGTGATTTCTTAAAACTCAAATGTATTGCTTACCTACCTGTAAATGAATTGCATCCAATTTTTCAGAGAGACCTTTGAATGACTGAACATTGACTTATGCCGCACAGATTTTTGTTTGGGCTTTCTGTAATGTGCAGCCCGTCGACAGATCCTAACAAACAGTAACATACCGTTGTTGTTATTTAGAGAGGTGCATCATACAATTAAAATACAATCAGCACAATTGTACATGTCCCCATATTTTACTATAAACTACAAAATACATGATAAGGAAAAGCCCACATATTGAGAACTATGAATGGTAATGTCATGCATATTACTGAACAGCGCCAAAAGATGTAGTGGCCATAAATAGGCTAAATTCACGAGGAGAGAGTGTGCGCGCTTTAGTTCAAATGTGTGTGGCATACCCCCCATTTTGTTTTTTCTTTGGTCCCTTTTTTCATGATTTTGTGGCCTTTTATTTTATTTACTTACGATGCTGTTGCATGTTTTGGCCTATAGATGGCGCTGTTAAACCAGAGTTAATGCAGTTTGCATGACGGTTAGGATGAAAAAGAGCTAACAGAGACGAAGTTGTCGAGAGAGAGAAAAGGGAGGCAGTCGTTGCTTATGAAGTGAGCTGAAATATGTGTAAATGTGTAAATAAATGAAGACAATCTTTCCCTGCACACTGTTTAGAGTTACTTTCTTCAAGTGTGCAACATGTGCACCCCAAGTAGGCTCAGTCTAGTCCCATATGACGTTGAAGAGATAAATTACTTCGGTTTTTTTTTTTTTTTACAATAAAAACTTGCAGCATATCATGCTATTCAAACTGAATGTATCTCATCTCAGCTATCCATTTCTTACCAAGCATATTGGTCCACACAGTTTCCTCTTCTCTTCAGCTCCATGCTATGATAGCATATACTGCATTTCATTTTTCTTCTCAAAAGTTTCTTCCTCTGAAACCACTTAATAAGCTTCCAAGCATTTTGTTTAGAAACATCCTGATGTATAAGGTTTCTCACACTCCTGAATCTTGTCATTGCACTGGTGGTGAATGATGCCGCCAGAATGATGCTGCCACAGAATCTAACGCCTGCGTTCAGTAGGGATCGCGTCATCAACGTGGGACAAAGAAAGGTTTCGCGCTTATTCTATAGTGATATAGCCACCTGTTCCAGTTGTTGGACAGTAGCAGTAACAATGGCAAGCAGAAAACAGATACAGACCAGAGGAAGAAAAGATGTAGAGGAGACAGAAGCGGAAGGCAGCAGTGTTGGTGAGTATAAATATGTGTTTTTGTCGTTTTTTTAAACGTACATTGATTGACAATGAGGTAGATTGCTTGCTAGCTTGCTAGCTACTTATACAGTACAGCCACATATAGTAGCTAGCTACTCATTTGCGGGGGCACTGAACTGCATAAGCAGTTTAATGAATAAGAAGTGAGAGTTTACTGTAGCCTAACTACAATGGAACGTCAACAAATTAATTTAGCAGTGTTGGTGAGTATAAATATGTGTTTTGGTCGTTTTTTTTTAAACTTACATTGATTGACAATGAGGTCGATTGCTAGCTAGCTTGCTAGCTACTAGCTAGCTACTTATACAGTACAGCCACATACAATAGATAGCTACTCATATGCGGGGGCACTGAACTGCACAAGCAGTTTAATGAATAAGAAGTGAGAGTTTACTGTAGCCTAACTACTTTGGAACGTCAACAAATTAATTCAGCATGTTTCTCCTGATTTCAGCAAACCAAATTAATCTTGTGAACATATTATAAAGACAGTATAAGATAACCGAATGAAAACCTCTGAATGCAGTCTGTAATGAACTAATTGCATAGTATTTCACACTGCATTCCTGAACAATAAGCTATACAGGCGTTAGAAAAGGAAATTGACTGAACTCCATTAGTTTAATTTCTTTCTGTCAGATGAGGTTACTTTAATAGGCTAACAGTTAATGTTTTATAGGCTACTTTATGAAACCATGCTTGAATAGAAGAAACACATTTGACTGAATTCCTGTGATTTGTCCAGTGTCCAGTGATTTGACTTTCATTTGATTTTCTACATTCATTCAATAATGACACATGTATTTCTGTTAGGTGTGTCAGCAGCCCCCACAGCGCAGCTGGCACTAAACAATAAAGCACATGAGTTGCAGATGTGCAAAAAGAAAATAGAATGGCAGAATGAGAAAATGGAATGGCAGAAGGAGAAAATAGAGGCGTTGACCAAGGAGAGAGATTTCCTCAAGGAACAACTAGTATCCGGCAAGTCTCCCAAAACAATGTTTAGTCAAAGTGTTGGTTTGTTTTTAGTAGGGTAGAAGGAAGGCATTGCGTGTTCTCTTCGCCTCCAGTCCACCACAGTCATCTGCCGAGTGGTCCAAGAATGTACAGATCCATCCATATTAGCAGATTCGCACATTACCTTTCCACAGTCCATCAGGTTATTGAACTGCTGTTATTAACACACAACCGCAAACTCATGATGTTGAAGTATTCGCTTAGTAAGGTTCTGGTTTAAGAGGCAGTCTTTGCTTTCATATTGTACTACTATTGCTTGGCAGCAGGCTACATCTATCAATTAATGACAGGAACGTCTGTCTCTCAGTCTGCGTGTGTTTGTGTACCTGTTATTCGCATATCTCCCGATTATAATTTACATTAGTATTGTGATGGTTGTTTTAACATCCACATTTGTATTAAAATTACTTTAAAAAGTAGTGGGGGAAAAAGTGTGACCATGAACTTGCAGGGTCTGGCTGTGCATTGTATGCGTGCACATATGTGTTGTTATGTATTATGTGTTGTGACTCTTATGTTTGTATTTTAATCTTTTTAAACAGCTCTCAAAAAAGATGAGCCCAAAGAAACTGCCGGTTCCAGTGGTGTTTCTCCACTGGACTCATCTTCCTCCGAGACAAGTTCAAAGAGTACCGACTCAGAGTCATCCAACAGCTCATCCTCAGAGGACAAAAAGAGGAAGAAGAAGGGGAAAGGGAGAAAAAAGGCATCCATGGTTAGAATGGAAAAAACACTGCAAAGAGGTTAGAAATACTAATTTCACCACTTTCCACTCTGGGTGCTAGATCACTCCTGCTTCGCTGTGTTGTGTTCTCCAGGCTGTCTCTTCCCATATGATGTGACATTGCATGTGTGATTGTTTCTAGCACTCACAAAGTGAATTCTAGAGGAATAGCTTGTGGTCATCTCATATTCTAGATTGAAGTCAGATTTAAGTGTGTAGATGACAAGCCACACTAGATTCATAGTGTAGTGTAGTATGTGTGTGTGTGTGTGTGTGTGTGTGTGTGTGTGTGTGTGTGTGTGTGTGTGTGTGTGTGTGTGTGTGTGTTAAAGATGAGTACAGTATGAGTACAGTATTATAAATGACAAAACTACTACTATAGCTAGCACTAATTTTATGTTCTCTTAATTGCAGCCCGGAATCCCGAGCAGGCTTTGGCCCGATACAAAAAGATTTTGAAAAGCTACAAGAAAGTTGGAACCATGTCGGGGGCATTTCGGAAGGTCGGTGTGGACCGAAACACCGTTGTGGTCAATGCACCGATCTCCGAGCTTTCGATTGCTGCCCCAGCCAAGTACACGGAAGCCTTAAAAACTTACACCCATTCCACAAAATTAAAAGCCTTTGCGGAACACTGTGCCTTGATAATTCTAGGCGATGCAGAAATAGTTGACACAGTCAACAAACTTAAAGCCAGTGGCAAGCTGCTACCACTGAAAAAGAAATAATTATGTTTATTTTATATTATGCTTGACTTGTGTTCCTGACAAGTAATTTTTACATGTTCTGTACAATACCACTGTTCATATTTTTTTGTTGTGTGTTCTTTGTTGAAAAGAAGAATTTATGTCGTTTAAAATAAATATTTGTACGTTTTCAGCACTTCAGCTTCTTTCCCTTTTCTTAAAATAATATTTAGTTTTAACTTGTGTCTCTTTGGTATCTGCTAGCTTTTGCCACTCATTTATACATACTTTGTAAAGCATAGCAAGTCCTCACTTTAGATGAGCTCACACCATGTAGTCAACTAATCCGTAGTAACTCCTGAGTTAATCATTAATTGAAGTGTTGTTAAGTGCTTGTTAAAGATGCAGTATCACTAACTATCCGTAGGCATATTTCTGAAGGCATGTCCAAATAGAATAATACATATTTGTGTCCAGGTTATGTTTGCCACTCATTTATAAATGCTTTGTAAAGCATAGCAAGTCCTCACTTTAGATGGGCTCACACCATGTAGTCAACTAATCCCTAGTAACTCATGAGTTAATCATGAATTGAAGTGTTGTTAAGTGCTTGTTAAAGATGCAGTAACACTAACTATCCGTAGGCATATTTCTGAAGGCATGTCCAAATAGAAAAATACATATTTGTGTCCAGGTTATGTTTGCAATTCATTTATAAATGCTTTATAAAGCATAGAAAGTGCTCACTTTAGATGGGCTCACACCATGTAGTCAACTAATCCGTAGTAACTCATGAATTAATCATGGATAACCTAATTGGTAAGTATTTGTAACATATGTATTAACACCCCAGCTATAAGTTGAGGCCTATTTCTAAATCATAACATTTTATTTAAGGCATGAACAAATGTAGGTGTAGAAAGTCTGTTAATCATCAACTTCCAGGTTGTAACCGGCCTTACACATTCCTAAGTACCTAGATAACAATGAACTATGAACAAACCATTTGTAACTGTGTTAACAAATGCTTTACTAATGCAACATTATGTATGAACAATACATAACTAATGGTGAACAAACAATTATCTAATGGTTTTTTAGAAGAATTATTTACTATGAACAAACCATTTATAACTGTGTGAAAAAAATGCTTTACTAATGATACGTTACGTATGAACAATAAATAACTAATGGTGAACAAACCATTATTTAATAGCTTTTTTAGAAGGCTTATTTACTATGAACAAACCATTTATACCTGTGTAAAAAAAAGCTTTACTAATGATATGTTATGTATGAACAATAAATAACTAATGGTGTACAAACCATTATTTAATAGTTTTTTAGAAGGCTTATTTACTATGAACAAACCATTTATAACTGTGAATAAATGCTTTACTACTTATACGTTATATATGAACAATAAATAACTAATGGTGAACAAACCATTTCCTAATAGGTAACAAATGCTTAATAAATGATGAATTGTGTGTAGTTATTATAAAGTGTTGCATGTGTGTGTATGTAATTGCATATGTGTGTGTGTGTATTCAAGACAGGAAGCCCACTCAGACTGGAGCCTGGCTGTTAGTCCCCTGTAATAGCTGAGGGGTCAAAGCCTCCTGTCTGATAGTGAAGCATTAGTCAGTGAAATCAGCATCAGCTACAGGAGGCTCCTCCAGGTCTCCCCTTAGCATCTTCATCTGTCACCAGCCACTGGAAAGAGCCAGCTATTCACCAAAGGGCAAACGCACACCGTTGTCACACACCCTGGCAGAAATAAAAATAATAATAATAAAAAATCAAATGCAATCAAATGAAATCAAATCAAATCAAATTAAATAAAATACCTGTCTGAATTCACCAAAACACACATTCAATTTTAAATGCTGTGTTTATTTATATGATGATATGATATTTATGCGATACCTGTGATGATGTGTCTCTTATTGCTGTGGCGATACCTGTGATGATGTACCACGCAGCTGACAGCTGTCCATTACCAGATGGCTCACAGAGAAAAACTAAGTATTTCTGTAATGCCTTAAAAATAAACTCAATATTCATACTAATAACCCTGAATCCATGCTATAATCCTAACTTTTATAAATGGTCCTCATAACGTGGAAACACATTCCGTTAATCTGTTGACATAACTAAACAGAACTTAAACAAAAGGACACTCATTCCGGAGGGGGTCATACACTCACGGATCTAAACAGAACTAAAACAAAAGGGCACTCTTTCAGGGGGGGGTCATACACGGACAGAACTAAACAGAACTAAAACAAAAGGGCACTCTTTCAGGAGGGGGTCATACACTGACGGAAGTGTCTGCATAATTTAAGGCCATTCCCTCCTTTTACTCGTCTATACCGCGCTCTTTGAATGAAACTCATAAAACTCCCACCCCTTCAATAATGCATGACCTGTGGTTTTCTTAATGGACTTTGCAGTTGGTGATAATGTACTGACGGAGCACTGCACGAAAAGCAAGATTATCGGGCCCGTATACGCTGTGATACAGCCGCGAATGATCACCATTCCTGGCTGATCGCGGACATTCCCCCGAAATATCCGTCTGCCGCATACGAACGGAATTTCCCGGAAAGGAACCTGCGAGGGGAGGGGGGCCGATGTGTTTAGCATTCTCACCTCCCGCTGACAGAGGTGCGAAATGCTCTTATTAGTATATTGACTGTCAGCAGTCTAGCCACACACACCCTGCTGCAGCCATTGGTTGAAAACGACAAGGAATTGAATTAAAACGTCTTGTGATGAGACGGAATGAGATTCTGTATAGGTCAGCTTTCAACTGACAAAACGTATCCCCTCCCATTTACAGCTATTGCCCCATAAAAAACGAAATTAAAATGTACACGATGATAATTTAATTAATATTCTGTCATTAGGGTTTTGCTCCGGGGTTATCACATTTCTTGATTCGCCTTCCGTTTTCAGAGTTCTGTCTTCACAGGGTTTTGATTTCGGGGATATCACGATTCTTGCTTTGCCTTTCAGTTTCAGACTTCGAGGCTTCCAATGTACTTTCGAGGCTGTTCCACTCATATTCCGGAGCTTCCTCTCTGTAATGTTCTTGAGATTCACTTTTGGCATGTAATTATACAGAGTCGGGCTTACTCTGATATTTAGATGGTCATTTCGCAACTTGGGACTTGTTTGCCACTCGTAAATATCTAACCTGTGTCTTTTCAGGTAGATTTTACGCGAGCTTCGCGAGATTTGAACCTGCGCTCTTCAGGTTAGTGGTACTGTGTACCTAATGGTGCTATCCGCTTAGCCACCTTTGCTGGTGAGAACCTAGCTCATCGGTGCGACCAAGTACCTGGTTTATCATTCCTCCCTCCTCTGGGGTATTTCTGTTCTGTTACTGGAGCGTGCAAATTGGGAATTGTTTAGTGGACTTATGTGACGTTTTAATTATGTTCACGTAAAGGCGCCCGAGGCAACATTAGAAACTTTAGACTCGAATAATAAACGTTCAATTTCTAGTCTTTTTTACACGTAGTAAGTTTCAATAACACCATACCATTACATCGACATTCACAGTGGTGGAGTGGTCCCTGAAGAAGTGGGCATACTCTTTATTTATTCATACAGCACAGGATAAACACCCTGTTTTGAGAAGTGGGTATACCCAATGCTGACTGAAAAATAAGTGGGTATAGCCTACTCCGTATACCTGCGTATACACTGGACTACACCACTGGACATTCAAGGAGCAAAGATGAGACGTCGTTGTGCGGTGAGAACTGATAAAAAAATCACCTGCCTTCCATCCAGACGCAAATTTAGCTAATCGGAATCTGTAAGTGGTTTCCAGATATATATATATAGTTTCACACCAATGTGGGCTTTCTACGGCAATACACAGGGTCAAAGACTGTCGTAAATTACACATTTCATGCAGTGGAGGAAGCTGTGAATACTTGGCTTCAGAGACTATTAGACCTCCTTACATGAATATCCGAAATGTTTTTAATCCTGTTGCGAACTCTCTATAAGCATGGGCAAAACAATTATTTTACACTTTAGAGTGTGGCCCCACTTTATGTTGATTGTCCACAGTTATTTCTGACCACAAACAATCAGCTGAATATTTTTGTTGAAAATAACTCACTACCAAGGAATATGTCATAATGTTGGTTCCGACATGCCTGCTATGTTGACGTTTTTGGCACACATTTAGCAGATGGAGTGGTTTGTCTATGTACTCTGCACTTGATGTACTTTGTTCACATTCAGCATACAACCACGTCTGTCATTATATTACCATAATTAGTAGTTTGAGACGAAGGTGTACTAGTAAAAATGATCTAGTGATCAATGGTTTTGATGAGTGCTGCAGCAGGCAGAGACCAGATACAATTACACAAAAAATGGAATTTACCTCCGATATCTGTATGTTACTAAAGTAACCAAGTCCTGATCATTAAACAATCATTATAACTGAGTGTAGTCAGTCTGATGGGGAGTGATTGGGTTTCCAAGGATGAGAGAGAGAGAGAGAGAGAGAGAGAGAGAAAGAGAAAAGGAAAAGCTTAAAAAGGTTTTATAATTTAAGAGTCGAGCGAGGAATGGATAACTGTAATTCAATCTTTTCAGCAGTTTTCTCCTGGTAAATCTGATTATTCTGAAAATTAAGAGGAATCAGTCGAGGCAAGAAAGCCACAAGGTTTTTACATATTGAGCAGCCATCTTGTCTTCCCGAAACAAGGGAAAGAGACGGGGGATCTGCTTCTCTTATCACAGCCTCATTAGAGGTGTGCATTTGGCTAGCACTACTGCCTCAAGTCAGACTTTGGCTAACAGGGAGTGATATGAAGGCTAAACTTTTTTATGCCACACAGCCATGGCTAGAGAGAAACTTCTAGAGAAAAAGACTGAATGCCTCTACTGGATCAAAAGAAGGGGAAAGAAAGGGAACTCGCTGACATCCATAGCTGGACTGCTCCTGTTGTTTTTGTCACAGCAGTTCTGTCGGCCTATGAGGGGTGTGGTGCCTCATAGTGTCTCACAGCAACAGAGCTCTCTGTGAGGTGCACTGATAAGGCCCAGGAATCAGGGGGATGTCTGTAAACCATAGTTAAAATAAAGCTCTTGGACAATGAGGCAAGCAAGAGCGAAAGTGGGGGAGAGAGAGAGAGAGAGCGAGAGACAGAGAGCAAGAGAGAGAGAGATATAGAGGCAGAGAGAGATATAAAGAGAGACAGACAATGGTGCACCCCTGTTGCCCCCACCACCCAATTATCTATAACTAGACTGCTAAGCTTGGCCTCTTGCAAACATGTGGCGCCAGACTTAGCGTAGCCGGGTGAGACAACACGGTGGCAGAGGTGTTTGTCGAGATTGCTGCCTCTCTAGACGGCGAAAAAAAAGAACAGATAGAGTGGTGGCTGTGGGGGCGGCTGCCTTCCCCCATGGTCCAGTGGTGCGCATCGAGGAAAGCAAGGAAGAGGATGGCTTCTCTCAGGAACACGCTGTAGCCAAGCCCTGCTGATTAGCAGAGAGGCTAACGCGGCGGCTAGAAGACAATGAGCCGACCTTTTTCCACCAGCTTGTGTGTCAAAAGCAGCCCAATGTGGCGTGTGGGAGATTTCTCCAGGGGAAATGTGCCCTGGGAAGATAAGGAGGGGGCCCCGATTGAGGTCTGGGGGTTGAGGTGGGGTTCTGGAGGGTAGGGGGGAGCCTGGAGGTTTTGGGTTGTCGTGACTCAGCTGAAACATCTCTCCAGAGATAGAGCGAGCCAATTCGGAAACAGAAGAAGAAGATGAAGAGGAAAATTAAAGGATAAAGACAAGAGAAAAGACGCCATGATGCAGAACGTGACTCCTCAGAAGTTCATCTCCAACACTGAAGATGAACTTGAGAAACAGGAGGACAAAAAAGATGGAAAAGAACTTTCTGCTCCCAGTCTCCTCAGCCATTTGGCCTCAGGGGAGGAAAGCCTTCTGCTGAAACCACTCGCAATATAAGCACTGTCAGTCTGCCCACAAAGGTCCTTCTGCAGATACCTTTATATAGAGGCCGCTAACATTGTCCTTAGTCACCCATCCTTGCCAGACTTGCCACTCTCTAATTACTACTGGGAACATATTTGAAGTAGAAGAAATGGAAGAAGAAGAAGAGGAAGAAGTAGAAAGAAGAAAGAAATAATGAGCAAATGTATGTGACATTAAAAACTCGGCACAGGATATTGACAGGACAGTGAGTGAACAGGATTGGGCTGCGGAAAATGGCTCAGAATAATAGTCCTCTTCTCTCCACTTAGTCTTTTTTTCCCATGAAGGAGCAGGTCAGAGCCTGAGTGACAGAAGACAAAAGAAATGATTGAGCTGAATGAGTGTCCTGTCTGCTGATTGCGCAGTAATAACATACCTTATGTGTCGTGATTATGCTATTGTCCGCCCGACTGTCCGTCACCGAGGTAATATAGTAATATAGTAGGCAGTCTGGACGCTTTCCCAATGCTGAATCAAATTGCCTGAGTTTAGCTGCTGCCAGGTTTTAACTGCTGTGGGAATCTTTTCAGCAGGATTTGTGCAATTGTCTGTCTTGATTTATATAAAATATAAGCAGGTTTATTTTCAGATCTCGTCTAATCGATTTTTTTTTCTTTTGAGATTCATTTGTCCTTTTTGATGTTAAAATTATTGACTAATCTATGCAAACCCTCCTATCCTCAAGCCATCCAAATGAATTGATGAATAGAATAACCTCACATGTGATCCGTGTAGGTGACGCCCAATATAGAAGTTTCTGTCTGCAATACATTACATTTCCATTTAGTCATATAGTAGGCGCTTTTATCCAAAGCGACATACAAGGGAAATATAAACATGCTGTGTAGGTGTCTACTTAAGCAATATAGCACGAGTGGGAGTGGGGTAGGTAAGGGATAATCCCACGGGTGGTGTTCGGCCGTAGCCACCGAGGCTTTTTTTTTGTTATAAAACAATTCTACAGTCAACAAATTAACATTTCAACACGAAGTAATTTATTTTTAGCTGTGAAAAGTCCCGTAACTGTAGGTATGTTGACGAATAACCTATAGCATGGAACGTCTCTCGTCCAATCAGAAACAGCTAAATTACGCGCTAGAACCCAATTGTTTTATAATTAAGGATGAAGCATAGAGCAGATTTGTTCAGGTACATCAAATCTATCTATCTGTGTCTGCTCTACCAACAAACACTAGCTGAGTAGTTCAAGCATTAAATGTTTTCCGTCACTTCTTGTTAGGTGATCATAAAGATGACCACACTTTGTTCGTAATACATCAGTTAGCTAGTTTTGTAAACTTACATGAAAGGATAGTGATATATAGAAGTTATATGAAACTACCACTATTTCGATCTGAATGTGTACTTACACCAGTAATCCAATGATTAAAATGGTTGGATTTATTATTAATTTGATGATAATAATAATAATAATAATAATAATAATAACTAGAATGCATTTTGTGAACGAACTGCGAGAGTGTGCTTGCTCTGTTGCGGCCATGACAGAGAGAACAAGTGCCTTGGAATTAGTCTCTTCCCCTCCTAGTCTCCTAGAAGAGTGAAGAAAGTAAAGAAGAGTGGAAGAAGGAAAGAAGAAAAGGATGAAGAGTGGAAGAAAGAAAGAAGAGTGGAAAGAGTGAACAAGAGTGGCTCTGGATAAAGACAGTAAAGAGAGAGTGAAGAGGGAAAATATTGAAAGAAGGAGAAAAAAAAGTGAAGCAGAGAGATGGAGTGTGAGAGAAAGTAGAGTGAGAGGGATAGAGAGAAAGAAGGAGAGAGAAAAAAAGTAGAGTATTTGCAGGGCTCTACGCTAAGGTTTTTCCAAAGGAGCACGTGTGCTCCTAAATGAAAAAATTTAGGAGCACACAAAAGAAATTTAGGAGCACAGCAGGGTTTTTTTAGGCGGAAGCAAAGCATGTAATACTCATTTGCGACCTATAGTTACAAACATTGTATTTTCCAACGTTTAACCCCATTCATGTTCAGTTATTCCAAAGCAATTTAGCTGGTAAATTGATCAAATTACTGCATTTGTTCATACAAAGCTTTGGTTGACCTCTTATCAATTGTTATTAGTAGTATCTTACATAGCCAGCTTTACTTAAAGTTTATTGTAAGATATAGCTTGTTAGACTTAATGCAGTTAGAGTTAGACTGTAGGTCTAGTATCTAACGTAAGCAACACTCAGGCATGCAAACTTGTCGCTTTTTGGCGAAATTCGCCGTTTTCCCACCGAAATATGCCATTTAAGTGAATCGTGTAGATCCGAGGAGTTTTTTTGGGGGGGGGGGCAATTCAGAGGAAGATGAAGAACAGCTGCATTACTTTTGAGGTGAGTCTCGTGAACAGGGATTAAAGTATTCCGGCACCGTGCCGGATTTCCGGCGTGCAGCGTTTGGCTGCGGGAAAAAAGTCTAATATAATTTTTTTTTATATTGAAAACTCGTTATCATCACCATTGCTTTCGAGTTTATGAGTTCGTCTGCCAATGATATGAAAAAAGCACATCTCTCAGGCTGTCAAAAGAACATAATTAGCCAATCAGAAGTAGATTAGGGCGGGTCTTGGGAAAATGTGCTTTCACCACCGACTTTTCTGTATCGCTCTGCCTACGTAGATGCCAAAGTAGAGATACTGTCAGACCGAAGCAGAGTAAGTTCAAGAATCCTTGGGAAGATGCCCTCCTAGTTGATGAAGGATTGAAAAAGAATTGGCGCTGGGCATGAATAGAAGAGATAGGGAAGGACGGTAAGCCTTTTGGTAGCCGGTGTAAGAAGTTAAGAGAAGCAGGTGCTCTCTTGTTGTGCTCAAGAAAGCTACTGTATTGCAACTAGCGGGAAAAAGGTGCTTCCAGTGCTTCCACTTATTCGTAGAGCAGCTGTTCGTGCTATCCAACACACAACGCTTTTACCGGGAGCAACAACCACATCTGATGTTCCGGCATCAATAACTGACCGCTAATGTGCCCTGAAAATATGCGTGTGTACGTTCATCGCAGAACACAATCCAGGCAAGCTCGCCCAACCCCTGGTGAATTTATGCCAAAAAATAGCTGAAGACAAAATTGCTTTGACTAAACTGTCAATATCCAATCAGCATGCCAGCTATTTTAACACACACGGCATAACACCAGAGTTTAAAAGACATATTTCGGAAAAGCTAAAGCTTTCCTTAAATGTCGACAAAGCCACCAACAAGAACCTGGACAATGTCCTCGTTCGTTTTTTTTGTTGAAGATACAACGCAGTAAAAGCACAACACTTGCCAGGCAGGAACATGAATATAGCCAATGCCTCAGCAATTAGGCTACTGTATGCTAGAATAAAAGATGTATATTATACGATTATTTCTTCTGAACGAAGTAATTATGGAAATGTTGCAATATAAAACTCCATTCTACAGCTCACTGTTGCTCTTTAACGGTTTAAAAAGTGAATCACTGTCCTTTTTCATATATCCTCAATGAAATGGTTGCAAATCCAATCTTCTTTCACTGACTGAATTTCACATACCCTTATAACATGTCACCTTGTGGTTGTAGGTCATCTTGAAATCAAAGCTTAAATCAAACCAAGGACAAAGCTTAGCAGCAAAACTTGATATCAAAAGAAATGTGTTAGTACCATATTCTAGTGAGGTGGAGTATTGCTGACCCTCTTGGGATTGCAGTTTCAAAAGTCCCACCATAATCTGCCATCATTCATTTCTAAATGTTTTTTTGCTTGATTGTATGTTTTTTTGACCCTGTAAATGTGTCCTCGCCACAGGACGCCCCCCCCCCCCCCCCCCCCTCGCACTCACCCACATAGGCCTAGAAAAAAAAGTTCAGGCTCAGGATTTTTTTTTGCTTTAACCCCTGCGTGAAGAAGCGGCAATTTTTCCTGTCACGCAACCTTCTCACCTTTTTCACCCCTGACCAGTTTGCATGCCTGAACACTTTTACTGTATAGCTAGAGCACGTGTATCACATTGGTTTATAGTCTGTCAAATTAGTTCTAGTTATTGGTGTTCGTTGGCATAAAAAGTTAGTCTCCTAGTTAGTACATCTGATTAGAGCTAGCAACCATGAAAAACCTCTTCTGAAACTAAGAAGGATAACTATGACTAAATGTGACTAAAACTAATATGCATTTTTGTCTTAAGACTGAATCTAAAATAGCTGCCAAAATGAATACATCTCAGTGTTCATTTTGGCAGCTATTTTAGAATCAGTCTTTTAGATTAAGCAGCTATTTTAGATTCAGTGCATATTAGTTTTAGTCACATTTAGTCATAGTTATCCTTCTTAGTTTCAGTCTAGTTTTCGAAAACTGAGCACACTACAACAGCTACGCTGTGTCCAGGTACATCCTCAAACGTTTTTCAGTTAACCTAATGATTCAAGGTCTCTCATGAATCATTAATCCTCTCCAACCACATTAGCAACAAAATAAACTGGTGAGCTAACACGTTAACCATTCTTTCAGTATAAGCTACTTTTGCATAGCCCCGTACAGCTAGGATAGCTCACGTTACCGTAGTAGGAATACAAGCCATAGCTCACTATATTCACACAACTCAATTCATGAATTACTTCACAGGTTTACTTCACAACTTGAATTAAGGAAAATGATCCCCCGTTACGGCTAGCTGAAACTACCAGTGGATACTCCCGTTACGTAGTGTTAGTTAGCCTTAAGCCCCGTACTCAGATATTACAGCTGCTTAACACAGCTAGGATAGCACTGCTTAACACAGCTAGGATAGCTAACGAAGTTCGCACGTACCTATTTATGCGAGTGAAATACTCGCACTGTAGAGCCCTGGTATGGAAGGTGTCTCTTAATATTCCTAGTTATACAGTTGAATGGAGAGGAACAGAGAGAAGAGGTTCCTTCGCAGGTGTCAGTAGGTGCGTTTCCATCCCATGTCTAAATGCGCATTATCTTTATGCGAATATTTAATCCTGGTTGGAAACGCGTGAGATGCGTATTAACTTCCCCAATGCGCATAGAAATTCGATTCGCCATAAGGAGGTGGATTAACTAGTTATTCGAATTTAGTTAATGCGCTTAACTTAAATGGAAACAGTTTATTCGAGCGATTTGCATCTTTTGTGTATTTGTTTATGTTCGGAGTTGGACTATACGTCCTGTTGCAGTGAGAGACAACCGTGCTGCTGTGTGCCCCGAATGTTATGTTCCTCTACTGCTTCTCAAACTGCCAGCTAATACACCACACTTCATGCAGCATATGCTGTTGTATACTATAATATATCAATGGCTGCTGTTTGTTGTTTCCCCTGAACATCATCATTACAGTTTATTGTAGGCTAACTGATTAACTTGATTTACGTGCAAACTACGTGGACATGTTATCTCCCCAGACGTACTTTTTTTGTTGTTGTTGTAAATTATTGTTTTATTGTTTTGTGATCATTGATTTTATTCTATAACACCTGTGGACCTGGTGTGCGCGGTTGTTTCGGTCCGCAATCTCTTGCGCCTAGCCCAGGTATGGTAACATAATATATTTCTTTGCTTGTACTCGGATGGCAAAGCATACTGCATATAAACATCTATGTACAGTGGTCTTGCTGACGCCGAACGTTTCGCCCACAACACGGTATTCTCTGCATGTTGCAAGTTCGTAAAGCGCAATTGCAATGGGCTCGTCGGTGGGGACAGGCTTTCTGCAGCAAATACTTTCAGGCAACACATAAGGGCCTATCCGTTTCGGCCCACAGCTGGTCAGTGAAGTGGGCCTTCGCCAAATAAAAAAAAATCCCTAGACCGTGCTTGTTCCCAGATGTACGGACTTCTGCGGGGTACGGAACTCGCTGCTATGTGAGTTTGTAAAACATGTTCAAACCTTCTACGCCTTCTCTTTTTAGCAACTATTAAGGCAAACAACTCAAATGCTACAGCATTAAAAGTCTTCCTCCAAATTAGACTAAAGACTCGGGTGAATGGAAACGGTCGCTCAATGCGCATTGGAATGGATGAATGGAAACGCACCTACTGAAGCACAAGTGCAAGCCAGTTTAATGAGCCTATTATGATGTCATAATGCCCCTTAGTTCTGCCATGCAAGTCTATGGGGAAAAAAAGAGGAATAAAAAAAGGAGTGGCAAGGAGTACCGCCACGAAAAGATATAGCAGGTTGCACCGGATCGGGCCGGACGTTTCGGTGTTTGAACGGCGTCTCTATCTCAATCGGGCGAGGCGTAGTTAGCTGCAAGAAAAACGGGGAGAATAAATAAAGAAACTAGAATGCGTTTCGTGAACGAACTGCGAGAGTGTGCTTGCTCTGTTGCGGCCATCAAGCACAAGCAACTGCAGTGGCCAAGTGCGCATATGTTGTTGAGGGGCCTCACAGACTGATATCTGTGGACAAAATCTGTATAGTACTGTGTTTTCTGTGCTCAGTACAACGTTGAATGCAGGTTGTAGGATGAATCTGCCAGCCTTCCAGTGGAACCATCTGCAGTGACACTGAATACACCTTTTTGTTTTCAACCAATATATTTTAGCAAGCAACCAAGCTCAACCATTATATTTTGGCTCCACTGACGTTTAGACATATGAGGGTATCTTTGTTGTTCTGTTTTTGTTTGTTTGTTTGCTTGTTTATTGTGAAAGGGTCTAGTGTGTTACATTTAGCTTGGAGAAGTCTTAAAATAGGCTCCAAGTGACATTATCTCTTATGGGGAGTAATTATTCCAACAACTACTATGCCTAGCTGGCCTTAGAGTTAAATCAACCACACATCCTCCATATGGAATGCTGTGAAATGTATCGATGCTTCAAATTTGGTTACATTACTCAGACTGTAAATACTTTTGTTCCTCATCTGACACGTGTAATTACCACGACAAAAACAAAACACACAAATCTGATTGAAAGCTACAATTATTTCTAGAAGGACAAGCTTAGATAAGTATCGTAACGGTATTAATTATTGAAAGGCATGTGTTAACCCTTAGATGCATGGGCTACCAATACCTACACTCTTCCATGAGCGGGGTCAAAAATGACCCCAATTAGAATGCATGCGTTTTATGCTGTAAACTCAAATAATGTCTTTCATTTAGGTTAAATATGATGATTGTTATTATATATTTGTCAACAAAATAATTATTTCATGTTGGACATATTAATTTAATACTTTTTATTAACATTGTATTACAAAACAGCTTTTAGAAAGGTAAAAAAGGTAAACATCCTAAAATGATCTCAAGACGAGAATTATTTTATATTTTGCATGTTAATTTCTTCTTATATCAAATTTCTTTCATTTAGTTTAAAAATGATAATTTGTATTATGATATGGTCAACAAAAGAACTAATTCATGTGACATGTTCATTTATTACTTTTCATTAACATTTTATCAAAAAACAACTTTGAGAAAGGTAAACATCCAAAAATGATCCCAACACGAGAATGATTTCATATTTGACATGTTCATTTCTTATCATCTTTCAAACCAGGAACTTTCAGAGTTTGTGTGTCCCTCTGTCGCACGCCCAGACACATATAAACACTCTCTTCTCACTGTGTGCAGCTGTTACAAAGTACCTTTTTCTGGCAGTGAGCACTGCACACATGGCCACTGCATTTCCAGCAACTATTGCTGGCTTTGCGGTCTTGATTTCTTGGGCACATCTTACACCTTTTCCTCTTCTGTTGGCCCTGCCTGTTTCCCTCCTGTGGCTGGATTGCAGCTTTTGTCACCCCACACCTTTCCATTGCTGCAGTGATTGTGGTTGGTAGGTATAGGTTATCTTCCAGTCGACTTCTCATATAAGGCGTCACAAGCTCATGTGAGAGCTCTGTAAGAAAGCGCCGCCGGGCTTGAGTGATACCTGCATATAATTCAGGGTGCTGAGCCTTGAAAAAGGAGTAGGCATTCAGGGTGGCAATATCAATCAGGTTGTACCACAGCAGCAAGGGCCACCTCTGCGTTTGGCGTTTACAGGTGTAGGTGCCAACCATCTGGTCCACAGTATCTACACCTCCTTTCGTCTGATTGTAGAAGAGGATCACCTCTGTTTTTTTCTTGCGGGTATTTTCATCCACCATTTTGCTGTGGTGCATTGTGCTGAGAAGCAGAACAGCCTTATCCTCCTTTCCAACGTAGCTGACCATGGTCATGCTGCCATTGAACCCAAAGTCAGTGCTGAAGAGCTCCCTGGTCTTCGAAGCTTTCATCACGGGAGGGATGTCTGGCTTGTTTTGTCGTAATGTTCCCACAATAGTCAGACCCTTCTCCAAGAGAAGCTCTGCAAGAGGCACACTGGTGAAAAAGTTTTCTGTGGTGACATTGCGACCTGTGTGTCTGAATCCACAGCACAACTGACTGACGATGTTGAGACCCAGATTCTTACTGACTCCTTCCCCTGGCTGTCTCCCAGTGTACACAATCCCATCAATTGCATAGGGGGTTTTGGCGTCATAAAGCCAGGATACTTACATGTATGTTGTTGTGTAAAAATAACCTTCAGGATGGTGAGACTGCTGACATGAGATGTTCTAATCGACAGTAAATGTATACCTGACTGTCACAGTTGATAAAAATCAAAGGTTCCTAGGGTTAACCTTTGAAATTCCATAGAAAATGCTTGGGGTCATTTTTGACCCCACCTATGCAAATCTGTGGTATTGATACAAAACATGAAATTACTTTAAAAATATAACAATTGGACACAAATCCAAATGGCCTCATGTCAAAGACAACCTATTTGAGGAATACATGGAAGGTTAAACGATAAAAATGTAAAATTAAAAAGATACTGCAAAAAAACAACCCCTGGGGTCATTTTTGACCCCACTTATGCATCTAAGGGTTAACAGGCAAACTTGCGCGTTGTCATGTTAACCCGTTATTTAAACTGAGGATATCCATTGTTAATCCAGCTAGTTTAGCATAATTGATAAGATCCAATTGTATCTAATGCTACCTAGCTAGGTATGCAAACTGTCGGTATCGTTAACTCCACAATGTCATGTAACTTGCATTAATCTGAGAATGGCATGTTAGTAGTACATTTAATATCAGTACAGTGTTTAATTACCGCTGATACCGGTACTTACATTTAGGGTCTCCGGCCACCGCCTCCGCTGCAGCCACCTCGTTTATCTCGAACAGAAATAAAGTGTCTTGTCCGCTCACGAAATGTAACTGTGTTTTTGCAAAGCATCTGCCCCAACTTTCTTTTCCCGACATTGACATTTATGTTGTACATAATCATCCCCATTAACCGGAGATTTCAAGCGTACAGAAACTCTTCTGAGCAGGCGAGTTTTAGCCAAGCCCTGGGTGAAGGCTAAATAGCTCGCTAGCTTTTATCACTTTAGCTTGATCAGTAGAGTGCTAAGACACAGCAACTATTCACGATTGTATCAATTGTATATCTAGGTTTTCTTTGGTGACTGTTGTCGCATTCAACAGCACAACATATCCCGGGCCTTTTGAACTGTCTGTGGATTGTGAACGTAAACAACTCACTAGCTATTACTGGTTAGCACTGTAGCTTCCTCAAGGTAGTAGCTATATAGCTTTGATAATACACAGCTGGGTGAAGGCTAAATAGCTCGCTAGCTTTTATCACTTTAGCTTGCAAAGTAGAGTGCTAAGACACATCAACTATTCACGATTGTATCAATTGTATATCTAGGTTTTCTTTGGTGACTGTTGTCGCATTCAACAGCACAACATATCCCGGGCCTTCTGAACTATCTGTGGGTTGTGAACGTAAACAACTCGCTAGCTATTACTGGCTAGCACTGTAGCTTGCTCAAGGTAGTAGCTATATAGCTTTGATAATACACAGCCATTACTACGACTGTATGAATGTGCTGCATTTCACTTAACAGGTCAGTCATTCCCTAAATCTTTCGTAATTGTATATCTAGGTTGTCACATTCAACAGCACAACACATCCCCTAGCGTTTTGAACTTTTTTTGAGTTGTGACCGTAGGTTATGACCGTAATGTGTTTGCACCAGACACAAATATGGCGGTGCTTAAAAGACAGTGACATAACATGATATCCATGAATTCTGAAGAGCTCAAAAGGCGCTGAAAGCTGCGCTTTTTTCTAAAAAAAGAAGTCTAGTGTGAACCCCGCTTTATACAGTTGAATGGAGAGGGACAGAGACAAGAGGTTCCTTGGATTTGGGGCAGGTGTCAGTGAAGCTCAGTGAAGCACAGGTGCAAGCCAGTTTAATGAGCCTATTATGATGTCATAATGGCACAGAATTCTGCCATGCAAGTCTATGGGGGAAAAAGGGGATGAAAAAGAGAAATAAAAAAGGAGTGGCAAGGAGTACCGCCAGGAAAAGATATAGCAGGTTGCACCGGATCGGGCCGTTTCGGTGTTTGAACGGCATCTGTACCTCGAACGGGCGAGGCCTGATTCGGGCAAGCACACTAATAATACTTTATGATTACAACTTCTTCAATTAAACAGTTTTCTTGCCTTTGTTAAACTGTTGTAGCCTTTTCCTACAGGACTTAAGTAGGCCTATACATGAATGCCAGATTTTCCAGTTTTGCATGTTTGCAGCTCTTTTTCTAATTTAAATGTAACATTGGCCTACTGTTCAATATGCACATTTGGCTTCCCCCTACATTTTCAGAACTTTCCTCACTATCAAACCTTATGTATTACATTACAAGAGGGATTGAAATGATGATGATGGTTGGAATTATCTCTCTGTATGTTTTAAAAACAGCAAAATGTGCCATAATAATATGAAATAAACCCAACTAAAAGTGGTATTTAAACGTCTCAGTAGATGTAGTGTGTTAATATTTAACTAAGGTAGACATCTTGTTGTCCACAGCACTATTCACTGTTACTTACATACTCCGACCCTCCCAGACACCCAGGCAGAGTGATCTGGCCCTTTCTATTAAGAAGTTTGGGGAACACTTAATAATGAAATATTTGCCCATACTACACGTTTCTTTGCTCTCTCTCTCTCTCTCTCTCTCTCTATTTCTCTCTCTTTTTTAAGTTGTATGAACTGTCTGAACCCCACCACCACCTTTAACTAGGGGAGTTATTCTAAACCACCTCAGGGAAGTACGTGCAATCTATGCCACCACACTTTTTAACATATATTTGTTTTAGCTATTTGTACTATTGTTGTGTCGCAAATACAACAGTAAAGGAAAATTTCTATTCAATACTAAAATGTGTTTTTAAAATACTTCGCTTCGGTGTATATATGTTTTTTTTTAATGTATAGCTTGTGAGAGTTTGAAAGAAATTCAGCTGCCAGAGCAGGCTAATTCTCTCGCTAGCTCCCACACATAACACCTCCTCCTCCTCCTCCTCAATGTGAGAGTTTCCCTGAGTGATATCCAGAAACGGTGAGTTCTCAGCCCTCTCTCTGCTGTTAACAGACTCAGTGGGGGTGACTACAGAAGATAGCAATGACTTTTTAATAATGTAGCTGAGACGACTAGTTAGAGAAATCAAATTCATATGTTGCAAA
This sequence comes from Sprattus sprattus, assembly GCF_963457725.1. Lineage (NCBI taxonomy): Eukaryota > Metazoa > Chordata > Actinopteri > Clupeiformes > Clupeidae > Sprattus > Sprattus sprattus. The sequence goes on along the minus strand of NC_137927.1, from coordinate 3,280,455 downwards.
CATAATCGTGTGGCCATTCACAATGACATGAAAAGATTTGAAGACACATAATGGCTGACGCAGAGACATTTCAATCATGGATCTGACTTTTTTTCCAAATAATAATGAGCAACGTCAGGCAGAAGAAATATCGGCATTCATCACATTATTTGTGCTTTCCTGAATAACAGATTCGGAGACATCCCTAGTATTGTCCTAATACTCCTTCACTCCTTCAGGTGTCTCAGTGTTGAATAAAACATAGGCGTTCTGATATCTGAATCTCATGTTTAAATATAACAGGAGAAATATAAGCCATTGGTCTTCAACAGGGTTGGTCACATTTCCTATTAAACTAAATAGCCACATGCTGTACGTGACTTGAGAAAGGAAGACCAAAATCTTTTTGATTTCATTAAAGACATCTATTACCACTGTTCGTGCAAGCACAAAACTCATTGGTGAAGTGTACAGGACTCCCATCAGATTTGTGGCGATAACGGAGCTGGAATTAATAGCTTTCCTAATTGAAGCAGATGTTGGCTGAAGTGAGTGAGTGGCGCTAACACGACTGGCGTGCTCACCTGCTCGCTGGGGACGGAAATGGAAATTAATTTCCCAGACGCAAAGACTGTGTCACCCACTGCCCGCCCCGCCCCACTCACACTGGTTTGGATGGAGGCATGCTCAGTCCTCTGATGAAAGTAGCCCTACAATATGTGTCTGTGAGCGTGTGTGTGTGTGTGTGTGTGTGTGAGGGAAAGAGTGTGTGTTGCCTACTAGTAAAGGTGCTCCAAAACTGTAGTGTGTGTATGCCTGTGTGTCACCCCCCAAATATGGAATGCATGGAAGTCTTCATATCAAGTGCTGTCTTCTACAGAAGAGCAGCAGTTTCTTCACCTCACTGGGATTGTTGGAGTGATCAGACCATCTGTTGGATGGTTCAGAGTGTTCAAGCCAATTGCCAGATTTGAGCAGCCATCAGACACCACTTCTATCTTTTACAGTCTCTTCTTGAAAGAAAAAAAAAAAGCTTGAAGTGAGCTGAATTTCACTCTGACACATCACTGGATTATTTCTTCGCTTATTACTGGATTACTGGATTATTTCTTCGCTTAGAGTTGGGGCCTACAGAAGTTTAAAGTTTAAAAATCTCTTAACAGCCAAATGCAGATTCAGAACCAGAAAGCAGACAATGAATAAACAGGTTCAAAATGAAAAGTTTATTTAATTTGTGTCTTCCTTCACACACACACACACACACCAGCGTTTCCGTTGTCCGGAAAAAAATTGAAATGTCCGAAAATATTAGAGCTCACCGGTGAAATTGTCTGATTGGAATTTCATAAAAATCCCGTCTTGCAAACACAATCTGAATTTGACAACAATCCTAATATTTAGGCCTATAAAGCAAACGTGCACTGCCCTTATTGTGTTTTAAAGGAACAGGCTAATCTGCCGTTAGAAAGTTATTAAACAACACGTATATGCTGCATTTTAAATAAAGCGCAAACCGTCGGTTACAAACAAGGAGCGAACTAAGTGAGAAGGATCAAACATGGCCAAGCAGACTAGCCTTAAACGTTTTTTCAGAGGCCAAACGCAACTGATGAGGATGAACCGTCTGACGAGGATGAACCTGTAATACTTGCAGTGTTGCGTCTGAACGCGTTTCATTTCATTAAGGCCCTTGCTTGATTCTGCGTTGGTGTCACATTGTTGCACAAAATGTACTCATAGCAATTCATGCTCCCTTAATGGTTGCGGGTGTTGCCAAGCAATTCACACCCAGAACAATAGGCTTGCGCAAAAAATGGTGCAAGTCTAGAAAAAGGGGCCGACGCACGCAAGACGTGAAAGACGCGGCCTCTTGCGCTTGCGTCTCTGACCATAAATCAGCCTTTATACTGTCTATGCCCGTGCATGAGCGCGCCGAAGTTGCGTAGGAGCCGAGAGCGGCTTAGTCATGCCTATACCCAGTGTTGCCCTTGTCTTGGGCAGAAGTCATGCCTATACCCAGTGTTGCCCTTGTCTTGGGCAGAAGTCATGCTGGGGTTAGTGTTTGGAGGAATCCTACTTAGGATCAGCTGACAGTTGAGCAGCTGTGTTCTAAAGAATGTTCAACGTCTTTGAAGTACAACGTCTTTGGCGAACTATTTCTCTGCTTTTTAACACTATGAATAGTAACAAATACATTGTAAAAAGACACACTGTGTACTGTGTGTTGTCCCTGAACGCGTTCATTGAACGAAAGTTCATGAACTCGTTCATAATTTTGGTGAACATGAACTGATCGACTGTATTACTGCCTGATGAACGATACTGTGAACGCGTTCATTCTGGTGTCTGTGAACTGCACGTTCACTCTTTTTAATTTCGTTCAATAAGGTGCCAGATTCCTAGAAACTTCCACGCGAAAAATACACCTTTAACAGTCCTGTATCCAATCGCTGCGTGTGTTTTCTTCCCCTGTCAATGCCTGGCAAGTGTGAGAGTGCCGAAGTTGTGTAAAGGCCGAGAGCGGTATTGCAGACATTGTCTATAGAAAATTGTCTTTAGAAAAATTATAGCTCGCAACATATTGAAAAAAGAACTAAACTAGTTCATGTTTTGGAGCTGTGAACTTATTTCAAAATGTTTAATTATGAACTATGAACTGAACTAGTTCATTTTAAAATTTGTTTTTAGTGTAAAGCTCACTGGAAAAATACCAAACACTACTGATTGCTGTGCTGTGCAGGTAATAGCTTCAAAGGATGCCTAAGTGGCGGGAATGAATACGATACTTTATATAGTTTATAGATTAACTACACAAATGATGAGTTAGTGTGAAATGCATCCCTTTTTCTCCTAACAGTCTCAACATTTGTTCAGCTGACAGTCAAACTACCTCAGTTTTTGTGAGGATATTTACACATTTTCACGCGAAAGCACACTGCTGGAACCACTTTACCGCTACTTTCCTGTTGAACTACCTGTGAAACTGATGTGCATTATTGGACCCCTGGAAGCAGCCCCTGTTATAAATACTTCCCCCTGTAATAAAGTGATGAACTTTTCATGCTGCCTTACTCAGAAACACTCAGGAAGGGGACCGGTTGTAACAATAAACAGCACGCACGCACTGTGTGTCCCTTTAGATCAAACCGATCAGATCGTTTGGGCAACTCTCTGTCATCTGTATCCTCTCATGACTTACTGGTTCATACTCGCTGTTTCCTGTTGATCTGAACAATCAGACTCGTATATCTGCTGAGACTTTGTCACTGTTGGATAGTCACTTCTTGAGCTGACTGCATGCTGAAATAAACTTCATGCCTCACTTGTCCTTTCTTCAAGTGTTGCCGTTTGACTCAGATGACCTCAACGTGTGCGTGGATCAGACTGCGAGAGGAGCTTATTGTTTCTGTGTAACATACAAGCAGCGAGCTTGTTGCTGAACGTTTCTACTGCCAGATGCACTGCTCTCTTCATGGGCAACTTTAGGGAAGTCTGCAGGCAATCTAGCATAACAGGAAGAGGAACAGAATTTATGTTTTCAGAGAAAAAAAACTCACATCAGCACACACAATCACATATTCAGATTTTTAACACACACACTCAATCACATACTCACATTTGTAACGCACACACCCAATCACATACTCACATTTGTAACGCACACAAAATTATAATTACAGGAGAATGTAGCTTCTGTAAATGTAGGCACTGGTGAAACATACTTACACACGCACACACGCAAACACACACACACACAAACACACAGGCCTGACTGTGCAAAAACAGATAGAGACAGAGAGAGAAAAAAAGAGATAGAGACAGAGAGAGGTAGTTGATGGGAAAGAGTGAGAAGGGGTCAAGCATGAGTTGCATGCCTCACTGCGTCATTTCAAGCCTGTTTGGTTTTCAACAGCTTCTTCCCTTCTTTTCTTTCATCCCCTCTCTCTCACACAGACACACACAAACACACACACACACACACACACACACACACACACACACAAACACACACACAAAAACACACACACACACACACACACACACACACACACACACCTGCAGCAACCCACCCTGTGATTATAGACGTCAGAAGGCACCTGGGAATATCTGACTTCCCTAAACATGGACCGTGACCCTGGCAGACGATCACTGCAATCTGCTCTCTCTCTCTAAATGACTGCGCCCAAACCGGCCACTGATGGATCCACTTAGTTTGTCAGCCTGGGTCATTCAGCATACACTCACCTGGGCCCTACCAAACACACACACACACACACACGCACACGCACACGCACACATTCACACACACGCACACACACACACTCATGCACACACGCGCATGCACACACACGCGCGCGCACACACACACACTAACACACTCACAGAGACATATGGGGAGACAAACACAGATGCATACACAGACACAGGCTGTCCACAGGGTGAGAGATGATCAGCAGAAAAAGCCTGTGTTATAATTAGAGCCATGCTATCACGCCACACCATGCACCTTCTGGAAGAATATGTCATCAGACATGTCAAACTGAGTGTGTGTGTCTCATTGTTTACTTATACTAGTGCAGTGCCCGTAGGAATTATGCATTCTGTAGTGTTAGCAGACGTAGGTGTAGCTGTTGGGTAGTGTAATAGCAAGACATATTTGCACTCCACATAGGTAAAGGTTACACTGAAGTATTATTGTGATGCATGTTTCCTTTTCATTAAGAAATGTTTTAATGTTGTATAGCCTTTTTGGATATATACCAACAAATAAAGTTTGAGGTTATGTAGTGGATGCAGTTGAATATAGATGTCAAAGTTGCTGTCTAAACTATAAACTAAATGTCATAAAGAAATAAATTATTTAAAATGAAGTTATGGTTGAAATAGGATCACTTCTTTATTGTAAGGGTAAGTGTAGGGTAAGAATGGTCATGCAGTTGGACTCAAATGTATGTACTGTACTGTATTGTATGACTTCGATGATGCTAGCTTCGACAGCCCACTCTCAGACAGATCGTAATCTAATTATGTCCTTATGGGAACACAGTTTAAATACTCTGACTGGAGATGGCGTTACTTAGCCTGACGATGTCATACTCATAATTCTAGTCAGAATATGAGTCTGAGACCGGACCACTGGGCTGTGATTATGGGGCGTGTTTCAACGAACCAGGAAAGAAAATTCCTCTTCGCTGAATTGGATACCTAGAACCAATCAGAGCAACGTGGTATTATTACCATCTGATAGATTAAACTTTTACCTGATCCCGTAGGAAGGACGGCAAAAACATCTTTTCAATCGACAAATGCCTTGATCGCGTTTCTCTGTTCCTCTTTCAAAATGAATGCGCTGTCAATATCTGTTGAGCCTGCTCACGTTACTTAATTAGCACTCAAGGCTAGAAGCTACCATTAGTTCTAATGATTTTTTTGTCTACGCTGTTAGCATAACCTTTCAATAATGGTCTAGAGTGCATAAGTTAAGACCTACAATCCTAGGCAACATTGGTGTTGCGTATACACAACTAACCGAGTCAATGTAGACATAAAAAAAGTCGTGTAGATACCTTAAATCATATCAAATATGTCCCACTAAGCTCCCGAGACGGCGCCATCTTTGTTCGATGTATACCGGTATTCTATCTATGTCTGTCCATCAACGTATAAAGCCCGCCCTTACAATTTGAATGGTCAGATCCCTTTTCGGGGCCGTTTAAACCCTCCCAACTAGCTCGACTCCAGACTGAATCTCCCAGACAAAAAATTTTGTGGGCGGAGTTCAGGCTGGTATCCAGGCTAGGCGTTACTATCCCCCACCCAAATTCAGTGCAGGACTGGGAGGATAACATGACGACGTGGGCCCAACATAACTTACAGCGAGATTTGCGCGTATTTCGTGGACTCCATAGCAACAGATGGGAAAGCAATGGACAATCTGAAAGCCTCCGAGGCTTATCAATATAAGCTACCATTTGTAGCGGTGTAGTACCCTCTGACAGGTTTAATGAACACAGAGCAAATGCGATCACACACAGTATCTTCGGAATGACAGCCTCTCCCAGCAGGGTAAATGCAGACTGAGGTTTACAGTATAATATTGCAATAATGAGAAAACAAAGTACACACGAATTACAACAGATACATCGGGACACTAATACATACGGAAAACCTCTCTCATTGCGTCATGCGGCGCCCTCCACAAATGCATTTCACCTCTTTCTCTGAATTACTACATTACCCATAATGCCTCACTACCCATAGTGCCTACGGGAAACGATAAGTGCCTACAGGAAACGATAAAATACAAATATCTCGCGAACTATGAATTCAAAATCAAGGATGCACAGGTTCACGACATGCGTAAGCTACATGCGAAATCTCATAACTAACGTAATTAACGTCAGGGAGATACGCCCTAGACTGACACACTGACTGACTGACACACAGAGATTTCTGGTTTGACCTTTCGCATTATGACGTCATCGGAACGTTTCTCAGCCCCCCCAACAGTGAATAACTTCCAGCGTCCCTGGTGCCTACGGGAAACGGTAAAATACAAATATCTCGCGAACTATGAGTTCAAAAATCTTCAAAATCAAGGATGCACAGGTTCATGACATGCGTAAGCTACATGCGAAATCTCATAACTAACGTAACTACCGTCAGG
>NC_137927.1:3248809-3271309 GCF_963457725.1 Sprattus sprattus | reverse complement strand
GTAAGTGAGTTAGTGTTAGAGAGAGAGAGAGTGAGAGAGAAGCAAATAGCAGATCCTCACACACACACTAACACCCTACTAACACCTCAAGATCAGAACAGAAAGGCACCTGAAATTAGGATAAACCAAACTGGAAAAACAATTAAGCAAAATGACATAACCCATTGGGAAACACAAACAAAGACACAAAGTAAAATGCAATTCTATTTGGCCCTAAACAGACAAAAATCTGAGAACCACGTTGACAAAGTACAGACTCAGTGAACACAGCCTGTCCATAGAGGTGGGTAGGCACAGGCAAACCTGGCTCCCTAGGGAAAACAGACTGTGCCCCCATTGCGAACAAGGAACAGTAGAGACAGAGCTGCACTTCCTGACGCAGTGCACACTATATAAGGACATAAGACAAAAGTATTTTTAAAAGATTGGTGAGGTCCTCCCTGAGTTCCTGCTGGCGAGCAGTGAGGAGAGGCTTACATACCTCACTGGAGAAAATAAGGAATGCCTTGTCCTCGCTGCACAATATATAACTTCCTGTCATAAACTAAGGGACAGCCCATAAATTAATTCAATTCATGTATGTTCATGTCTTTTGTTGTGTTAATCCCCTGATGATAATTAATATGTAATATTGTTCCCACTTCTCCCTTTCCCCTTCTGATGTACCCTGTATATAGATATATGTATTGTATTGTCTATGTCAGGGTTTCCCAACCCATGGGCCGCGGAGCACTATCCATGGGCCGCGAAAATGTTTCAGATTTTTTTTTTTACCCCATTGGTGGGCCGCGGAGCGAGTAACTGATTATAAACTGAGAACAATATTAATTAAGGGCGTCAAAGTTAACGCGTACATCTATGATATTATTGTGGCCGAGATTAATGTGATACAAATATTTTAATGCAGTTGACGCGACTTTATTTACTTCCGGTGTGCGTTGACCACTGACACTAAACCGGCGCGTGCTTGCATTCAGTTAGGCAGGAGTGACCGAGACGGTAGTGAAAGATGGAGAGCTGAGGGATTGTTTGGCGGAAAGTTTCTGTTTAAGAGGCCAAATGACGGAACAATCGACAAATCTAAAGTTATATGTAGCATTTGTCAAGCTGAATTTAGCTGTCACAGAAGCAAGTTATCACCTTAATGCAAAGGCACCCGACAGAAAGAAACCCCAGGTTAGATGGTTGCCAACCCACACTCCACGACGTTTCTAGGAAAATAACTAGACCAGTCCGTAAAAAGGTTATCAACGCTGTATCAGTTTGGGTTGGTGGTGACTGTCGGCTCTTCAACATAGTTGAAGACGGTGGGCTGACTGAGGTGTTCCGAATTGCTTCAGGGGATAATTGTTACGATTTACCGTCGAATGGCATTGTGTTTCGCATATATTCCTTGCTTGACGGCGAGAGAGTACGACAAAAATACCATTAAACAACAGTGTATAAAAAACACGCTGTCTGAAGTGATTACTCGTAAATGTAAAGGATTCGAAGGACCTAAGTAAAGTTGCATTAGTGCGTTATCATTGGAGTGGTTATTCTTTTCTGTGGACAGCTACCAACTCAAACGACTGCCCAGGAATGATTGTTGCCAATTATGTTGATTATAGATTGCAGCCACAGATTTAAATCATTATTTACATGATTCTAATCATTATATTGACCTATTTGAACCTATTTGTTTGCATGTCTGAAGCATCACCTATTTTAATTAGGCCTAGCTGAGTGGTCTTGTTTGCATGTTCCATCACTTGTTTTGAGTATACATGCTATCTTTTGGGTCTTTTCTGGTTTGATTACCTTGCTTGTTTGCTGTGCACAAATAGGCCTAGGCCTACTGCAATTAAGTTCTCTGTGTGTATTTATGTTGTTTTATGGTGCACTATACAATTTTGATGCAATATCTAGAGTTAGATTTTCTTTTATGTATTTATAGGCTTCCACCTGTGGCAGGTGCTGATGTTGCTTTTTCTCACACATAACAATTGCTTATTAGAATGAATGGATTATAGATTAAATTAGCTAATGGAATATAGATTCGCTAAAATAAGCGGGGTGTCTGTTGGGCCCCGACCTGTTACAAATACGAAAAGTTGGGCCTCGGAGTCGAAAAGGTTGGGAACCCCTGGTCTATGTAATCACTTATATATGTATTGTTTATGTAATCACTTTTATATATCCAAACCAAATGCTTTGGCAATACTGTATAACGTTATGGTCATGCCAATAAAGCTTATTTTGAATTTGAATTTGAGTGAGAGAAAGAGAGAGAGAGAGTGAGAGAGAGAGAGAAAGAGGGAGAGAGAGAGAGAGAGAGGGAGAGAGAGATAGTGAGATATTTGTATTTTTTTATTTTTAAAATACTTTTTATTGCAATATACAATGGTATATTGCAACAATATCTTAAAACAACAAATCTTGTATAGACATAACAGTAGAAATAAAACTGTAAATATCAATTTCCTACCTACACAACATGTACAAAAATCAATTAGTTTTCAACGACAGTACATAGAGCTCTATGGATGCACCATATGCTCTCAAAAGACTCAAGGTCCTGCATGAGTTTGTAAAAACGAAAATCAATTAAAATCCTTTACTTTATCAAAGCAGAAAATAAAATAAGTGCATCATCGCCAGATTGATTGTTGACCTTGTTTTTCCTACTTAGATAAATGGCCATTTTGGCTTGGCCCAAAATTAAATTCAACAATTTACATTACTTTTGTCTGCGTTGCACATATTTGAAACCAAAAATTAAAGTCTCCATAGTAAACACTTTGTCAAAACAATTAAATACATTCTGTAAAACCACAAACAAAGGCTTTAGTCTTATGCATTGCAAGAAAGCATGGAAGATAGTCTCTCTTTGAGTACAAAAAGGACATTCCTGATCAACCTCCTGGTTTAACACTGAAATAAAAGCATAGCTCAGTGCAGAATCCTCCACTGTAAGTCACCCACCCTTTTGTCTAAAGACGGTTTATACAGTGATCTGCATTCTGGTCTTATATCTTTAACCAGTCTAAGAACTGTGCGCCAAGGTGTGTCAACTTTGTCATTTAAAACTTTTTTATTAAAAACTTTCACACAGGCCTGATACAACTGTTTCCCACTGACACTGACACGGACTCTCAGGGTTTAAGAACGGACCTGTGCTCCCATCCAGATTGGGTGAGAGGATCAAATCTGGAAAACTGTTGCTCATTTGGACTTATTGCCTCTGCACAATACTCTCCCAACAACTTAAAGTCATCTACTGTTAGAACAGCCCTTACCCCAAAATGGTCTGCCACCTTCTTTACATCTACAAGGTTAGGTCCAGTCAGATCAAAAACATTTCTTAAAGTCACTGTCTTTGAGTTGAGCAGAATTCTTGTGAGTGCATGAAATCCATAAGAGGAAATGTCCAATCGTGCCCCAAAGACAAAAGGCTCTTGCAATAACCAATGGAGAGAAGTAACGGGTCCATTCCTCTGTACAATAAACAAATCCCAGATGTTAAACAAGCTTCTATAATAACAGGGTAATTCTGAGGTATCCATTAAATGGGGGGTCATCAGGAAAAGGGACTTATCTAGTCCTAATCCTCTACAAGTTTTTAAAATACTGCAGCTTACAGACCGCCAAGCAACATCTGATGGCCCACTCAGAAGTCTCTTGATAAACTGCATCCGAAAGGCTGCAGTCCTGCTTTGCATCTGCATAAGGCCATGACCGCCTTCGTCTTTCGGCAGAAACAAAACTGCCTGAGGGACCCAGTGTAATTGATCCCCCAACAAATTAACCAACAAAGATTGCATTTTACACAATAGGTCTGGTGGGGGTTAACACAGGCCAGCCTATGCCAAAAACATGATGCAACCAAATTATTAATTATGAGTGTACGCCCCCTATAAGACATTTTTGGGAGTAGCCCTTTCCACTTTTCAAGCCAAAATTATTTTGCACTACTGTGTCATTCCCTTAAAAAAATGCCCAGATATTTAAACCATCCTTTTTCCACTGCAGACCACCTGGGAGACTAGGGACTCCCTTGGCCAACCATTGGCCGAGCAATAAAGCCTCGCTCTTCGAACAATTCATTTTGGCTGATGAAACAACCCCAAAGTCATCAAGTACCTTTACAAGTGTCTTAATATCCGTTTCTTCACTTATCAATAAAACAACGTCATCAGCATAAGCTGACAGACGGAGAGGATTGATACAACCCGGTATGGAAATACCGTTTAAACGTAATCGCAGTTTATTTAAAAGAGGCTCTATTGCAAGGGAATAAAGCATTCTGGATAAAGAACACCCTTGCCCTTACACCCCTATTAACTTTAAAAGGAGCGCTAAACCCACCATTTATCTTCAGGATACTCTCCACATTGCAGTACATAACTTTGATCATACTAATGAATCTTTCACTAAATCCAAAAGCGACCAAAACATTCCATAAATACTCATGCTCAACTCGATCGAAGGCTTTTTCTTGATTGAGTGATATCAAGCCTACGTCAAGTTTCAACAGCCTTGAGGCGTCAATAACGTCACGAATCAACGCCACATTGTCTACTATTGATCTGCCGGGTACACAGTATGTTTGGTCGGAATGGACCACTTGCTCCAACATTTTACTAAGCCTTTTGGACAAAACTTTTGATAAAATCTTGTAGTCACTGCACAGGAGTGATACAGGTCTCCAGTTCTTTATTTCGGTGAGGTCACCTTTTTTAGGGAGGAGAGTAATGACTGCTCTACGACAACTCATTGGCAGAAGCCCTCCGGCTAAGCTGTCATTGAGAACTGCCAGCAAGTCTTCACCCACCTCCGACCAGAATGACTTATAAAAGCAAGTTGAAATCCCGTCCAGCCCTGGAACTCGATCCCCCTGCAAAAGTTGGAGGGCGCTCTCCATTTCCGCCAAAGTAATAGCAGTGTCAAGCCCGGCCAAGGTTTCCGTTGAAAGCTGAGGCAAGTTTTCTAAAAACGCATTATCAGTAACCCCTTCGCTGTTAACCTCACTCCTGTATAGATCCTGATAAAAAGTAACTGCCCTTTTCCGAATTTCAGAAGTATCTGATAGTAGGACTCCTGCTTGTGACCGCAGAGAATGAATCAAACTCCTCTTTCCATTTTTCTTTTCCAGATTAAAAAAGAACTTTGAAGGCATATCCATTTGATCCACCCCCTGAAAGCGTGATCGGACCAACGCACCATTCACCCTAATACCCAGCAGATCAGCTAAAGAGTTTCTTTTCGCCGTCAAATTCTCATCGTTATCGTGGCCATTATTGTAAGCTAGATCTTGAGCTTCAAGTAACTGTTTCTCCAACGTCTCTATAGACCGAGTTATGTCTTTTGTTATAGTATGTGTGTACTGCTTACACAACTGTTGTATTTGTACTTTACCAATATCCCACCACTGTTGTAAGGATTTAAAAGATGATTTTTGTGTTCTAAAATCATCCCAGAAGAGTTTAAATACATCTTTAAAATATTTATCTTGTGTTAAATTTGTGTTGAAGTGCCAATACGCACTCTTTGGCTTAATATTCCTTAAAGTTGCTACACACTGTACAAGACTGTGGTCTGAAAAACTTACAGGCGTAATCATACAGGATCTTAAAATGTTGAGATGGTGTTTAAAACAGTAAAACCTATCTAGACTAGCTAATGAAAAAGTAGTTTCATAAGCGTGGGCCCAGGTGTATTGCCTCTGCTCGCCATGAAAATTCCTTCATACATCCCTAAGATCATGTGCCTTGATAACCTGAATAAGGTTCTTTCGGGAAAGTATATGAGGCTCAGTATGATTGCGATCTATGATATGCTCGGTACAATTAAAATCTCCACCCACAAATAAATATTTCACACTGTTACAGTCAAATAAAACAGTTGACAATGTGTCTAAAAAAGAAAATCTTTCTATGGCTTTTGTTGGCGCGTACACACAGATAAAAACCAACACATCATTTTCAAAACGGGCTCTGAATTTTAGGAGTCTACCTTTCAGTACCTCCACAACGTCATAACATACTGGGGGAAAATTCTTACTAAATAAAATGGCAACACCACCACTTATTGGAAGTGTTGTGGCTGAGCAGAGAGAGCCCATCCTGTAAGGGTTTCAGTATAACTTGTGGAACCAAACGCACGACACAGAGACAGGGGTAAGTGCAATTCAATTGTTTACTGTTTTGTTCATAGGCAGTCCATAAACACGTTATATTCCAAAATACAACAACAGCGGCAGAGTTCGTTGTCAGTTCGGTCCAGGGTCGATACACAGGCAGGCAGTCGATGGTGGTGCAGGGTATCCAGGAAGGGAAAGGCAGAGTCGTAATCCGTTTAGCAGGCAGAGTAGTCTGTACACACGCAGGCAGTCCAAGACGGGCAGAGTATCCAAATGAGGAAGAGGCAAAGACGTAATCCGAAAGACAGGCAAGGGTCGGCAACAGGAGATCAATAAACACGGAAAGACGCTGGAACTCTTGAGACATGAAGAAACAAAGACGAACTGGCAACGAGGGACAGGGACACACAGAATATATACACACAAGGTGATGAGGGACAGGTGACAACAATCATGACTGGACAGGTGACGACAATCATGACGGGACAAACTATCAACAAGGCGGAGCACACACAAGGGTAGGGCGTGACGTGTCTGAAACGAGAGGAGAGATGAGTAAACAAACACAACACAAAACATAGATAGTGACAACACAGGGGAAACATAAACTATCTCACAGGACGGGACTTGACGTCCCAGGTAATTCAGGGTGGAGGCGATGAAAATCCTGGATGAGGGAGGGATCCATGATGTTACTCGTGGAAACCCATGGCCTCTCCTCAGGACCATAACCCTCCCAATCCACCAGATACTGCCTTCCACGGCCCCGACGTCGAACTGACAGAAGACGTTTGACAGTGAAGACGGGACCCCCATCGACAAACCTGGGAGGAGGAGGAGGCTTAGCGGGTGGAACCAAAGGGCTCTCCTTAACTGGTTTGACCCGGGAAACGTGGAAGGTGGGGTGAACCCTCATAGACCTGGGAAGTTTGAGACAAACAGCAACAGGGTTAATGACTCTAGATACTGGGAATGGCCCCACAAACCGGGGAACCAACTTGCGGGACTCCACACGCAAAGGAAGGTCACGTGTGGACAACCAAACCCTATGTCCAGGCTGGTAATTAGGAGCGGGAGTCCGTCGTCGGTCCGCCATCCTCTTCGACTGGGTTGCACTCCTCATGAGCATATCTCGGGCTCCCTTCCAAACACGACGACATCGGTGTATGAACCTCTGGGCAGAGGGGACGCTAACTTCCGCCTCAAGGTCGGGGAACAGGGGTGGCTGGTAACCGTAAGCACACTGAAATGGAGACAAGCCAGTAGAAGCACTGGGTAGCGTGTTGTGCGCATACTCCAACCCACATGAGATGTCTACTCCACGTGGTTGGACTCTGGGAGACTAGACAGCGTAATCCGGTGTCCAGCTCCTGGTTCAACCTCTCCGCTTGGCCGTTAGACTGTGGATGATAACCTGAAGAGAGGCTGACCGTGGCACCGAGGAGAGAACAAAAAGCCTTCCAGAATTGAGAAATAAACTGTGGTCCCCGATCTGACACCACATCCCTAGGAAAACCATGTATGCGAAAAACATGGGACAGAACTGCCTCTGCAGTCCCCTTGGCAGAGGGCAGTTTAGGCAGGGGAATAAAATGTACCATTTTAGAAAATCGGTCAACGACTGTTAAGACTGTAGTATTACCTTCTGATGATGGTAACCCAGTGACGAAATCTAAGGAGATGTCTGACCAGGGACGATGGGGCACAGGAAGCGGCTGAAGGAGACCAGCGGGGGGGCGGTGGGAAACCTTGTTCCGGGCGCACACCGAGCAGGCTGCCACATATTCCCCGACCTCCTTCTCCATGGACGGCCACCAGAACCGTTGCCTGGCAACAAAGAGGGTTCGTCGGACTCCGGGGTGGCAGGACACCAGGGAAGTGTGAGCCCAGTGGATGACCTGGGAACGAAGAGATACAGGAACATACAACCGGCTTGGGGGGCAGCCATCCGGTACATTCTTGTTATTATTTGCCTGTCTGACCTTCCCCTCGATTCCCCACGTGACCGCTCCTATCACACAGACTGGAGGTAGGATGTTGGACTGGGATCTGGGAGCAGAACTAGAGTCAAACAGGCGGGACAGAGCATCAGGCTTGACATTCTTCGAACCAGGACGATAAGACAGAGTGAATTTAAATCTGGTAAAAAATAGAGTCCATCTGGCCTGTCTAGAATTTAGCCGCTTGGCAGTGCGGATATACTCTAAGTTCTTATGGTCGGTCCATACTAGAAAAGGGATCTCTGCTCCCTCCAAACAGTGACGCCACTCCTCTAGAGCCACCTTGATGGCTAACAACTCCCTATTACCGACATCATAATTTCTCTCGGCAGGAGAGAGTTTTCGGGAGAGGAAGGCGCAGGGGTGGAGCTTATTATCCTTCGGTGAACGCTGTGAGAGGATTCCTCCCACTCCGACATCAGAGGCGTCCACCTCCACCACAAACTGTAGGTGGGGATCAGGAAGAGTGAGGACAGGAGCAGATGTGAAAATCTCTTTCAGCCTCTGGAAGGCTTGTTCTGCTGCAGGGGACCACTGAAACCTGGTGTTGGGAGAGGTCAGAGAATGCTGTGGAGCAGCAACAGAACTATAATTCCTAATGAAACGTCTATAGAAATTTGCAAAGCCCAGAAAGCGCTGTAACTGCTTGCGAGTGGACGGAGTAGCCCATTCAGTCACAGCACTGACCTTAGAAGGGTCCATCTCAATGTTGTCCTTAGAGACTATGAAACCCAGGAAAGAGACGGAAGAGACGTGAAACTCACACTTTTCTGCTTTCACAAAAAGCTGGTTGATGAGTAGGCGTTGGAGAACCTCCCGGACGTGCTGAACGTGCGTGTCCTCATCTGGTGAAAAGATAAGTATGTTGTCCAGATAGACAAAAACATAGCGGTCAAGCATGTCACGGAGAACATCATTGACCAGAGCCTGGAAGACCCCTGGAGCATTGGTCAATCCAAAAGGCATCACCAGATATTCGTAATGACCACTAGGTGTGTTGAAGGCAGTCTTCCATTCATCCCCCTCCCTTATCCTCACCAGATGATACGCGTTTCTCAGGTCTAGCTTGGTGAAGATCTTAGCATCCCCTAACAATTCAAACGCAGAGGACATCAAAGGGAGAGGGTACGTATTCTTAATGGTGATGTCATTAAGACCACGGTAGTCAATGCATGGACGAAGCGTCTTATCCTTCTTGTCCACAAAAAAAAATCCTGCACCGGCAGGAGAGGAGGATGGACGAATGAGCCCCGAAGACAAAGAAGAGCTTATATAATTCCTCATAGTCTCAGCCTCTGGTGCCGACAAGGAATAGAGACGCCCCTTAGGGGGTGAAGTCCCTGGGAGCAAATTAATCGCACAGTCATAAGGCCGGTGAGGTGGTAGAGCTGAGGCCCGGGTCTTATTGAAAACCTCCTTGAGGTCGAGGTAGCACGGAGGAACCTTGGAGAGATCCGGGAAGTCTGAGTCCATCGATGCTGGCAGAGAAGTAGAGCTGCGTGGAACCGCAGTGAGTCTGAGACTGATAGGCGTGGCCACATCAGGGGTGAGGTGAACCTCTGAGGAAGAGGCTGCAGAGACACAGGTTACCGAACACTTCCTGTCCCAACCCAATATCTTCCCTGTGGACCAGTCAATGTGAGGGTTATGTTTAGTCAGCCATGGAAAACCCAAAATGAGAGGGTGTGCTGGAGACTCAAGGAGATGAAAACTCAGAAGCTCAGTATGTACCTCAGAAATAGTAAACTGGATAGGATGGGTGCGGTGAGTCACCCTACACAGCAGGCGTCCATCAAGAGCATGAGCCTCTAAAGGCTTGGGGAGAGAAATTAATTTCAATTCTAATTTCTGAGCTAACCTCCAATCAATAAAGCTCTCATCAGCCCCAGAGTCTACTAACACAGGATGAGTCACAGTCTGAGAAGGAGTTATTAGTTGTGCTTGAATCACAGGCCTAAATGAAGAGAATATGGCACGGCTTACCATTGGGTTTCTCAGAAAAGCCTGGCTCTTCAATAGACATCCGGAGATGAAGTGGCCCATCTGTCCGCAGTAGATGCACTCTCCCTTACGAAACGCTGACGCTCCTCTGCCATCAGTCTTGTCCGACCCCACTGCATTGACTCCTCCACACCCGCGGGAGGTGCTGGTGAGGCAGCCGCTGAACTGAACAGAGCAGGAGATCGCCAGGAGTGTTGACGAGAATCAGTCGCTTCAGGACGATTCTTTTGCCCTGGGCTTGCAGAGTCAGGCGCACCTTCTCCGTGTCGGCTGGGTCCATCTTGGCCAGTTCGTACTG
The DNA here is from genome assembly GCF_963457725.1 of Sprattus sprattus. Classification (NCBI taxonomy): domain Eukaryota; kingdom Metazoa; phylum Chordata; class Actinopteri; order Clupeiformes; family Clupeidae; genus Sprattus; species Sprattus sprattus. The sequence goes on along the minus strand of NC_137927.1, from coordinate 3,260,889 downwards.
TAAGGGTTTCAGTATAACTTGTGGAACCAAACGCACGACACAGAGACAGGGGTAGGTGCAATTCAATTGTTTACTGTTTTGTTCATAGGCAGTCCATAAACACGTTATATTCCAAAATACAACAACAGCGGCAGAGTTCGTTGTCAGTTCGGTCCAGGGTCGATACACAGGCAGGCAGTCGATGGTGGTGCAGGGTATCCAGGAAGGGAAAGGCAGAGTCGTAATCCGTTTAGCAGGCAGAGTAGTCGGTACACACGCAGGCAGTCCAAGACGGGCAGAGTATCCAAATGAGGAAGAGGCAAAGACGTAATCCGAAAGACAGGCAAGGGTCGGCAACAGGAGATCAATAAACACGGAAAGACGCTGGAACTCTTGAGACATGAAGAAACAAAGACGAACTGGCAACGAGGGACAGGGACACACAGAATATATACACACAAGGTGATGAGGGACAGGTGACAACAATCATGACTGGACAGGTGACGACAATCATGACGGGACAAACTATCAACAAGGCGGAGCACACACAAGGGTAGGGCGTGACGTGTCTGAAACGAGAGGAGAGATGAGTAAACAAACACAACACAAAACATAGATAGTGACAACACAGGGGAAACATAAACTATCTCACAGGACGGGACTTGACACATCCCACTCCATAGCCCAATCAGCAGCGTTAACCGCATCGCTGTGCGTATCCTGCAGCAGAGCAATGTCAAAACGTTTCTGCTTTGCAAGTTCAAATAATTGCGCTCGTTTGGAACGGTCCTTCGCACCATTCATATTTAACGAAGCAATGCGAATCTCATTCATCGGAATATTGAAAGAAAAAAAATTGCACAGCCCCCAACAACAATTCAACAAAAGAAAGAAAATAAAAACTCTAGACATTTTCAACATCGTTGGCACCTAAAACAATATTCAACTTCGTAAGAACTTTTTTTAAACGGTAGCCCTCTTGATACGTGAAACCTCCTTCGGACATAAACAACCTTGTTTTCTGTATAAATTGATCCACGTCAGGAAAAAAGTAATCTATTCTAACATTCCTGGCATGTCTGGTCTGTTTTAAAAAACTTGGCTCAACACTATATGAGGGACTGGGGTACCCACTATGCCACAAAGAGCAAGATATGCTGCTATCTGATTCACTCCCGCTCTATGTATCCGTGGAAGCTGAACAACTTGGAATGTCTTTCTTTTTGGCTTCTGAATGGAAGCTGGTCGATCTCCTCCTCTTTTGGAGTTTTGGCACTTTAAATCCTTCACCAGTTTCAGTTATAGGCCCTCTAGAGGCCCTCAGCTGATTGTCCACACTCATGCCAATATCAGTATCCTCTTCTACCAGCGGTTCAGCGGTGACCTGGACAGAGGAACTATCCACAGGTGTCTCTGCATGAGAAGGTGCCTCTGCTTCCTCTCCTGCTGTCTGAACCCCGTCCGCCCCATCACCCTCTCCATTCCTGGGTGCCTCTTTACTGGCGGTCTGGCTCTCTTCAGCCTTCTCCTGATTTTCATCAGCACGATTGGTATTTCCGGGATTGTCTCGCTTATTTGGGCAGGCTCGCACCAAATGAGCAACTTGGCCACAATCAAAACATTTAATCATACTCGTTGTTATAAATACAGTATAATTGAAATCATCAATTTTCATGTTTAGCTTTAAATCAAAATCCTCCTTGTCTTTCAACACCATGTAAGCAAATCGCCTGAAGGACACTACGTGTTTCAACAATGGGGATTTGCTCGCTATCATTATTTTCTTAATAGGTGAAACTAGTTTACCATATCTAGACAAAGTATGAACAAGAGTATCATCCTTAATAAAAGGCGGGACATTAGAGATGATTACCTTCTTAGAAGGAGTTGATAAAGGGAGCACAGGTGTAAAACTGCCATCAACCACTATACCACTCTTAACAATTGTATTGGCCATATCTATAGTCCGAAGGAACATAACAATCGCACTATTCATGCGTGCCGTGGACAAAATGTTGTCATGTCCAGCAACATCCCCTACGGCCAAACTACACACTTCAACACTAGCGGAAGAGGCAATTTTAATTTTAACCGCGTGCCGCCTAGTGAGAAAATCTAACTTTTCCTCCGTACCTGAGGCAGCCATGTTCTCAACACAGAAAACAGACGCCCAGGTAATGGGGGGAAAAAAACAACCACACTACACACACACACACTACACCACACAATAACTAAAGCTCCTTCAAAGAAAACAATACACACTCACACACAAACAAACATATATAAAAATAGACAAAAGAAAGATTGAAAAACACAGCGATACTGGCACAGCGGCCAGACGCAGCTTTCGCTCACAGCTCTCAGGCTCCGCCCACACACTCAGTCCATGCGCAAAACAGGAAAAGAGAGAGAGAGAGAGAGAGAGAGAGAGAGAGCGAGAGAGAGAGAGAACCTGATGGACAGCCAGTAAGACCACAGAATGCCAAACTAACTGTATGTTTGTTGTTATGTTTTGGAATATTCTTTTGTTAATTTGTTGATTATTTCAACTCTGTTTATTTAATTGTTGTCCTTCTGTATGTGTATGTAATATGTATGTGTTGAATCAGCTTTGGCAATAGTGTTAAAAAAAAACATTCATGCTAATAAAGCTTCTTTGAATCGAATTGAATTGAGAGAGAGAGAGAGAGAGAGAGAGTGTGTTTTCCCAGTGAGACGTGTGAGTCATGTGAGAACGGATCAAACCCAGTCCCTAATGAGAGTCCCGATCAGGTTGTTTTAGCCCTTTCTGATAAATTAGCATTTTCATCATGTCCACACTCGCCCGTGCCATCTGGTCTACGCACACGTCCCCATGGAGACCGTGTTAATTAACCAGCTGACTGGGAGAAGGAAAAACACTCGTTTTTAAAAAGTGGTTCATCAACCCTACAGAGGCTGCCAACTGCACAACAGAAAGGAACAGGAAAACCGTGGAGCGCCGTAGGTGTGTGATTCTTTTTTTAATGTTTTTTTTTTTTTTGTGCATGTGCATGTGTGTGTCTGCGTGTGCGTGTGTGTGTGTGCGCGTGTGTGTCCTATAGACCCCTACTACGCCCTCCGCTCTTCACACTTATCTTCTCCTCCTGACATTAGATCAGGTAACACCTGATTTGAAAAAGGCAAAGATCCATTCCCGAGTCATTTCTGCCTCTATGACCTCAAGCTTTATTCTATCTGACCTCTGACCTGTAGTTCTATTGTGGCAGAAGTGTGTTGAGATGCCCTGTACTTTATGTACGTCTTCACTGAAAAGTACCTTCATGGTAATACATTCTTTTAGAATATACACTTCAAGTCAGGTTTGCTAAGGATTGGTAATATTCACTAATATAGTCTTACATGAGATTGACATAGTACTGATGTTGCAGAGTAATAATATAATTACAAAGTAATAAGAATGCTTACAGATTTATCAGAAAGACTCATATTCTGACTGCTTTGAGTCTCATAAACCCTCCATCTGACTGCTTTGAGTCTCATAAACCCTCCATCACAACACCATAAGCGCTTGATCCCTGATGTCGTTGATGAGTTGTGGTAATGGCATGTTCATAACCTGGTTATAACAGTCTGATCGAAGACGATAAACAAGTTACTGCACGTGTGTGAAAAAGAATGAATAAAACCTAACAAGAGCATGATCTGACATTCCCAGATTTGAGTTGTCCCTGACAGAGGCAGAGTTATTACACTGGTCGAGTATAATCATTGCACATCACTGATCATTTATCATCCTGGAACACCTTAATTTAAGCTGTTCCAGGAACAAAACAAACAAAAAAACAATCAAACAAAAACAAAACAAAAAATTAAAATATCAGATCTTGCTATCGTTTCAAGTAAGCAGTGTTGGGAAGGTTACTTTAGAAATGTAATTCGTTACAGTTACAGGTTACCCTGTTAAAAATGTAATAGTAGTGTAACTATTTGAATTACTTTATCTGAGTAACGTAACTAATTACTTTTTGATTACTTTTTGATTACTTTTCAATTTCTGTGATACATTTCTGGTAGGTTGTTAGCAACTGAAATTCAGATCGCTGCATGCACAGGCATGTAGGCCTACTAGCAGACGTGATGGCGCTGTAGACGTGATAGAGACACAGAAAGTTCTGGATCAAACTATTGTGGAGGGAAATGACAACGGGGGTGTTTGTACAGTAGCCAGAAAAACATGCGAAACAGTTTTTTTTTTTTTTCTAAATATACATTTGAGCAAGGTTTTGCTGACAGTATTAAGATGTAATTCAAATTGTAATTTTGAAAAATGTCGTAAGTAACTGTAATTGAATTACACATTTCTCTCCAGTAACTGTAATGTATTAGTGTTACATTTATTTTGTAATTAAATTACGTAACGCAATTACATGTAACTAGTTACTCCCCAACACTGCAAGTAAGTGTGTGTTATTGTTTGTATGTGTGTGTGTGTGTGTGTGTGTAGCATATGTCATATTATATAATTATAATGCGGAGCTGGTGAGTTGTTGTAATCATGTTCCAGAAACCATTAGGTAGCGGTGTGCAGACTGAACAGTGCATGTTTAAGACACATCATGCACACTCTCTCTCTTTCTCTCTATCTCTCTCTCTCTCTAACACACACACTCACACACACATTTATTAGCTAGCTGACCTTCAGAAATATACCATATCTACAAACTTTACACAGGTAGTTGACCTTTCTTTTGACTACAGACATTTCCGGATGGTGCATAAGTGCCTGGTATGATCTTTCTGCTTGTGACTTGTGACATTGAAACAAGCCGTAGCCTGTCCTGACCACTCTCTCTTATCGTGTCTCTCTGGTCCACAGTCTGAATGACCGCTGGGGGAAAAATGGCACATCCATAATGTCTTTGGCCTTCTTGCCGGCCTGTTTGCGACAGGAGGGGAGGGGAGTAAACGGGTGGGGAACGGTGGAGCTTGGGGCGCCTCCACCTTGGGCTGAAATTAAGAGTCGCCTCTCGCCTCTCGCCTCACGACAAAAGCAAAATGCCTCCACTGTGTTGACATGTCCAATAGATGTTCAGGCTTCTGAGTCCTGAGTCTCTCCCTCTCTCTCTCTCTCTCTCTCCCTCTCTGCAACTCACTCACTCAATCTTCCTGGTTCTCTCCCTCTCTCTCTCTCTCTTTCTCTCTCTCTCTCTCCCTCTCCCTCTCTGTAACTCACTTACTCAATCTCTGTACCACTCTCCTCTCTTTTTCTTTTCTGCCATTTTCTCACAAACTCACTCTGTCTCTTTTTTCTCTCTCTCATTTTATCTTTCTCTCTATCCCCCTCTCCCTTTCCTCTCTCTCCCTCTGTGTCTTTCGATGGAGTGAGGAGGCCCTAAACCATTTCAGCTGAGATGGATAGAGCCGGCTGGTCTGGGAAGAGGCGTACCAAAGAGAATTAACTCTAGCTGGCACAAACTTCAGTTTATTTATCAGATGGAGGGGAAGACAGGAACGTCTCGGTTACTTACGTAACCTCGGCTCCTTAAGCACGGAACAAGATATAACAACGGGACTTGAACTAGTGTCATGGACTGGTTCGAAGAACTTATTCATTCACGCCGCTAGGCAGGGAGAAGTGCGCCGTGCTCTGGCCCCGCCCCAACCGGAGCCTATAAAAACCACGGCGCGCTCCTCCATCTTCCTTTTCAAACTCTTCGCGTAAGATTTGGACTCCAAGAATTTTCTGTACGCTATTAATGGTCGTATACTACTTGTTTCTATTTTCCAACAGATTAATACTCATTACGAGCTGGTGAGTTTCGGGTTATTTTAACCTTCACTACCTCAAGAGTGCTACAAGTACGACTTGCTTTTAGAAAGTCAAGTTCACTGTCAGCAACGTGTTAGACTAGCTAGTCTCTGACTAGCCTGCTAGCGGGGTTTGCTAACCTCGTGTTGGTGATAGTGTGCTTAATATTTCTCTGTGTGCTTAATATTTCTCTTTTCTTACAGAAATGTCATGTCAGAGTTACCCCGGGGGTGGCCATGCCAAGGAAAAGGGCGACCGCCACCGCCGTTGTGTTCTCTGGGGCTGGAACCGGGTGGGGCTGTCAGTCCCCTTTCGCCTCGCCTGCCCTCTTGGTCAGCCCATACCCTGAGGTTGTGGAGTTACACCCCGGGGAAAGATACGATTTTGGGCTGGAGACAGAGAGTCTGGTTGACTACTCTTATGCCTCGGGCGAGGAGGAGGAGGAGGAGGAGGAGGAGGAGGAGGGGGAGATGGATGTGGTACGAACACGCCCGCGCTATCAGGCTAAGCTCCTGGCAGAGCTCGCATCATTGCTGGGGGAGGGCAACGAGACCGCAGTAGAGCTCCGTCTGAGGAGAGTCTTGGGAGCGAGCGTGCCAACCAAACGGTCGTTGTGGCTGACTCTGTCCAAGATGACAGACAGGGAGAAGGTGCCCCTTCTCGACGCACCAGTCTGCGTCAAGGGCGCGTTGGAGGCTGTAGCGACTATGTCTGCTAAGTTCGTGGAACAGCAGAAGAGCAAGGAGGCGTTCCAGGCGTGGATGCCTCGCTCAGGGAGCTCTGACCCAGTTTGCATCGGTACAGCGAACCCCGAGTGCTGGGCAGAAGAGGAGCGGGTTTAAGTCCCCCGCTCCTCCGGCAAAGATACAAGCCGGAGCTCGAGGGTGGAACAGACATCAGTTCCGCCCTGCGGCGCAGCCGCAAGTGCAAGCACAGCCACAGCCAGCGCGCTCTGCACAGGAAGCTACCCACCAGGGACGGCGTGGCCGTGGCAGGGGCTACAACAAGAATCCTTCGTCCTGAGAGAGGGTCCTTGTCCACGGAAGGGAGAGTGGTGGATCCCTGGCCACCGAGGAAAACTTTGAGTCGCTCTCATGCACAGACAAGTATCCCAACAAGCACAACATTCAAAGGTTCATGTCATTCACCCTGCCCCTTCGGGGCCAGTCATAAGGCATGCTTGTGTGTAACTCCCCCCGCAACGCAGCCCCAGCGTTTGCAAAACTATTTTTTTATTCAAACCATGTGGGGGCAGACCCCAACCTCACCCCCCTCCTTATGCGGAACGGGGACAGGTTAAGGTTTAGAAAGATTGGCAATGAGCGGTTTAGAAACCGACAGATCCAGCCTAGCGGACTGTGCGGACGGTTGGCGCGCATGCGCAGCACCACCATGGGCGCTGAAAACAATAACAGAGGGCTACGCACTACAATTCCCCCGCCCCCCTCCGAGGTTCAGCGGTGTGATCCAATCAGTCGTGCCTCTGGAGCAGACGAGTATCCTATTGGAAGAGATAAGCTCACTGCTCAAGAAAGGAGCTATAACAGTGGTCCCTCCCAAGGAGGCGAACGCTGGGGTATACAGCCGATATTTTCTCATCCCAAAGAAGGATGGGAATTATCGACCCATACTAGATCTACGCACATTGAACAAAGTATTAAAAAGGTTGAAGTTCAGAATGCTGACTCCACGAAAGCTCATTCAGTGCATACAGCCAAACGATTGGTTCGTCTCGATAGATCTGAAGGATGCATATTTCCATATACCGATTTGCCGCAGACACCAGAGGTTTCTGAGGTTCGCGTTCAAAGGAACAGCATACCAATTTCGTGCCCTCCCGTTCGGCCTGTCTTTAGCCCCGAGGGTGTTCACGAAATGCGTGGACGCAGAAATCGCTCCGTTAAGGCAGCGAGGAATACGTATCCTAACTTATTTAGACGACTGGCTGATATGCGCACTATCAAAGTCAGCGGTGGAGCAGGACTGCCATGTAGCGGTGGCACACCTGCATCGACTTGGCTTTGTCATAAACAGGGAAAAAAGTGCATTGGTCCCCCAACAGCGCGCCCCGTTTCTAGGCATGGTACTGGATTCCACCTCAATGAAGGTGTCTCTGTCCCCAGCAAGAATAAGGGCCATTCAATCATGCGCTCGCCAGTTCAGGCAGGGGCGGACGGTGACGTCTCTCTGCTGTCAAAGGCTACTAGGGATGATGGCGTCAGCCGCGGTTGCGTTACCCCAAGGGCTATTACGCATGCGGCCGTTTCAAATATGGTACCTCTCCATGAAGCTCAGCTCCACCAGAGACAGGTACCGCAAGCTGACAGTGAACGCCAGATGCATGAAGGCGCTGGCGATCTGGAAATCAGCCCGGTTCTTCGCCACAGCGGGCTCGATGGGCGTGGTGACGCACCGCGTTGTGGTGACCACAGATGCCTCCACAACAGGGTGGGGGGCGGTCTGCGAAGGGAGATCAGTGAACGGCCTCTGGACCGCAGAGCAAGCCAAGTCACACATCAATGTGTTAGAGCTACAAACAGTGTTTTTAGCCCTGCAGCATTTTCTACCCAGATTAGATGGTCATCACATACTAGTGAGAACAGACAACACTTCCGCTATGGCATATATAAACCGCCAGGGAGGTGTGCGTTCTCAGTCACTGTATCAATGGGCGAATCGCCTGCTCTTATGGGCAGCGGCGCATTTTCCCTCAGTCAGGGCGGTTCACATACCAGGCAAGCTCAACTACGGAGCAGACCTACTATAAAGGGGCAACCCTCGGGCGACGGACTGGGCTCTGCACCCTCAGGTAATAGAACAGATATGGCAACACTTTTACAAAGCGGAGGTGGATCTGTTTGCCAACAGAGAGAACACCTGTTGCCCCCTATGGTTCTCACTGGGGGGCGACAGTCCCCCGTTGGGCGTGGACACTCTGAGCCACCAGTGGCCGAACATGCGTCTGTATGCTTTTCCCCCTATCCCGCTTCTCCCACCGCTGTTAAGCATAATATCGGTGGAGGGCAAGGAATTATTATTAGTGGCCCCCCACTGGCCCAGTCACCTGTGGTTGGCGGACCTAATCAGAATGTCTGTGCAGCCATCATGGGAACTACCTCTGAGGAGGGATCTCCTAACGCAGGCGCACAGGTCGATCTGGCATCCTCAACCAGAGCTGTGGCGACTCAGGGTTTGGCACCTGAAAGGCACAAGCTCCTAGCCTCAGGTTTGTCTGACTCGGTGGTGGCAACGATACAGAGTGCATGGGCAGCTTCGACCCGATCGCTGTATACGTTAAAGTGGCGCAGGTTCGAGAAGTGGTGTGTTGAGCGTGAACAGGACCCTATCAACTGCGCACTGGGCGTCATTCTAGAATTTCTCCAGCAGTTATTTGAGGGGAAGGCGGCTTCATTCACACACTCTGAGGGTAAACTCTTTCTGTTGGTAGTTCTGTGTGGAATCTAAATACGTTATTCGGGAAAACACAAATAATGTGATGGAAATACATATTTCTTCTACCTGAATTTGCTTGCCTAGTAAAAACAATATCAGCTCCATGATTGGCAATTCAGTATGTTTCTTCAAATCGATTCATATCGTTGTGGATAGAAATGCCCATTCTGTTTGCAAAATAGGACTTTGATTTCACTAACTAGTCGTCTCATTTATTACACATTATTGAAAAATTATCGCTATATTCTGAAATCCACCTCACTGACTCTGTTCACAGCAGACAGCGGGCTAAGAGCTCATCGTTCCTGGTTATCACTCTTGCATCATGGAGGAGGAGGAGGAGGAGGAGGAGGAGGAGGAGGTGTCATGTGTGGGAGCTAGCGAGCCAATTAGCCTGCTGTGGCCCGTACACCCTTAGTTTTCCCTCTAAGCTTGACCTAGAGTGACGTAAATCACACACACACATTCAGACACACACACACCTGTGAGGTGATCTTCCTCCCCCAGTGGGAGTGTATGGGTCTAGGTGCATTGACAGTGTTAGCTAGTGAAAGTGTTAGCTAGTGACAGTGTTAGCTAATGCCAGTGTTAGATAGTGACAGTGGTAACTAGTGACACTGTTAACTAGTGACAGTGTTAGATAGTGACAGTGCTAAGTAGTTATAGTGTTACTAGTGATAGTGTTTATTAGTGACAGTGTTAACTAGTGACAGTTGCCCTCAGTGATGTATTGATGTCGTTTGAGAAAGAGGGAGAGACAGATAGAGGGAAAGAGACGGACAGAGAGAGAGGGAGAGATAGAGAGAGAGAAAGAGAGAGAGGGATAGAGAGGGATAAAGGGAGAAAGAGACATAGAGAGTGAGAAATAGAGAGAGGGAGGGAGCGAAAGAGAGGAAGAGATAGAAAGAGAGAGAGGGAGAAAGAGAGAGAAAGAGAGAGGGATAGAGAGAGAGAGAGAGAGGGAGAGATGGCCACAGAAGGTCATCAGAGGGTTAAGGCAGAGGAAGTAGATTTATTTCACTGATTGCCGTTCAACACTAATTCATCCTGCATAACCAAACTTTTTTTAGCCTTCCTGCATTGATTTATTGAAGATCAACGGACAGTGGTTTTCTTGGAGCGACTTGAATAATCAATGATAGATATCTGTTCATTAATATCTTTGCAGTGATCACACAGTTTGATGATCAATTTCTGGCGACTTGAAAAGTGCTGAAAAACACAGATACTTCTGTCAAACTCTGTGAACTGCATGGAATGATTTCAAAGACAATGATGATGAAAATATCTCTTCTTCGCTCTTCAAAATGTCCCCTTAATGTTCAATATTGTGTCTGTCTTCTTCTTCAAAGAATTACAGGGATAAATTTAGCTAGACAGGCTAACCCGAGTCTTCACTTTCCCTTACTTTTTCTTGACTTTGTGTGAACACACACACACACACACACACACACACACACACACACCCACACATATAAATGCACATATGAAAACATGTATGATCTAAACCGGATGAAATACTTGACTGCTGTTGAAACCGTAAGACAACTTGAGCAGTAGATCAGAACTAGTGCAGATGTCATAATTTTATTGTCTCACTTGACATGTCCTATCTTTCCACTGTCCATCCTCAACCCAAAGAGCAAAATTGAACCCCTCCCTTGGCCCTCCTCATTCTAACATTTCCATCCCCGACATGCATTCTTAGCCATGGAGAGTCCTCGTGGGGAACCCTTATTGACTTACACATGACCTGAACACTCAGATGATGGAAAAAGCATTTCAGTCCAACATATCAAATAGATTTAAACAGCTATGCCTTGTCAGTGTCCTCAGTCTGCAGACACCAGTGTCTGAAAATGATACGGGCATGTTGACTTTTTCCATGTAAAGTCCTCACCCTGTGTGAGTCATGCTGGCTGGTGCGAAGTGCAGTGTCACTGTTTACAGGAAATACCAAAGTCAAAGTCAGCAACCAAATCCATACAAGTGTAGGCGGTATGACTGTCTTGACGTTCTTCTGTGAAAGAGAGAGAGAGAAAAAGAGAGGCGTGTGCGCATGAAAGACAGAGGCCTATAATCAAATAATACCACTGTCCTTCAAAACTCCGACAAATATTTCCGCTGTATGAGATGGAGAGAGTTGCTGACCTCTCCTCATCCTCTCTTTCAACATCTCTGCAGCCTCTGGACCACAGCTTACCAGTGTGCATGAGTGTGTGTGTATGTGTGTGTGTGTGTGTGCGAGTGTGACTTTATGTTGTTGTGTGGGTGTGTGTGTGTGTGTGTGTGTGTGTGCGTGTGAGTGTGAGTGTGAATCAATAATAGGCCGTGCGAAGGAGATTAGTAGAGCAGTTGCTCAATCCCGGCACAGCAGCCCCCAAAGACTGCCATCTATCAAGGGACCTGACAGCACACATATCTTAGCACTGTATATATCAAGGCTTCAAGCTTGGCCCAAATACAGCAAAAAAAATGTATAGCTCAACCTTAGTGTAAGTCAACAGGGACAAAACATAGCTACAGACACAAACATGCACCCTAGAGGGTACCAACACACAGTGCCCTAGTTTAACTTTTAACACTTGGTATTTAGCACAGTTGGAGCCAACCATTTGTGTAATTAATTAGGAAGAAGAAAAAACACACCGCACACACCCGCAAAACACACTCACACACACAAGGGTGCCCACATCTGCATTTACCTGTAGGTTCATTGTGCCTCTACAACCCTACGACATCATTATTCTGGCCACCCACACCCTCCCTGCCTGTCTTTGGGATGCTGTGCTAAATGAATCTTCATTATATCCCTCCATGGTGTTAGATAATGCTTACATTATCTTGGTATGGGTCT
>NC_137927.1:3236309-3243809 GCF_963457725.1 Sprattus sprattus | reverse complement strand
ATATTTGTATTTTACCGTTTCCCGTAGGACCGAAATGACGTCACAAATTACGTCACAAACAATATTAGCGGTATTAAAACTATCCTGCCTTCACTCAAAGTTCAGAACAGCGTTGGTCTTCTTGGTGAACAGATACAGACTTTTGCTCAGGTAATCTTAAGACAGTGATTGATTTTATCTATTCGTTTATATAAGCTTCTTTATATTAAGTTTCAAAGTAATGTCTAGAGTTGTACAGTCATCTAACAGACCCGAACGTCCAAAGTAATTAAATAGATTAAGTAGTGGATACTCAAAGTTTTAGAAGAAGTTCTACTTACTTAATTTTGTCAAGTTGATGTAACGTGTTCTTCCTTTTGAGTAATTTTAACTTATATTTTTTGATTGACTGGAACTATTTCAACAAACCAATCACGCACTAGCCAATCAGATCTAAAGAGTGGGAACTAAAAAAAAAAGATGGCGGCTCAAACTCCGTAGATGGACGTATTTGTACCTAAAACTAGTATGACATAATAATAATAATAAAATGCAACACATATACGCTTACCCCCACCAACCCCAACCTCCTTAACTGAATACCGTATTGCATACCTACATATGCGTCAGCAGGTGGGCTTTGGTAGATGAAAGATGTGACCTTCATGACCACATATAGTGTACATAGCAGATGCAATCTGCCCACTCATATTCTGTCAACAGTCTAAATGGCTTGGTCAGCACCTGATGGTGCTTCATTACGGCAGTGGAACTTTCAGTGCTCAGATATAATAAAACATGAGAGAAGCATGGGCTGTCGGATAGCAGAGATGTCTTCATCACAGAGAGTGAAATGGAAGTGATGATGACCACCAGGTTAAAAGATGTCCTCCTTCCATCTCGCTCTGTCCTCCCTCTAACTCACTCTCTTCCTGTACCTCTCCCTAGCTCCCTAACACACTCTCTTCCTGTATCTCTCCATCTAGCTCACTCTCTTCTTGTATCTCTCACTCTGACTCACTCTCTTCATATATCTCTCCCTGGCTCCCTCTGTCTTTCTACAACTCTCTTATATTTGATCTGTCCTCTAACTCACATGAACACTCTCTCGCTTTCTAAAGATTTTTCTCCCTGACTCTCTCTAAAGATTTTCCTCCCTCTCTCTCTCTCTCTGCTCTCTCAAGCCGTGCTTTTCTCTCACTCTCCCTACCGGCCCCTATCTCTATCTGCCTACCCCATCTCCCTTTCTGTCTATATTGCCATGGGCTTGCCACATTAAAGGTGTTTGGCTGCTTCATTTCCGAGCCCCTAATTGTCCATATGGACTCTCCACATGGTCATGTTTAGTGGAGATGGTGTGATGACTATTTTAACTGACGACAGCCTCATGCTCGTCACCCTGCTCTTCCCTCAGCCACACATATGCTCCCTGTGAACAGCATTACTAGATGGTTGTTTGCATCTCTTCCTGGTTAGAGATAAGTCTATTAACTGTGCCTGTGAACGTGTATTACATTCTGGATGTATGGGCACGTATACAGCGTTTTGTAGTTCAGGTGAATTGGCCATGTTTCCCTCTGTTGTCGGTGACTAATGGTTGGAGCTGGGAGATTCATGAAAGGAGAATTCCCTGGTCACCGGTATGAAACGTTGCCACGGCGGCCAACTGGCAAGGGGGCGTCCAGTCTGGAATCAGGATACCCGCCTCAGCAGGGCACGACGAACATGAAAGAGATAAGATGAGGAAAAGATGAAGAGAAATAAAGAAAAAAAACAAGAGAGAGAAAGAGAGAGTGACAAGAGAGAGAGAGAGGGGAATGGAGGAAGAGGGTGGACAAAGAGTGTGAGAGACAGGGATACTGAAAGAGAAAGAGGAAGCACAACAGAAAAAAAGATTAGGGCATAGTAAACGTGTTCCTGTGACTGAATGACTAAGTGACTGACTCTTTTTCTCTGTCTCTCTCTCTCTCTCTCTCTTTTTGAACTCGGCCTTCATCTTAGAACCCTGTGTGTGTGAAGGGCCTTTATCTTAGAACCCTGTGTGTGTGTTTGGCCTTCATCTTAGAACCCTGTGTGTGTGTTTGGCCTTCATCTTAGAACCCTGTGAATGCATTGGGCCCTCATCTTAGAACCCTGGCTGTGCTGGTGCTGACTCCCCTTTCAACTCCACCGCATCACACACCGTACCGCGCTAAGCCACATTACCACCGTACCGAGCTCAGCCACTTCACTAACTTACCACACTCAGCCACATCAACACCTTAACGCACTCAGCCACATCACCAACATACCACACTCAGCCACATCAACACCGTACCGCGCTCAATGAGTAAAATGAGAGGAGGGGTGGAAAAACAACAACAAAAAGAAAACCTTTTTCACATTAAGGTGAACAGATAAAAAGGAAGACCTTAAGACAGAAAGATAAACTGGCAGTCTGACTGAGGAATGAAAGCAGCGACAAACTGCAAATACACACTCACACACAACTGCACAGACACACACACACACACACACACACACACACACACACACTCACACACACAGACACACAATCACACACACACACACACTCACACACACACACACACACACACACAACCACATACAGTACACAGCCTTTAAACTTTCACTCACAGAGACACACATATATTAAAAAAGGAACACAAAGAGACAGGCCGATGACTAATCATTCTGAAAACACCCATATCACAACACACACACACACACACACACACACACATCACACTTCAAATACACACACACACACACTCACACACTCACACACACACAGTCACACCGAGTCAGGTCATTGTGTATAAAAATTCCCCTAAGCCTGGCAAACCTGGGTGGTGTTGAGTGGATTCATCCCTGAAATCGGCGCTTTGACAGGAGCAGGACCATGAAATGAATGCAGAAAATGGGCTTTGAGAAAAGCAGGCCTGTGTCTGTGTGGAGGCACGGGGGGAGGGGGGATTGGGGAGTTAGGCAGACATGGCACCCAGCAGGGGGGTCTGCCTGGGAGAGGCTCCGCAGGGAACCACACACTCACTTCGACTCATCCCGGAACAACGCCAGAGCAGAGAGGAGTAACACACACATGTGTGTATAGGTGTGGGTGCACCATGGTTGCATGCACATGCACATGAACACACTCACGCACAGGCACACACACACACACATACACACACACACACACACACACATACACACACACACACACACACACATACACTCACAAACACATTTCCGGTTTCACATGTCCTGTGAGCCTCAGACATATACATAGAGTAAACACACACACAATCGCTCCTGTATGTCTCTCCGTCTTTCAGATACATATATCCAGGCATCCTTTCTCTCTCTCTCTCTCTCTCTCTCTCTCTTTCTCTCACACAAACACACATACTCACAAACACACACATACACACACTTACTAATTCTTTGCATAGACAAAGAAAATGCAAATTCCCCCCCATCTCATCCAGTTGCACTGCACCCCCAGGCACATAAAAAACCCGATATAAATAAACAAACATGCCAATCTCATACACAAACATGCCAATCTCATATATATATACTTGTACATGGCAATGTCATATACACAAACATGCCAATCTCATATAAACACACAAACATTCCAATCTCATATATATATACTTAAACATGGCAATCTCATATGTATATATATTATATATATAAGTATACATACAAACCTCAACCTGGCCCAGTTACTTTAGAGCAGGATAAGCAGGGTGCGATTTGCCGATGGTGGGGATTTACCCCCCCTCTGGTTTTTACACCCCCACCTCAGCTGGATGAATTTCATTCTGAACGTCCCCATGCACATAAACACATTGTATACATTGTAACAAGACGTGCGCTCGTTCCCTGCTCAAAAGTTCGCAGAGATGTGGATAAAAGAAGGGCGACACGCTGCAGATGACACGCCAACTGGGAAGCCGAAAAGGCCACACGAAGTCCGACATCAGACCAAACTATTCGCTCAGTGATTAGGTTTTGTTTTACAGTCTGAATGAGTTGCCCGTTGGCCTTATGTCCACGTGATCGGCCCATTTCCGGTCCTGAAATTTCTTCTATCTTTTTTGATGGTGCGGTGCTGCAACTAAATTAGGCATCTCCTAGTAACCTGTTCCAGAAAAAAATATATTTCATGTAGGCTATTTTATATGCTGT
The DNA here is from genome assembly GCF_963457725.1 of Sprattus sprattus. Taxonomy (NCBI): domain Eukaryota; kingdom Metazoa; phylum Chordata; class Actinopteri; order Clupeiformes; family Clupeidae; genus Sprattus; species Sprattus sprattus. Next base: position 3,239,633 of record NC_137927.1, on the reverse strand, counting down.
TCAAAATGTAACCTAATAGTGTCTATTGTTAATTTCAAGAGAATTAGGCCTATGTATTGCTTGTTTTTTTTTCATGATAAAAAAAAAAAAACATCCCCCCCTCTGGTTTTTGGACAAATCGCACCCTGAGGATAAGTGTGATTGCGTTTCCTGCATGTGCACTGATCAAGACAATTCTTTCAACGTCACACTTTATGCATCAAAAAGGTGTTTTACCGACTTCCTTTCCTTCTTTATTTCTTTTGACACACATGGAAACAAGTATACACACATCTAGAGCTCACAAACTTGCTTTCTTTGCTTAAATTAATGCAAAGCCTTGTGTAATTACCATCCCAGCCCAAACACAAAGAGATATCCTCCTGCTTCAGTACCGCCTGTCTTCCCCGACCAGAGAGGCTGTTTGTCAGCGCTGTGGGAGACAACAAGAGAATGGCTGTCCAAGCCTTTAGCTGTCTGTCAGGTCATGTTTGCACCACTGTCTCTCTCTCCAATGGGCTGCACAGACCAGAGCCTCTCTTTCCTGGGTCCCCTCTTTCATTTGGAAAGGTGCTGTCTGTCGTCTTGCGTTTCTTTCCCCTGCTAGCTCAAGGTTGTGTGTGTGTGTGTGTGTGTATGTGTGTGTGTGTGTGTGTGGGGGGGGGGGATTTAAAGTGGGGCCGCTCCTAATCTTCTTATTTGTTTATTCGCTAACACCTCTCCGCCTGTGTGGTTAACACTTATTATTGAGCCGCGCCCCTGGACTCCCTCCGAAGGCATGAGATCCTCTTCATCGCTCTCGCCCGGGCGCGGCCACTGCTCCTTGTCATCGTGGGAATGCCACACGCACATACACACACACACACACACACACACACAAACAAGCAGGCACACACACAGACACACACACACACACACAATTACACGCACGTACACACAGGCACACACACACACACACACACACACACACACACACTCACACACACACACGCACATACACACATATACTCTCAGGGACCGTGGACGAGGGAACCGGTATCACAGTGCGCTGAAAAGCTCACGTCTCAATGGCTTTAAACACTCTTGTGGATGATACGTGGCTGATAAGACTGCAAGTGTTTTGCTGCAAGTGTTTTGCCTCTGGCTGACAAGCCTCACCCATCTGTATATTGTGTGTGACAATGTGAGCGTCCTTGTGTGTATGTGTGTGTGTGTGTGTGTTTGTGTGAATATGACTATGTACATATATGTGCACATGTGTGTGTGCGTAAACACTTGTGTTTCTCAAAAAGCCCGGTATGCATTTTCTCACTTCCTCCTATACACCTCCATTGAGTAGCTAACACACACTGATCCATGATATAACACGTGGAACACTACAACACCATGGAATGAAACTGACATTTTCACTGTAAAAAATCATTGCAAGAGTCGGTTTGATCAAGAGTCACAGAATTAGTACGAAGATGATTTCTCCAGTGATTTTAGAGAAGAGTGTGTGAGCAGGTAGTGATCTATGTTTGATCTGTGTGAAAGCAGGGGTCTGTGGTGGGTGCACACAGGCCTGCGATGAGCTGCAAGAGCAGATTCATTGATAGACCAGCTTCGTTTTTATGCAGCATTTTTTTCCGTCAAAATACAATCGTTAAAATGTAGATAAAATAAATACTTTAAGTATTAATTGATAAATTAAAATGTGAAATGGTATACAGTATATCGCGCACATGAAATAATTCAATCTGTTGGTGAGAGAGATGCCCGTAGCATCGATCACAGCATCTATGGCGACTTTGTGTATCACCCATATCCCGAGAGTGTGGTGTTTTGGATATCACATACATACCCCGAGAGTATTGAGGTAGTGGTCTTATGTCCGCTCTCTCCGACACACACACGTCATGCACACTCTCTTTCTGTCTCTCTCTCTCACACACATACAAACACAAACAGACACACCTCATGCATACATATACACTCTCTCTCTGTCTCTCTCACACACACACACACAAACACACACACACACACACACACACACACAAACACACAAACACACACACACAAACACGTCATGCATACATACAGTATACTCTCTCTCTCTGTCTCTCGCACACACACACACAAACACACACAAAGGCACATGTTCTTTGAGTGCCTGATTGGAGTGTCTGTATCCACCCACAAACATGAGGAACAGAGCGAAACGCGGCACATAATGAAGCTCACCGCGTGCAATGCCCACACCATCCATCTTCCCTTCATGGCCACTAATTAGCCACAGTTACACCAAGCTGAGCAGTCTGCCATCTCATCTCTTTTCTTTCTCTCTCTCTCCCTCTCTACCGCTCTATCTCTCTCCATCCCTCCATCTCTCTTTCTCTCTCGCTCTTTCCCTCCTTCTCTCTTCCTCATTGCCACCTTCAATGACAGATCCTGATTCTGTTTTATTTCCTTATTTTAATGAGAGCTATGTTTGCGCTGCCTCTGCCTCTGCCTCTGCTGTGCTTCTGCGCTCTGCGCTCTTCTGTGAGATGGGGCCTGGACTCAGACTCTTCTCATTAGCTGCAGGGAAGTGTATTGATCAAACCGGGACAAGAAGCAGTCGTGTCAGAGGAAGAAATGTGAGCGTCTCTATTGAGAGGAATGATAATTACTCTCTTATGATTGTGGAAGAAGGGGAAATAAATGGTGTTTTTTTTTTCTTTTCAGGATGGTTGGACGTCTAATGGCATGGGGAATTGAATGCTGGCCCATTAAGGCGTAAACAATTGGGCTATCTTCAAAACACACTGACCACCAGGAAAAAAAGACAAAAGAGCCTCTGCTTTCACACATGACATCTTTCACTGAGATTGGCCATGCATTAGGGCTCATTTGAAAGGTCAGGGCAACTAGCATGGACAGTGAGTTTCCTCAACTGGGTAATTCACAGCAGTCCCTCATTGGAGGCACAAAGAGAACCAATAGGTTTCCAGCCTGACATATAGTCCAATCGGTTCCATTGAGTCCACTTTGTCAGATGTCACAGATTGTGTGAGATTTATGGAAAGATATTAGATACCTGGGTTAAACCAGAGTCCTTATAAGTAAGGTTGCCACTCTGTGGCCATCTTGGCAATGCCTCCTGGTAGATATTTTAGCAGTGATTTGTATCTTCAGGTTGCCACCCCCTCTCCTCTAGACCTTACTCTTGTACTGTCCTCTTTTTCCTTCCTTACTTCTTCTCAATCTTTGACTTACCTTGACTTACGAATTTTGAGGCGTCATGATGGCTTCAGTTGGTAAGAACAGGCCATGACATATTGATTATTTCTCTGTTTATTAACTCCTTCACTAAGCCCTTAGTGT
>NC_137927.1:3198809-3231309 GCF_963457725.1 Sprattus sprattus | reverse complement strand
GGCAATGGAGGAGCAGTGCTGTCGCCGTGGCGATGACTGAGGTGCCATGACCTGGGGGTCGATCACTCTCAAGGTGGCATTTGTAATCAGAGCCGCAATGAGGCCTAATTGACCAAACATAGCTGTTGAAATGAAATAAACGAAAGTGAAATTATATGGTGATGACAATCATTTCTCCTGGCAATGCAGCTGTTATTATCTCCTGCGATAATAACCACAGACTGCCTGTTGTAATTTGTATGTGTGTGTTTGGAGACTAAGCACAACAAAGATGGCAATAATTTGTGTGTGTGTCTGTGTGTGTGTTTGAGAACTTTGCAGGACAAATGGCAAACATTGAAATAATGACTACAAAAGAGGTGAACCGCTCAAGGATGAGTCAGAGGGTGCTTGTAATTGACCATCCAGCTTTAATTCAGCCACGGCTTTGTAAGTTCTTTAGAGTAAAACCAGTTTATGACAAAAAAAATGTGTGACCAATGTATGTGTGTGTGTGTGTGTGTGTGTGTGTGTCTGTGTGTGTGTGTGTGTGTGTGAGTGAGAGGGTTTTCAGGACGTTAATGCCTACATGTACAGTCACTAGACCGTTCAAGCGCAGGGCGTTAAGTGCAGTCAGGGTCTCTCGCAGTTTACCTTGTCTGTTTACCTGGGTGCCCTTGGCATTACAGAGAGCCCACATTGAAAGGTAGGACGTAGTGGGCATTGAGCAGAAGCAATCAGATGACCCAAATCAGCCAAGAGACGTCTCTAACACTTATTTGAAGGACAGTGCGACACCTTCATTATTACTGTGTAATTAATAATCAGCATGGCTAAATCTCTAGAAGTGTCAATTATCGGCATCTAAAATGGACTTGAAATGCAATCGACACGTGTGTATGACTATTTAAGCTATTCCACAGACACAGGGCACACACACAGGCACATGTGCATGCAGGTACGCTCACTGCTTTTATACTTTTCCTTCACACAAATCTCAGACCTAATCCTATTTCACAGACGTATCATTCTCCTTTTACTGAACGGGTAGAGGGAGATGTTAACAATGTCAAGGCTATACCTTTCATAACCAAGGAGCAAAAACGAACATCTGTGCAATACCACAGTCACAGCGGATAAAAAAATGTCTGCCAAATTAATAAACGTATTCAGTGTGTTCTCAATAGTGAAAAGTGAAGTTGACTCCTGCCAAGGCCCAACAAAGTGTGACTGAATCAGTTATACCTCTCACAATAACCAGCCAATCACCATACCTTCAGTTGGTATAACATGACGCTTGTATACAAGCTCTTACATTTGGAAGGAGTTGTAGTCTGCAGACCAGAAAGGAAGTCATTCCAGGTGACAGGCCAGCTGTACATGAATGCATTCATTAGTCAGTGTTTCTGTTCGAACATTTTGAGTGGATGTAGACAAGGTTCACGCCTACCGCCTGATGTGAAGGAGAAGAAGCATACATGAGGACTGAATGTTTATTCCAGTCCTGTATGAGAAAAAAACAAACAAACATTGTTACACTTACTCTGGTTTCTTGTAAGGCAAAACTCACTCTGACAATGTCCATTTTCTGGATTGAATCATATACAGTATTTGGCCAGGGGGTCAGAGTTCAGCGTTCACACCACAGCTTCTCAACCTGGACTGTTTGTTTTCACGTAGCTATATATTTTCCATCTCATGCATTCAGGTTTATTCTGTCATTTAAGTGAATGAGGTCTAATTGGCATTCAACTGGCATTCAACCTATTCACATTAATTTACAGTTGTACATTATTGCTTGCTATTATTTACAGTTGCACTTATTCCTGCAGGTTGTTCATTATATTCAGTTTGACTGACATGTGTACCATTTAAGGGTACCATTTATTGTATTACTTATTTATCCATTCATACAACTCCTTGGGTGCCATATTGGCGTTTATACTGTTTATTATTATATGGCAACGACAGTACGAGCATTCTGATTGGCTAATGGGTAGTCATGCCAGCCGCGCATTGACGTTCTAGCCGGTCTGCGGTCTGATAAGTATTCTTATTGCACACCCCATCAATCTTAAAAATGAGTGATACCATGTACCAAGTACTAAACATCACATCCTTAAAAATTAGCGATATATCAAAAGTCATGAGCATGTATTGATAGAATCAGGACTCCTATTATGAAATTATCTGAGAACAGGAAACCAGTTGAAAGTCATGGTAAGATGACAGTTGAAGAATAAACACTCATTCAACATGATGATATCGGGTAATACTTCTTAGGACTTCAGAAGCAGCGAAAATGTGTTATTGAAAGTGTTGATTAAGACTTGACTACTATAGTTTGAAAACCTTGTGTTGAACTGTAAATTAAAGCCATTTAAGCTGAGCCCTGTTGTCCGTTTTCTATTGATCATTGTAAGTTGAAGTTAGCAAGTCATTGTTTGCTAGGCAACACCTGAAACACTGTGTCGTGAGAAGACTTGAGAGCTGAACAAAACGACATGATTTCTATTTACAACTAGAATGCGTTTCGTGAACGAACTGCGAGAGTGTGCTTGCTCTGTTGCAGCCATGACCGAGAGAACAAGTGCCTTGGAATTGGGGCGGGTGTCGGCTCTCCAGCTCTCCCTGCTGGATGAGCATGCACAAATGAGTATGCATGAGTGAGTATGCATGAGTGAGTATGCATGAGTGAGTAAGCATGAGTGAGTAAGCATGAGTGAGTATGCATGAGTGAGTATGCATGAGTGAGTATGCATGAGTGAGTATGCATGAGTGAGTAAGCATGAGTGAGTATGCATGAGTGAGTATGCATGAGTGAGCATGCATGAGTGAGAAAACATGAGTGAGTATGCATGAGTTAGTATGCATGAGTGAGTATGCATGAGTGAGTCAACATGAGTGAGTCAACATGAGTGAGTATGCATGAGTGAGTGTGCATGAGTGAGTATGCACGAGTGAGTATGCATGAGTGAGTATGCATGATTGAGTATGCATGAGTGAGTATGCATGATTGAGTATGTATGCATGAGTGAGTAAACATGAGTAAGTATGCATGAGTGAGTAAACATGAGTGAGTATGCATGAGTGAGTAAACATGAGTGAGTATGCATGAGTGAGTATGCATGAGTGAGTAAACATGAGTGAGTATGCATGAGTGAGTAAACATGAGTGAGTAAACATGAGTGAGTAAACATGAGTGAGTATGCATGAGATAGTACGCACGAGTGAGTATGCACGAGTGGGTATGCATGAGTGAGTATGCACAAGTGAGTAAAGATGAGTGATTATGCATGAGTGAGTAGAGCCCTGGTATGGAAGATGTCTCTTAATATTCCTAGTAATACAGTTGAATGGAGAGGGACAGAGAGAGAAGAGGAGCCTTGGCACAGGTGTCAGTGAGAGGTGTCAGTGAAGCACAGGTGCAAGCCAGTTTAATGACCCTATTATGATGTCATAATGGCACAGAGTTCTGCCATGCAAGTCTAGGGAGAAAAAAGGTGATGGAAAAAGAGGAATAAAAAAGGAGTGGCAAGGAGTACCGCCACGAAAAGTAGCAGGTTGCACCGGATCGGGCCGGACGTTTCGGTGTTTGAACGGCGTCTCTATCTCAATCGAGCGAGGAGTAGTTAGCTGCAAGAAAAACGGGGAGAATAAATAAACTAGAATGCGTTTCGTGAACGAACTGCGAGAGTGTGCTTGCTCTGCAGTGCAGTGGCCGAGTGCGCATATGTTGTTGAGGGGCCTCACAGACTGATATCTGAGAACAAAATCTGTATAGTACTGTGTTTTCTGTGTTCAGTACAACGTTGAATGCAGGTTGTAGGATGAATCTGCCAGCCTTCCAGTGTAACCGTCTGCAGTGACACTGAATACACCTTTTTGTTTTCAACCAATATATTTTAGCAAGCAACCAAGCTCAACCATTATATTTTGGCTCCACTGACGTTTAGACATATGAGGGTATCTTTGTTGTTCTGTTTTTGTTTGTTTGTTTGCTTGTTTATTGTGAAAGGGTCTAGTGTGTTACATTTAGCTTGAAGAAATCTTAAAATAGGCTCCAAGTGACATTATCTCTTATGGGGTGTAATTATTCCTCCAAAGGTCGTGTTAATCAATGAGTGCACCTGAATTGTGCGGTATTTGTTGAGGGAGACTTGGGCTTGTTTTGATTTTGTATTGGTTGCGGATGCAATAAATCTTGTCTGTGCTTCAAATGTAAATATATTTATTGTCTCTCTGTATTATGAAACTTGCATATTTACTAAGCACAAACATTTCAGGTGTCATGGTCATAATAGTTCCAGAGTTTCGTTATACTGACTTACTGAGCTAAGTGAATTGTTAGTGTGCTTGCCCGAAGGGAAGCACAGTATTGTTATCGTCAAGTTTTCTTTATTAGTGTGCTTGCCCGAATGGAAGCACAGTATTGTTGTTGTCAAGTTTTCTTTACTAGTGTGCTTGCCCGAAGGGGAGCACAGTATTGTTGTTGTCAAGTTTTCTTTCTTTATTTATTCTCCCCGTTTTTCTTGCAGCTAACTACTCCTTGCCTGATTGAGATAGAGACGCCATTCAAACGCAGAAACGTCCGGCCCGATCCGGTGCAACCTGCTATGACTTTTTGTGGCGGTACTCCTTGCCACTCCTTTTTTATTCCTCTTTTTCATCACCTTTTTCTCTCATTGACTAACATGGTGGAATGTTGAGCCATTGTGACGTCACCCACTCTAGCCAACTGAAATTAGATCAGTTGAGATTGGAGAAGGCGAATCTCTCGAATGCCATAAAAATCATGTAAATCGAAAACCATCATCAAGCTTTTTATCATGATACAGTAGTAGTAATAGCTAGCGAGTTGTTTACGTTCACAACCCACAGACAGTTCAAAAGGCCCGGGATATGTTGTGCTGTTGAATTGACAAGTCACCAAAGAAAACCTAGATACAATTGATACAATCGTGACCCACCCAGGCTCAGGTTTATTTTGCTAGGCATCTCCGATATCGACGCAGAGACACAGTGTGAAAAAGGATGGAAAACTTAACGAGGAAAAGTGGTTCGGGAACTACGTGTGCAGTAGTTGGCTGTACCAACTCAAGAAAACACCTGAACGAGTGGTTAGATAGAGAGTGCAAAATATTAAAACGAATGTAGTGGCAACAGTTTCAGGTACAGTTTATACACCCGCTCTAACAGTGTTAACCAGTATGTGAGTAACGTGGGTTTTATTAAAGCATAGCGTGTGTAATGTGTAGCTAATTCATTCCGTTTGTTAACCTTTCCGGCTGTCTGTATACCAGCAGCAGAGCGGAGCATTTTACTCCCCTGCCATCTCGGAATGAAATAGCTACACAATACACACGCTATGCTTTAATAAAACTCACGTTTTACGAGACACCAACAGAGGCACAACCGACAAGTCTTACCATTGAAGATCTTTGACGTTCGTTCTGAAACTACATCCAGCCATCCAGGTTAATCCATGTTGTTGTGGAGAACGGCGGTTGCATCAATCATATTTCATTAAAACTTCACACTCCTTACATTGGACATATCCAACAGCCTAATTAGAATCTGAATTGTCTACTAAGCAGAAATATCTCCATACAGTAGATACTCGTTTAGTATCATTTTGAACTCTCCAGATGACTGTATTGCCCCTGCTCGTCAAGTGAAAATCCCCCTCCTTCTTGGGGACAGCAATGGCTAGCAAGACCTAGCATAACTGTCACATCCAATGGTAATGCTACATAGCTAGGTATGCTAATTGTCGGTATCCATTGTTAACTCGTTAATACTCATGTCACTAGCTAACGTTAGCTAACTGGGCAGTTGTTATTATCATTGACACCACTTTCAACTGTCAAAACTATCCGTCTAGCTAAATCTGTTGGTTATGAGATTTCACAGCATTTCATATATATTGTTGCAGAGATGTTTCCTTTTACCAAAGGGCTAGCAAGACCTAGCATAACTGTCGTTCACATCCAATGGTAATGCTACCTAGCTAGGTATGCTAACTGTCGGTATCCATTGTTAACTCATTAATACTCATGTCACTAGTTAACGTTAGCTAACTGGGCAGTTGTTATTATCATTGACACCACTTTCAACTGTCAAAACTATCCGTCTAGCTAAATCTGTTGGTTATGACATTTCACAGCATTTCATATATATTGTTGCAGAGATGTGTCCTTTTACCAAGATAACAATTTCAACAATTCACTTAGCTCAGTAAGTCAGTATAACGAAACTCTGGAACTATCATGACCATGACACCTGAAATGTTTGTGCTTAGTAAATATGCAAGTTTCATAATACATCTGATTTCCACCATAGAGAGACAATAAATATATTTACATTTGAAGCAGAGACAAGATTTATTGCATCCGCAACCAATACAAAATCAAAACAAGCCCATGTCTCCCTCACGCGACCTTTGGAGGAATAATTACACCCCATAAGAGATAATGTCACTTGGAGCCTAATTTAAGACTAGACCCTTTCACAATAAACAAGCAAACAAACAAACAAAAACAGAACAACAAAGATACCCTCATATGTCTAAACGTCAGTGGAGCCAAAATATAATGGTTGAGCTTGGTTGCTTGCTAAAATATATTGGTTGAAAACAAAAAGGTCTATTCAGTGTCACTGCAGATGGTTACACTGGAAGGCTGGCAGATTCATCCTACAACCTGCATTCAACGTTGTACTGAACACAGAAAACACAGTACTATACAGATTTTGTTCTCAGATATCAGTAAGTGAGGCCCCTCAACAACATACGCGCACTCGGCCACTGCAGTTGCTTGTGCTAGATGGCCGCAACAGAGCAAGCACACTCTCGCAGTTCGTTCACGAAACGCATTCTAGTTGAAATTGTTATCTTGGTAAAAGGAAACATCTCTGCAACAATATTGGAATGAATGCGGTTACATAGCCAGCTTTACTTAAAGTTTATTGTAAGATATAGCTTGTTAGACTTAATGCACTTAGAGTTAGACTGTAGGTCTAGTATCTAACGTAAGCAACACTTTTACTGTATATGTAACACCACTAAGGTGTGTGTTCAGGTTCCAAAGGAATACATGAGTGAAGGAGACTGTGTACCACAATAAATATGTCTTTAATAAGTTCCTAATTGAGTAAAATGGTATTTCTACACAAGACAGAATAAATATGACTAGGCGAATGCCTGTAATTGATAATGACGAAATGCTATACACTGATAATCCAAAAGAGAAAAGAAGTACATTTAAGGGCGAGTAAGAATAGGTCAACCGCGGCTAAAGCCTACACTAGAGGTAAGACTAGCTTAACACTCTAAGGTCCAAGGCCTTTTAGACTTTTCTAAATTGTCTGACATGCCTTGATGTTTTTGTACATTTTGCTTAACTAAAAACATTGATGCACAAATGGAATATATGATTCTATTCTAGAAGACCTCAGCAATAATATCATGTAAGTAAAAGGAATGTAGTAAAAAAAAGTTTAATTTAAATCAAACGTAAACATACCCTTGGAAAAACCTTGTTTCAGAGGTGCTCAGACTTTGTACAAAAACACATTGTAAAGATTTATTCACAAGACTTTTTATTTCTGAGCCTTGTAAACATAGGTGTTGGCTCAACACATGTTAGTTTAGCATTCAGAAAGTATGTCTTGTTTCACTACCACATATTTATAATTTCAGAGTGTCCTGTGCCATTCCTAAATCTGTGCCCCTACATATGCATATTGATGAGTTGGTGTGAACAAACCCTGTGACACCTCTCGCAAAGACAAAGGCCATATCCTAATTGCCCTAGAATGTCTTTGTGGCCCAAAACCCCCGGAGTGAATCTTGCCACACCATGACCCAATGGAGATCACTGAATCACCATCCCCTTATCATATGAATAGCTGTCATTTGCTAATGGGTGGGTCCTTAGCAGCAGAAACCCCACTCAGATACCAGAAAGTGCAACACATCAGTTCTATTCCCCTGACAAAGTGCTTATTTATTTAAACATTTTGAACTGTATATATTATAAAAGAAAAGGGTTCAATGTTTCCGTGGTTGTTCTTTTTATGTCTCTAAGACGAAAACTCGCGGAGCTTAACATTTTTTTTGACAAAAAAATAAAAATATCCCGGACGAGGGATATAGACCTTTTAGTGTTAAGGGTTTGTACCAAGTAGCCAACCTTGATACTACACCACTACACACCACACAAACTGCAAGTCACAATGGCTATCCACTACACCACAAACGCCACACTACGGCCCCTAGTAGCGGGCGTTGCACAGCACACAAAAGTTGTAAGAGTAAGAGAGGATAAGAACTTCCCTCTATGATAGCCCCCAGCTACGGCTGACCAAAAGAATAAAAGGAAAGAAAGTAAAACTCGCCAAGACACAAACAAGTAAATGGAAGGTGGTTTTACAAGGATAGCAACACTATACAGGCTACCTCAATACGAATACTTGTCATATAATAAATAACTATGGGAAAAACAGTGATTACAGTGTTCCTGGAACCAACAGATAAACAGAGCTGTAATCATTATACAAGGCAAAACATTAAATTCACAATTCATTATTCACAGTAAACATTCAATTCACAATTCATTATCGACATCATTATACCAAGTACAGATTCAATTCACAATAGAAATCATAGATAATTTACAATTCATTAAATACAGCAAACAGACCTATTTAATTTAAAGCGTGGTTCTTTTAAAATGCATCCCAAATACCTCATAAAAAGTCCCGCATGTGATGTTAAGACGCCACTCTGTGTTCCGAATGCGTCGTAGATGTGAAGCTAAAACAAACGCAATGCTTATGAGAGTATTGCAACAAGTATGATCTCACGGCATCCACATCAGTGCAAACAATTAATTACCTGCTCGTCTGTTAGAGGCAACACTTCTCCAAACTCCTACTGGCGTTATAGTCCAACAAACAAGCGTATTGTTCTCGTTGCTCACCGTCGACAGAGACAAACCAAACCTGCTGCGCTTGCCGCGTGAATCACATTTAAAAAGTAGGAAGTGCGTGTCTGTAGTCTGGGAAGTCCCGCCCCACTTCTTCCGGCCAAATTGATTTTGCCTCTGCAGTGGGTCTGGCCAACTTCGGATAGCCGTTCATTTCAAGATTTCCAGAATCCTTGGAGCCAATCACAAACTGGCTTTTGGCTACCTGGCGCGCCATTGGCGGATTTAAACTTACCACGGCTACGTTACAAAATCTACTGCACGGAGAGTTTTTAAACATTGGACATGGTGGCCGCCGAAGCACCGCAAAACTTCGATAAGGCAAGTTTTCTTTGAAAACAGAACAGAAACTTGCCCTGGAACAATTCATACAGAAAAAATATGTGTTTGCTTTATTACCGATCGTTGTATCGTTGTATAGTATCGTTGGTCTGATTGGTTAAAGGCGTGTCCAATTACGTGAGTGAAGTGGATCGCTAATGAGTAGTTGGCCAGACTAACTGAGCAAATGGAATGCAGTGAAGGGGCAGGGAATTCCCAGACAAGCGTGTCTGTGAAGCTACCGTGTAACGTCACGTCACGTGAGCCAGGCACAATCAGGCAGCTGTCGGTACTATGGCTAAGGGCAACGCCTTCCACCTGTCACATATAGATAGAGAGCACGTGTATCACATTGGTTTATAGTCTGTCAAATTAGTTCTAGTTATTGGTGTTCGTTGGCATAAAAAGTTAGTCTTCTCTTATAAGCCTAGGTAGTACATCTGATTAGAGCTAGTGTAACGGGCGCAGCTCTGCCCCGCACTTCTCTGACTACTCTGCGTTGTGTTGTGCTTAGTGAGACGATGGACACAGGCACTCGGGACCACTGACTGGTTTATTCTCTGATATAAAGTGAAACAGGAGAGAGCAGAGCACACACACGATCACCCTCAATGCCTCTCTCAGTCGAGTTAAACGGCAACTCTTACAGATGAATTAACAAGTAATAGAAAATCAGGTAGTACAGTACACCTTATAACACATACCTGATATAAAGTGAAACAGGAGAGAGCAGAGCACACACACGATCACCCTCAATGCCTAACACAAAAGAAAACCACATGCAATACCCAAGAGGATGAAATGGCGGCAACATAAAACAATGAAAGTTTACCGAACTCTCCCCTAAAGTGTCTCAATGTTCTCCCTGACTGAAAACCATGAACAGAAATCTTCTCAGATACCCCTCTACACTTAAACAAGGAAATATTCTGTCTTTAAGTCCGTAATACTGTAAATAAATCATATTTTCATTTTAACAATCTAAAAACGTACCTCTCTCAGTCGAGTTAAACGGCAACTGACGAGAGGGTAGAAATCAAACATTAAAAACCTTGATGACCTTTCACAATAAAAGTCCCAAAATAAAAACACATGAATAAATGATAACACATTCTGCTTTGGTTTTGGTGAGATTTCAACATCAAATAATATGTAATATTAACCTGGTTACATACACCCCTCCTGAAATTCACCAAAATCCTAACCAATACTATATTGTCTAGATATGTAATGCGTCTATCCCCGGCACACCCTGGCACACCCTGGCACAAAGGGCAAGAAAGACCTAGTCTACATGTCAACTGAAAAGTTACCTCACATACAAGGTTCAGGGAAGAAAGAGGTTGATCAGATCTCCGAATTCCCTTAGGACAGTATGACGCCTAGTACGCCACACAACACTTGACCCCAGAAATACCTGCCATATAGACACATTCACACGTATCATTTGCAACAATGAAAAAAAAAATATATAAAATCTATACAATAAACACTTCTCAAGCAAGGCAAACCAACCCTAAAACCCAGAGAAACTGGTTACTAAAGGAGTTTTAACCCTTCAAAAATGGCCTCTGAACTAAAGACTCAATTAACCTGTTCACTGACTTTACTAGCCTGCCAGTGCGTGTCCTAACAGAGCCATCAGCCCCAGTGTATGTACGTGAATCAGTGTTAACTGGGCAGGTGTCATGAGGTGCAATAGAAGCTGACGGACTGTCTACAATGGCATCAGTAGGGCAGGGTACTGGGACAGACTGGACCAGCTCATCTGAAATAGGCAACCTGGACTGATGTGAGGCTTCAGATGACGAGACCTCAGGCACCTCACCATCAATGGTAACTGGCAAAGCATCGTCAATCTGGGCATCATCAATCTGAGGTAGTGTATCAGATATTGAGTCCACTTCATCAGCTATGTCATAACTGTCTTGAACTGACTCTTCATCATCCATTGACAGGTCAGCCGTAAAGGAATGCTCATCTTGGACCGCTTCAGGGAGTGGTAAAAAGTTGACTTCCAATAAAAGATTTCTGTGTACAACTCTCGTGTGTCCTTTTGCATCTTGTATCTTGTACACATGGACACGGGGATTCACCCCAACAACTGTATATACACCATCTTCCCATTTGTCGGCCAACTTCTTTTTACCCCGTTCCCCCTTTATTAGCTACCAAGACGCGATCACCCACAGACAGGTAGGTGCCCTTGACACGTCTGTTATACTGCCAGGCCTGGTGTTGCTGCTCAGTGGATGAATGCTTCTGTGCAATTTCCACAGCACTCTTCAAGCAGGAAACCAGAGACTTGGCATACGAGTCATAGTCAGCAACTGCAGGATCATTCAAAACATGCCTAAACATCACGTCCACAGGTAGTCTGGGGACACGCCCAAACATAAGAAAAAACGGCGCATAACCTGTAGTCTCGTGGATGGTGGCGTTGTAGGCAAACGTGAGAGTCTGAATCTGTTGTGGCCACTGGCTCTTGTCCTTAAGGGGAAGGGTGCGTAGCATATTGCCCAAGGTGCGATTGAACCGCTCTGTTCCCCCGTTGCCCATTGGATGGTAAGCTGTTGTATGGGATTTTGCAACACCGGCCAACCGAAGGAGTTCCGCAATAAGCCTACTCTCAAAGTTGGCGCCCTGGTCAGAATGGATCCTTTTCGGGAACCCGTAAACGCAGAACACACTATCCCAGAGCTTCTTGGCAACCTGCTTCGCCGTCTGATTTGCACAAGGGAATGCATGAGCAAGTTTGGTGAAATGGTCGGTGACCACTAATACATCCACAGATCGCTGCTTGCGGTCTTCTGCTGACCAAAAATCAATACACACCAACTCCATAGGTGCGGAGCTCTTAATAGATTCCAGAGGTGCACGAGCAGCCGGTTCTGGTGACTTTCCAACCACACATCTTGGACAACATTTAACATATGACCGAACAGACTTCTCCATGTCAGGCCAATAGAATCTTTGCCTAGCAAGTGAGAGCGTCCGATCCTGACCCTGATGGCCTGCCAAGTCATGGATGCCAGACAACGCTTTGTCCCTTAGACTCTGAGGCAGCACGTACTGAAACCGTTTTAGCTTCGACTGAGGATCTTTTGTAACCCTGTACAAGACACCATCATGGACACGCAGCTTGTCCCATTGCTTGAACAACCTGAGGACTCAGGGATCAGCGCCATGCTTCTCACGCCTAGATGGTGGTTTCCTAGCAGCAACAAAGGGCAACACCTTAGCGATGCAAGGGTCCTGTTCTTGACTTAACTGTAACTCCTGGGCTGAGAACATAGGCAATGCATCCTGACCACCTGGAAGTTGCTGGACATGTTGGACTAAGCAAAGTGCCCTAGTCTCTGCCGCATCATCCCAATCACTGTGGACTTGACAGAGAGCCCTGATCTCGGCCGCGTTGCACACACTCATGGTCGCTGGATGGTTATCGGGTCTGCTGGTTTGAGACTGGCAGCTGACTCTGAACACGTCCAGCACAGAATCTTCTGCAACCCCATCAGCCTCCTGAATGAGCATAGAGTATGGCTCCTTGAGCAGTCTCTGGCTAATGCACTTGGTAAAGGGGTCACGGCTCAAGGCGTCCGCCACCACATTCTTTTTTCCAGGTAAGTGCTTGAGATCAAATGAATAGGAAGCAAGCTTAGACACCCAACGGATCTCACATGCGTCAAGCTTTGGCTTTGTTAGGAGGTAGGTAAGTGGATTGTTATCCGTCCAAACGGTGAAGCTGCGTCCCTTCAGCCAGTGGCTGTATTTTTCACAGACACTCCACTTCAAAGCCAAGAACTCCAGTCTATGGGCTGGATACCTCCTCTGCGACGCACTGAGTGTTTTAATTGCGAAAGCAACAGGTCTGGCTAAGCGTTCACCCTTAGGCACCTGGGACAAAACAGCACCAAGTCCATCCAATGACGCATCAACTGACAGAATAAACGGTTCGTCAAAGTCTGGATGGGCTAGAATGACACAGTCCAGAAGCATGGACTTTAATTTGTCAAAAGCGGTCTGACATACATCAGTCCAATCAGCAGGGGTGAGCTTACGGTAAACCCCCTGAAACTTCTTGAACTTAGCAGACTTCCCCCGTCTCTTCTGGCCAGCTGTCAGGGCAAACAATGGCCTGGCAATGGAGGAACAGTGCGGGATAAAATGCTGGTAATAAAATACCATGCCCAGGAACGATCTGATTCTCTTAACAGATGGTGTGCATCCATCGTCTTCCATGAGGTCTTGGATCTTCATGGAGCTGATGACCTCAACTTTATCTGTATCGACGGACACACCCCCACCGTCAATGACATGGCCAAGAAATCTGACCTGCTTCCGCAGCAGATGGCACTTCTTCTGGGCCAGCTTCAGATTGTTTTCCCGCAACCTGTGGAACACTGTCTCAAGTCTGGATAGGGCCTCATCTTCCGTTGGAGCAAAGACAAGAAGATCGTCAAGATAGCACAGGAGTTTTGAGAAGTTCATGTCCCCGAAGATCCCAGTCATCACTCGCATGAAGGAGGCAGGACTGTTGCACAGACCCTGTGGCATGCGATTATATTCATGGAGTCCAATGGGAGTTGTGAAAGCTGTATATCTCTTGTCGTCTTCATGCATTGGGATGTTGAAGAAACCGGAGGTGAGGTCCATAGTGCTGAAGAAACAATTGCCACCAAGGGCAGCCAAGCAATCGGACTGGTGTGGTAATGGGTGGGCGTCCTTTAGCGTGCGGGCATTCAGCCATCTGAAGTCGGTGCAAATTCGCATCCCGCCGTCCTTCTTCCACACCATCACCAAGGGTGAAGCATACTCGCTCGAAGACTTCCTGATGATCCCCTTTTCCTCCATGTCAGTGAGAACCTGCCTCAGCTTCTGATAGTGGGCTGGCGGCACCCTCCTGTACGGCAGACGAAAAGGACGATCATCGGTGAGGCGAATACGATGTGCGTAGCCCCTTACCTCACCACAATCCAGTGAGTGCCTGGAAAAAATGTCCTGGTAATCAATCAGCAGTTGCATAAGCCGGGATTTACATTCTTCACTCGCCTGACACGAGTCAACATCTATATCACCCAAGCCCAACTCTGACAAACTTCTGGTTGGCTGAGCAGTTGAACTTGCACTGTCCAGTTGTTGTTTCTCTTTGTCAGGCAGTTGTGTCTCTCTTGCCACATGCAGACCCTGGAACACCTCTAGATCCTCAATCGCTAAGCATGGAGACACATCAGCCAGTTTACAGTTTCTTTTCAGTGTGATAGCTCTATCAGAGGGGTTCACAACTGTCATTGGCACCCACCTATCACCCCAGAGAGGTGTAACAAGACGGCCCACAAGAATGTCTCGCGGCATAGCTTTGGAGTTGGTAGGCTCGATAACCACAGTGCTTCCAGGTGACATAGGCACATTAGCAGGGAGTCTTCCTCAGACCAGGTGTTCATGCCTAGGCAGGAGAGTCACTGCCTGGGTGAGCTTGACAGTGCCTATTTTGTCAGGAACGGCACCCCCTCTCCAACGGTCGACATTAGTGAACATAGACAAGAAATGCTCAATCCCTAAGTCAGACTGATGTTCACGTCTGGAGGCAAGGTCCCAGTAGCTGTTGTCACCCTTCAGGTCATGAAGCAAGTGTTTGATGACATTTGAGCCCAAGATTAGGTCATCAAGTTGGCCAGGCACCACCAAGGTAGGCACGACAAAGCACACCCCATAAATCTGCATCTCTAGATCATAAAAACCTTCTGGGCGAGTCTGCTGACCACCACAGCCAACCAAGATGATGTTTTCTGCAGAATGCTGCTTCACAGGCAAAACACCAGCAGAACTGAGTTTCTCTACAGCACACTCACTGATACTACATGCCATAGAACCAGAGTCCAGCATGCCTCTAAGCTGTACACTGTGGTTAACAAGGACGGACGTATAAAACAACTCGCAGAAAGTTTGGATCTTCTGAGTGGCCTGTATTATTACTCTGGACCCACTGGGTGCCTTGGCACAGCTATCTTCATAAAGGTGAGGTAGGCTATGGCTTCCTGAGAGGGAATTATCTAAATCACCCATACTATCCCTCTTCAAGTATGGGTCTACTAGTTTAACTGATGATTCTGAGCACCAACACCAGCGCCAGCGGAGGGCCCATTGCGATGCCGATTGGTCTGCTGAGGACATTCTCTCTTCCAGTGTCCAGTAGCCAAACACTTCAAACATCTGTTCTCCCGCCTGCAGTGAGACAGCGTTGAGTGGTCACTAGCACTGCAAACTCTGCACGCCACCTGAGACTGAGGCACCGCAGGATGCTGACTGAAGCGCTGCTGGGTTCTGGCATCAGCTGTCACTTGTGCATTTTGCATAACTAGCCGGTCCAACAAACTCACTAAGCTCCTCATACAGTCATTGTCACTGCCAGTGACCGCCGGTAAAGCCTGTTGTGGCATGGGCGATGCAACAGCGTCTGAGACAGATGGACTATCAACGGTTGGTACCTGACTCTGTGAATTGACTTTATGCACTGTGGCAGTACTCCAAAGAGGCTTGGCAACTGCAGCTCGGGTCTTCTTGTCCTGAATGCGTTCGTCAAGCCTCTCCTGGATCTCGCAGGCAGACCACTTATCCGCAGACTTGAACTGGAACACGCTTGCAAGAGTCTGGTCTGGGCAGTGCTTGACGAACATCATACTGACCTCGTGCCCTGGGTCATCAATTCTACGGCCCCGTCTCTTCAAACATTCATCCGCCACATCCACTGACTTATTTAGCCGTATCCAGTAATCCATGGCATCTTCATCTGGCTTCGGCAGGGTGTTATAAAAGTCAGCTAAGGGCATATTCGAGTAAGACTGTTCACTGAAATGCTGTTTCAGAATGTTGAAAATCATATGAGGATTTGCAGTGTGATCAATAGATCTGTCATTACGTAGTTTGATTCTCACTAGGTCACCTGCTTTGCCCATAAGCTTTGCCATGATCTCCCCTGAGTGTTCATGAACTGGGATGTTGCGCTTCCTCAGGTATGAAGTCATCAGATTTTCCCACTCAAGCACGGTGAATTTATCTGAGCCATCACCCCTGAATATGGGAGGCTCCCTAGCGTCTTTCTGTACTATGACACTGACATTGGGTAGTGTAGTATCAGAGGGCTGTGAAAGGGTATTGTGTGTACTCCTATCAGATTGCAGCCTAGCTGTTATGGATTCACCTAGCTTTTCAGCTAATTGTGTGAGTAGTGAACTTATATCTGGATTCTGCTCAGCTTGGCTAGGTATAGCACGATCCACATAACGAGTAGAGGTAAGCTGTGGAGTTCCTAAAACTGTGACTCTAGGCCCTGGTGTCCTTGTCTCCACAAGTGGGATTGAAACCCCCCTTCCCATACCTAACAAGTACTCAGAAAAGGTACACTCAGCATCATCACCCCCACTACCAAGTGAATATGTCTTACCTTCTGCCATAATCAAGTTATATATAATCACAGAGCAAAATTCAAATAATAATAAAAAAAGATCACAACAAAATCAGTATGACATTAAATGACAGAGTTCAATAACACCAATCAATAAGCAACAGTTTACTAATAAAGGCTTTAAATTGACTTCAAGACACTGTTGGTTATTTAAACCTTTTTTTTTTTTTTTTTTTTTTTTAGTCCATGAAACTGCAGAAAAAAAAAAGTACTGAAAATAGTACACGAAATACTGCTTGCGTCGTGCGAGTCTCTACCTTTACTCAATCCGTGACAAAAAAAAACAACCAGTGTAGGCTACCAGTCACAGTCCAAAGAAATACCTGGATACCAGCATAGGATGGGCGAATTCAGTTCCCCGGTGAGCGAGCTGACGTCGATCTCTGACCAATCCTTAAAAGGTCACGGCACCATTGTAACGGGCGCAGCTCTGCCCCGCACTTCTCTGACTACTCTGCGTTGTGTTGTGCTTAGTGAGACGATGGACACAGGCACTCGGGACCACTGACTGGTTTATTCTCTGATATAAAGTGAAACAGGAGAGAGCAGAGCACACACACGATCACCCTCAATGCCTCTCTCAGTCGAGTTAAACGGCAACTCTTACAGATGAATTAACAAGTAATAGAAAATCAGGTAGTACAGTACACCTTATAACACATACCTGATATAAAGTGAAACAGGAGAGAGCAGAGCACACACACGATCACCCTCAATGCCTAACACAAAAGAAAACCACATGCAATACCCAAGAGGATGAAATGGCGGCAACATAAAACAATGAAAGTTTACCGAACTCTCCCCTAAAGTGTCTCAATGTTCTCCCTGACTGAAAACTATGAACAGAAATCTTCTCAGATACCCCTCTACACTTAAACAAGGAAATATTCTGTCTTTAAGTCCGTAATACTGTAAATAAATCATATTTTCATTTTAACAATCTAAAAACGTACCTCTCTCAGTCGAGTTAAACGGCAACTGACGAGAGGGTAGAAATCAAACATTAAAAACCTTGATGACCTTTCACAATAAAAGTCCCAAAATAAAAACACATGAATAAATGATAACACATTCTGCTTTGGTTTTGGTGAGATTTCAACATCAAATAATATGTAATATTAACCTGGTTACACTAGCAACCATGAATTGCTGATTAAGGGGTCCCCTATCTCAGTGTTCATTTTGGCAGCTATTTTTAGATTCAGTCTTAAGACAAAAATGCATATAAGTTTTAGTCACATTTAGTCATAGTTATCCTTCTTAGTTTCAGTCTAGTTTTCGAAAACTCACAAACTTACAATTTAGTCTAGTTTTAGGCACATTTAAAATTCCATATTATAGCCACATTAAACTCCTTCCCTTCCCTTCTCAGGCCCAGGGACCTCCTGTGTTGTGTCAACTGCATAGTAGTCTAGCTTGCAGTACTTAAATTGTGGATGCAATTAGTCTCCAAGATGCAGATCTCATGCCTACAGCTGAATTCGAATTTGTTTGTAATAAATAATCGAATGTGATGATGAAGTACGGTACGCAGCGTCTTAACTGAAGCTCAACTCAACTATTACAGCAGCTAGCTTGCCGCTAACACTAACTGAAAACACATTGGAACACATAGTGGCTAGGTAGCTAGCTGCTAATAAGTAACATATATCAGCAGTAATGAATCAAGTGTACTGATATTAAATTTACTACTAAATGTACTACTAACATGCCATTCTTAAATTAAAGCCAGTGACATGATGGTTAACGATTAACTAGTTAACGATGGATACCGACAGTTAGCATACCTAGCTAGGTAGCATTACCATTGGATTTCAATGGCAGCTCTGGCTATCCAGACAAAGGAGCCTTGTTTCTGGACACGTTTCACTTGACGAGCGGGGGCAATACAGTCATCTGGAAAGTTTAAAATGATATTAAACGAAAAGAAATCTACTGTATGGAGATATTTCTGCTCAGTAGACAATGCAGATTCTAATTAGGCTGGTGGATATGTCCAATGTAAGAAGTGTGAAGTTTTAATGAAATATGATTGATGCAACTCTCGTTCTCCACAACAACATGGATAAACCTGGATTATTGGATGTAGTTTCAGAATGAACGTTGGCGTGCAAAAAGATCTTCAATGGTAAGACTCGTCTGTTTTGCCTCTGTTGGTGTCTCATAAAATGTGAGTTTTATTAAAGCATAGCGTGTGTATTGTGTGTAGCTATTTCATTCCGAGATGGCAGGGGAGTAAAATGCTCCGCCAGGGTTTCCCCCAGGATTTCCTGTAAGGTGCGGTGGCACCTCAGCGGGGGGTCTGGGGGCCCCCCCCCAGAAAATTTTGTATTTCTTAGACGCAATTTCCTGCATTTTAACCGAATTGTGGGCCCAGTTTCAGCTCAATACAGAACTGTACTTTTGTTTCTAAATACGGGACAATGTCATTATTTCAGGTCCTTAAAGGTGTACAAAGTATGGGTCCTCATGAGCTACCTAGTTGGCAAAACATGATCGGTGTTATACAGCCACGGTTTAAACCTAGGCTTTTCAACCCATGTTGGGTCCCAACCTGAAGCCCTGTGTTTGCCAGGTTTTTTATTGTTGTTGGTTGGCTGGCTCTTCTCACTGTCTTCCCTCACATCTGACTCTCTTGGTTCTAGGCAGCATTCTCCAGCTCCACTACTACTACCTGCCTATATTTCATTTCAAAACATTACATGTTGAAATATGATGACAAAATATTACTGTTTACAGTAGCCTACTTCACATACATTGTGTGACTACTATGACTATTGTTACTGACTACTGATACTGTCATCATAAGAAGATTTAGCAAAAGGGGCAGGTGTTTATTTTGGGGATATTTACACTGCACGCATAGTAGCCTGCTTGCTGAAGCCTAATGATGCTGTACAGCGCTTGCTAAAACTACGTCATTAAGCAGGGTGCCGCAAAGTGGTCAACAAGTCAAACAAGAGAAGGCGGTGCTGAAAGGCAAAACACACACACACACACGAACGCATGTCCAAGTGGGGTTATGAATTCACAGGATATCTCGAGGTTAATTTGAGAAATGGCTCTTTCCTTTTTTTAGTGAAGTATTTCAGCAAACTCATCTGAAAAAGAGGACAGAGTGAGACGATCTAAATGCATTAGAATTATTATCTTTGAAGAGGACGCGTTGACATTTTGGATTCGAAAACTCCGGCGGGAATTACTAGCTATTAGGCTACTTGTTTAACTGTTCTTGTATTTATTACGAACGAAATCGCTAAGTTGGTCGGCTTGTCCTTAGCCTAACTAATAGATCTATGAGCTCTGCGAAGGTGTCCGCCTATTTTAAAACCACGCAGGCCTCGGACTTGCTACCTTTAACAAACTTTGCTCTGTTGTCATCCGCTACAAGTGCAGGGCTCATTGAGGGACCACACACAGCTGTGCGTTTAGAAATGACCGTTACTGAAGCTTATTTACATTTAGCCTCCCGAAAATAGACGCAATGTGAGAAACCAGCCGTCTACGTCTACAGCATATTAGGCCTACGATGTAACCCCTGCACAATGTTCAACAACTTGTTCTCACATGTAAAATAAAATTAATTCAACGTCACGTACCTCTGATCCAGTTGTTCGGTTTCTAGTTTGAGGGCCAGTGTGTCAGAAACGAGAGAGGGGGCGGGGGGAGTATGTAAACCGGCTGTGGTAAGCCGTGGATGCCGTGGAACGCTGATCAAGTGCGGGAAAGGCAGACGAATCCTTTGATGTGGCAAATAACACACCAAAAAACAGGGCTCCGATTTTTTCCGATGCGTGGCGGGGAATGACGAAGGTGCGGCGGCCCGCCACGCTGAAATGAACGTAGCGGAAACCCTGGCTCCGCTGCCAAAATAGATAACATGTTTTTAACTTTGTGGTTAATTCCCTTTCCTTTACGTCTGCTGCTGGTTAGTAAATACAGACAGCCGGAAAGGTTAACAAACTGAATGAAAAAGCTACACATTACACACGCTATGCTTTCATAAAACCCACGTTACTCACATAACTGGTTAACACTGTTACAGCGGGTGTATAAACTGAACCTGTAACTGCTTTGCTATGGGGCTAGTCTAGTTGCTTCGCATATTGTAGCAATGGTGTTCGCGAATGAGTTGTTGATCAAGCTGTCTTGAAAACTTTCAACTGCTTTTTACATTTCCATGGCTGTGTGTGTTGTGTTAACCCTGTCTCTTACTGTCTGTGGAAGAGGAGGTTGAAACTCTCTGCCCAGCGAGTCATTTATTTATTTTGATGCCACCTCCGTGTTACAGAAATATAGTCTCTTGTCCGCTCACGAAATAATGTACAAAACGATTTACGAATTACATGATTTTTATGGCTTCAAAATATACTTAAATATCCTTGAATATCCCTGTGATTGAAAGACAGATTTCTGTTGAATATGCCTGTGATATAAAGCTTGATGGTGGTTTTCAATATACATGATTTTTATGGCATTTAAAAGAGAACTGATCTAATTTCAGTTGGCTAGAGTGGGTGACGTCACAATAGCTCAACATTCCACCATGTTAAGTCTATGAGAGAAAAAGGTGATGGAAAAAGAGGAATAAAAAAGGAGTGGCAAGGAGTACCGCCACGAAAAGTCATAGTAGGTTGCACCGGATCGGGCAAGCACACTAATAAAGAAAACTTGACAACAACAACACTGTGCTTCCCTTCGGGCAAGCACACTAATTACCATTCATTTTCAAAATGAAAAGAGCTTAAATGCCATATAATAAACAACTTACTAACCTCGACCGTTCGGTCATGCAGGTATATCAGACTTTGGCCCCGCCGCATCAACCTCGCTATCGCTCGGTCGATACCTTACGGCCTCTGTCTGATATTTACCTGCATGACCTCACTCTCGGCCAGTAAGTAGTTAGTACTGTTTTGAGTCAGATTATTTGTAACATGGATGTGAAATGTACTTTTAGCTAGATAGGACCTGGCAAGGAGTGGCATGTTCAGACAACCAATGTTGGGTTTTAGGGATGGTACCTGTTTGTGTGTGTGTGTGTGTGTGTGTGTGTGTGAGAGTGTGTGTGTGTGTTTGGGGGGGGGGGTGGTAATTGGGCATGGACCTTCATCATCCTCTTATCTAGATATGCCCTTAGTTGGGTTGTTTTGCCGAATAATGTGTCTCACAGCATAATTATTGCTGCAAGCAACACATGCGAGGTGAAAGTAGTGCCACTGATGCTGAGAATAATAAGGAGGCTTTGAAACTGCTTTCAATTCTGTGAAATTTGACAACGTTGGCACGGACGCACTAAAAGCATACCCTGCAGCCACGGAAAGAGCAGACTCCCTAGGTGGAGCATCTGAATGGGCATCGGTTAGTTATCACTTAGAAACCGACTGCTGCCTTGTCAAACGGCCCATTACTGGACCGTGGAATGAATGATCCCTCGCCTTTGAAGGCAGAGAACTGTTTAAGCCGTGTAAATCTGACACTCTTTATTGGCATTCTCCAGCCTCAGATATAAATCGTGAATATATTTGAGAGGCTCTTAGACCCAAGCAACCATAGTTGTACATTTAGTGGAGAATTATTGGGGTATCCCCCGGTGCGGGCGTAAGCTGGGGACATTATTTTTTATGTGCTAATCTGGCTGCTGCAGAATACAAGCCTCCACTACACATGAGCATACACACGCACACACACACACACACACGCACACACACACCCGCAGACACACACACACACACACACACACACACACCCACACACAGACACACAAACACACACACACACACACACACTGCAGCATAAAGAGAAGCACGTGGCCTTTAGCACAGACATGTTGAGCATGCACAGAACAAAATGGCATCCATCCACTCTATTGGTGGACTTAGGCTGACTTGAAGAATGACAGAAAAATAGTCCCCCAGAGAGACGTGGTTTTATGGATGTCTAAGGCTAAAACGTCTTATTCTGTGCAATGTGAAGCATCCTGTCCGACAATTCTGCAAATGACTTGTATTAGTTTTACTGCATTACTGCTTGTGTGTCCACGGTGTTTATGTATCTGTGTGTTTGAGTGATGAACTCCATGTGTGCAGTAGAGAAATGGTGTGGGTGTTGGGGTTGAGTTTAGATTAAAAATTAGAAATGATGTGGGTGTTTGGGTCGAGTTTGGATTAAAAAGTATAAATAATGTGGGTGTTTGGGTCCAGTTCAGATAAAAAAAAAAAAAAGGAATTATGTTGGTGTTTGGGGTGGGTTCAGTAACATGGACCAAATATCTAATGAATAGGCAGCAAACATTTGACCTTTGAACAATGTAATAGGATGTGATACAGGTCTTGCCTACTTGACCCGGTGGATCAAGTCATTTAAAATATATAACTGTTGGACCTACTCTGTCTTGTTCAGTTCAGGGCTTTATTAATTTATTTATATGACAATGCAACACATATACATGTCTTATTTCACACAGACTTAAGGATGGAAGATAGTAAACATAATGTGTCATCTGGTAAGACTCAATATTTAGGTTTCCTCCGGTAGGAGGTAACCTATTGTATCTGTTAGTATTATTCTGTTAGTACCATGGGAGTCAATGGCAGCCCCTAGAACCATATGGTAACTTTTTGTGAAATTTGGCTCACTCATTAAGGACAGTCCCTTCTTCATTCACACCAAGTTTCATGGCTCTCATTACACCACTCTAGCGCCACCAACAGGTCAAAGTTGGACTTTTGTAACACAAGCAACTTTTGAACCGTATGACCGATTTTCAAAAATGAGGTACTATTGGATTCCCTGGCTCAAGACGAATTAAACCCACCCCATGGCGTCAATTTCCGGTTATATAGATTTTCCGCTATTTCCGGTTTTATCAAAAACCTTTGAAAGCCTACTCCTCCTACAATTTTTGGCAAATCTTCTTCAAAATCACCAGAGATGATCTTCAGACCTAGCCTCACAAAAGTCATGGAAAGAATTTTGATCCTCACAACCGTTTGTCTGGTACAGCCACTCAAATTCAGCTGAAAAGTCGCCAAACAGGAAGTGAAGTCATGTCTTGGCAAATCTTTGTGAAATCAACACCAAACTTGATACGTCACTGGAAGACACTACAACATGTTCCCATGTGCAAAGGCAACTTCATATCTTAAAAAATGATTGATATAAAGCAAATTGGATACATTGTTAACGCTAAACTAATGCTTTACACATCAACAGGTCAAAAAGTGATACTCTGATTCAATCACAAGTTCATGTGAAGACACTTGAGAATGTTAAGTACACAAATCTGAAAAAAAGTTGACTGTAAGATGAAAAGTGGATTTTTGGTGAATATTTGAAACATTCATGCTTGGCTAATTTCTAGGGTGATTTTCAGTAGAAGGTCTCTCTCTCTCTGCTCCATTGCTCCTCCGTGCGTGTGTGCTCCAGATTCTCTCTCTCTCACACACACACACACACACACACACACACACACACACACACACACACACACACACACAGGGACAGGCTCCTTTGACACGCGCAAGCACACACACACAACATTTAAGGAAATGTAGGGATGACCACACCCCTTCTCACTCTTAGCTTGAAGCCATGGCCCTTGAGGATCTTCAAAGTAATGCATTTGAAATGTAATATCCCATTGGCAAGTGTGCAGCATGAATCTTTCTATACAGTGACAAATTGTCACAAAAATATTTTTTTCCCTGGTTCGCAATGTCTGGAGGAGGAAACCGCCATCACTGCTTGCAGCTATATTGTAGGCTTTCTTATTATGTTAGTACCATGGGAGTCAATGGCAGCCCCTAGAACCATATGGTAACTTTTTGTGAAATTTGGCACACTCATTAAGGACAGTCCCTTCTTCATTCAC
The DNA here is from genome assembly GCF_963457725.1 of Sprattus sprattus. Lineage (NCBI taxonomy): Eukaryota > Metazoa > Chordata > Actinopteri > Clupeiformes > Clupeidae > Sprattus > Sprattus sprattus. The sequence goes on along the minus strand of NC_137927.1, from coordinate 3,206,684 downwards.
ACCAAGTTTCATGGCTCTCATTACACCACTCTAGCGCCACCAACAGGTCAAAGTTGGACTTTTGTAACACACGCAACTTTTGAACCGTATGACCGATTTTCATTAATGAGGTACCATTGGATTCCCTGGATCAAGACGAATTAAACCCACCCCATGGCGTCAATTTCCGGTTATATAGATTTTCCGCTATTTCCGGTTTTATCAAAAACCTTTGAAAGCCTACTCCTCCTAATTATTTTTGGCAAATCTTCATCAAAATCACCAGAGATGATCTTCAGACCTAGCCTCACAACAGTTATCAACAGAATTTTGATCCTCACAACCGTTTGTCCGGTACAGCCACTCAAATTCAGCCGAAAAGTCGCCAAACAGGAAGTGAAGTCATATATTGGCAAATCTTTGACAAATCAACACCAAACTTGATATGTCACTGGAAGACACTACAACATGTTGCCATGTGCAGAGGCAACTTCATATCTTCAAAAATGATTGATATAAAGCAAATTGGATAAATTGTTAACGCTAAAACAATGCTTTACACATCAACAGGTCAAAAAGTGATACTCTGATTGAATCACAAGTTCATGTGAAGACACTTGAGAATGTTAAGAACACAAATCTGAAAAAATTGACTGTAAGATGAAAAGTAGATTTTTGGTGAATATTTGAAATACGCATGCTTGGCTAATTGCTAGGGTGTTTCTCTCTGCCTCTGCCCCTCTGCGCTCCAGATTCTCTCTCACACACACACACACACACACACACACACACACACACACACACACACACACACACACACACACACACACACACAAACACAGGGACAGGCTCCTTTGACACGCGCAAGCACACACACACAACATTTAAGGAAATGTAGGGATGACCACACCCCTTCTCACTAGCTTGAAGCCATGGCCCTTGAGGATCTTCAAAGTAATGCATTTGAAATGTAATATCCCATTGGCAAGTCTGCAGCATGGATTTTTCTATACAGTGACAAATTGTCACAAAAATACATTTTTCCCTGGTTCGCAATGTCTGGAGGAGGAAACCGCCATCGCTGCTTGCAGCTATATTTTTATTTGTAATGCTGGGTTTTAAAGTTAGACCTGATTTTTACAAACTGCAGTCTTACAGAAATACAAGGGATGGAAGTGTATGGGACGGAAGAATTCCTTAGAAGTATATATTTTTGAAACATAAAATGAATGATGAAATTATTAAATGAGCTCCAGTATGACTAAGCAATGAATAAGACAGCTGTTCAATATTATGACATGGCACACAAGAAGCTATATGACTGTTTAATGACTAAACTGTTTATAAATGCAACAAACGGTAAGCTTAAACGTTACTAGTATCAGTATGAATGATTTGTAAAAGCCCAATGGATAAGTACAACTGTTGACAACAACAATTGAATAAACATGTTGGATGCCCACAGAATGACCACAGAAACCTGATAGTAGAGAAACCAAAACCTGAGATGAGAGAGAGAGAGAGGGAGAAAGAAATAGAAAGAGAGAGAGAGAGAATGAGCCAAGAGAAGAGTAAAAGGAAAGTGAAAGTTACAAGATGTAGTATTGCTCACTCCCCTAAAGCCGTCCGCATGCTTATCCGACCGAGCTCTCTGATCTCACGAGGCACGCCCTAAAACGCCCTCTTTGAAGTGGGACCACACCTTTGAGCACCTCGGACAGCCTTCCGAGGGTCTCGGATGGCCTCTGGAGCACCGCTCGAATTTTCTCAACTATCCGATCCGAGCTGTCCGACACCCCTGGCTAAAATCACCAGTTTCCTGTTTCGTTCCCTATATGACAGCACCACCGTTTTAAAAAAATCGCTGAGAGATCGCTGGGAACCTGGGGCTGGAGGTCCAGGCGTGCATTAGGAGTTGGAGGAAGATCAGGGACAAGTTTGTAAAAATGAAAAAAACTATGAAGGGCACCAGCGGTGATGCAGGAGGAAAACCGACATCTCCCTTCTTCCTTGCTCTATCGTGGCTCTCGCCGCATATAAAGCATAGGGAGACGTCGTCTAATTACAGCAATAATAAAAACATTTCTTGGTTTTCGAACAGCCTCTTCGTGTTTGATCTAGCAGAGCATGCAGTGTAAATGATTAAATTGTAAAAGAACCTGAATATAGACGTCAGAAAGCAGAACTGTTTGTGTGGAATAATAATAGAAAATATTCGGCAATAACCGCCAGCTTGGTCATTGTCGTTAGTAATTCATTTCACAACAACAGCCTCTGATCATTAACGGAAAATACAAGGGATAAAAACAAACGATTTCTTATTTTATAGTTCTACTGTTGTTGTTGTTGATGTTGATGATGATGTAATGGCCTTCATAATAACATCATAATAAACCGATGGTAATCTCCACAGCCCCTCGTAGAACCATGCAGGTAAAGGTGAGTCGTACGATCATCCGATTAGAAATGGCGTGTCTCTCGTGAAGTCGTACGAGGTGAGTTGGATAACCATGCAAAAGCCTTAAGACTTGCCCTGTTCTGCCGTGCTAAGGCAAAAGACCGTAACTTCAAGTTTGGTCAAAAATGAGTTTTTGACGTATTTGGAACCACATGCCTTAGTTTTATCATGTACACAAATATCAAGCCCAAATTCGGTTGTTTTCGGGCAAAAAACATGATGGTGTTTTGCCGTAAGTTCAAAAGTGCAAGGCGAAACTGAGGCAGAAGCCCGTAACTTCAGATATACGCCTTTTTGCCTTCCTCTCACCCTTGTCCTGAGCATTCGAATGAAGTTACTGTGCGCCGCCCCGAAGTTACGGCTCTATGCCTTAGTAGAGTAGCTAGGGTCAGGGGTTCTCAAACTTTATGGGGCCAGGGACCCTTTAAAGGGCAGAAAATATTCCGAGGACCCCCTCATAATAGCATCCCAAATTAAACCATATAGGCTTATAGCTATTTGTAATGTTATATGCTTTTGGACTCTTTTACTCTAAAATCGTATACTAATATCAGAAGAGTTTTAGATAGTCATTTTATTACATTTGGCATTATGTGGATAGAATTTTAAATTATCTTTTTGTAAAATGTGCTAAATAATGTTTACCTTACATAAAACATATTAATGGAAAAATTTTCTTTTTATCAAAGCAGATTGTAGGGTTTTCCAATACAACTCAGATTGTAGGGTTTTCCAACGGAGATGATTTATATTATAAATTATTATATATATATTTAACAAAGACATTAACAAATAGGAAATATCCACCAAATGTTATCAAAAACGTGTATCCCCGACTCCATCTCCGTACAAATCTGTTTACAAAAAATATGATTAGACTATGATTAGACTATCATTAGACTATGATTAGAATATGATTAAATATGATTAGACTCTTATCTGTGGTGGTATGGTTAGTATTAGCATCCAGCAAGATATTAATGAAAACTACATGGTGACATCATAGAATTGATTATACACGTAGGCTATAGCCTTTTCTTTCTAGAGTTTAATTTTGACGGTGAACAGGGCTACGTTCTTGCAGCCAAACTGAAAGCTGGATCAACGTCTTAAACGAGAATACATGCAATATGGCCATCCGATATGCCTTCGGCTAACCTATCTTTAAAAAAGGGCCTTCTGCAACGATAAACACGACCCGTATTGATGGAAGAATAAATGCATCACTTGCCAGTTAACATTACTAGCGTGAAAATCCGCTTTAGTTATGTTAGCCATTGTAATACGCATCGTCAACATTCTGTGATGGGTAAAATCGCTTGTCGCTAAACTAAGGCAACTCCTGTTAGGCTGTATATGGGTGACCTTGGGGGTGTTCATGTTTATAATCACATTTGCTAACCTGTCGTTCTGAGAACTCTCTGAAAAGTTCATATGTCTGTTTGAGACGTGCTTAGCCATATTTTACGTGTTACCTCCCTTTGCCTGAGTGGCTTTGAAGGATGTTTTACAGACGGGTCTCTGTGTGTCGATAGACTTTCCTTCAGTCTGCTTCCTATCCGAAGTACTTCCAGATCTCACTTTTTTTTTGCAGAGGACGTCGGTAAGAGCTCATGCACATGAGGCCATGTCTCCCCTGAGATGACTCGTTGTGAGTTGCATGTGTGAGAGCTGGGCAGCCCTTGCAGGCAAGACGTGCAGGCAGCCCCCCTGAGGGAGCGGAACAGTGAGGGCGCTCTGATTGCGTGCTACTACCTACACTGAAAATATGCAAAATCGTATCGTTTTTTACGTTAGGTTTCCGCGGTACCTTTCTAGTACCGGTACATTGTGTAACAGAAGCCTATATGTTTTGTATACTGTATCGCAATACATAAAAAAAAATAAAAAACTTTTTTTTTTTTTTTAAGCCTTTGGAAGCCAGACTTTTTCGCGGACCCCCAGGCAAGGCGTCGCGGACCGGCACCGGTCCGCGGCCCATAGTTTGAGAAACGCTGGCTAGGGTGGCAGAGGCTGTAGATCACCAGGCTACAGACCGTAAATGTAAAATATCAGCAGTAATTAAACAAATGTACTGATATTAAATGTACTACTAACATGCCATTATCAAATTAAAGCCAGTGACATCAGTATTTTGGTTGATTTCACGATGTATAGGCTACCGACAGTTAGCATACCAAGCTAGGTAGCATTACCATTAGAATTGCATGGCAGATATGCTAAGCTATCGGGCTATTCCCCCACCCAGTGCCTGTGGCTAGTCCGAAAAAGGTGCATCTAAATCGGGTAACTTCGCTTGGCGAGCGGGGGCATGTGGAGGGGGAAAATGGGCCTCATTCTCTATCGTTCTCTCTCTCTCTCTCTCTCTCTCTCTCTCTCTCTCACACACACACACACACACACACACACACACACACACACACACACACACACCCCAATGGACTGACATAGATGTTTTATGTGTTTCATGTGACAATTCAAGTTCATTGTTTTATGTGCTTAATGTGATAATTCAATGGTGTGTGTGTGTGTGTGTGTGATAATCATGGTATTGGTAATTGTGATAAATGAAATAGTATTACTACTGATTAATTAATAGGGTCATTATTCCATTGTTATCATACCACTGAGCTTTAACATAGAAGTTACTGCCTTCTGCCTTAGTATGACAAATCAACATTCCGAAGGCCATGCTAAGGCAGAACACAGTAACTTCCAAAAAAGTTCAAAGGTCAAATTTGAGTTAATTTTTTTCTCAATGAATAGATTAAGACAGGCATACACTACAAACTGTGAAAATTACAACATTGTAGCTATAACCACATTGTGTGGACATTAGGATAACTTTAAAGCCATTTTTCTCAGTTTCACACTCTGGTGAGTTACTGCCTTTTGCCTTAGCAGGGCAGTGTTGTCCTCTGAGTGGTCAGCTGGAGCTGGCTAGGGCTAGGTGTCAGCGGGAGGCTAATTACTGTAGGATGCAGACCTAAGGCCCCCTTCACACGGAGTCTAGATTCACGTAATCTGGTTCATTTTTCACACCTATCCAATCTAAATGGAGCCTGGTAACGAGAGATTTGCATAAAGACGGAGCCACCAGATTGTGTTGAACGGGCTGTAGTACATACCCCACGCCTGTGGGTGGCGCTTTAGCGCTTTATTTACACAACTGAAAAAACGTGAAAAACCTAGAAGGAGACTCAGCAGCACAAGGTAAAGGAAGCAGCAAACGGATAAACACATTACACAAGACATTCAAGCTCCAATTAGCAACATTACATTATGGTGGTTAATAAAATCAGTGGTCAGACTAAAGGATGAATGAATTATATTTTCTATTGATAATAAAGAGTTTGGAACAGTACAACATGACATGTCTGTCATCCCATTTCCCATGAGCCTTTGCTCCGGCCATTTTACATACATTTATGAATAAAAAAGCAATTAAATCGCTGGCCAATTTATATTTGTGGTCATGAAAGTTATGTTACGTCTGAATAAGAAGAATTATATCAAGATAGGAGGCTAATCAAAAATCAGAAGGCTGGGTTAATGTTAGTGAATTTGAGGCCCAACACGAGTGAGATTTTGAGGGAGAACAAGCTATATATATTGTGGTTGGAGATCGCAAAACGATCACGTGGGGCAATGACGTCATCAGGTTGCGTGAAACCGTGCAGACGAACACCAGCCCCCGTACCGATTCAAATCTACTCACTTTCTACCCCAGACTTCGATCGTTGCGGAAACCGTGTGCGGATAGAGAGTGTTCGTATTTATGATAGGGCTATTGGTATTCTGCACGTTGCGGACGAAGACAAACTAGACTTCGTGTGCACATAGCCTAAGGTAATGAGATTCCAGTTAGAAACACAACCACAGGCCGATACTTTACAGTGTAATGGAACCATGAGCAGACTGCTGCCCACATTACAGAGATCAGTTCAAAACTAAACGTGAACATACGACTTTCACATCCATTCACTGATGAGTTTAGGTGCTCCAGTCATCTTAAAATCACTCTGTACCTTAGATGGCGGGGAATGCATACACAGTGCAGGAACAGTCCTCTCCTTCCCAGGGGGTGTGATGGATTACCTCAGAGGTGTAAGCATCTTTGTGTGGTTTGGTGTTAATATAAACAATGGGTCCTTTGTTGTGACACATCAGAGAGAAATACTTTGTGAAGACAACTTTTGGAACCCAGGGTGTCCATTTTGAAGAATTTACCATTTCATCAGTGCTTTCTGCCTCACAACCACACATATGTAATCTGGGTAAACAGACACGCTGTAACCATGGTGACCGCAATTGTGTGGACACAATTGACAAGGGGACATAAAAAATGACAAGGGGACATAACATAAAAAAACAGAAAGCCTGTCAGGTTTGAGTCGGGTTTGGACATAAACTCGGGCCTCAGCTGCACTAGTGTGCATGAACAGGATTGCACATGCAGATGTGCGTTTGATTGTGTCTCTGCGTGGTTTGTGTACATTTGCACTCACCTTGCATGTTTGTGCTCGTGTGTTTGTTTGTTTGTGTGTGAATCACACACAGAAGTGACTTGGTCAAATTGAAACGTGCTGCTGGTAAATCCACAGCCAGCGTGGCAATCCCTTCTCTTTAAGAGGACACTGCCTGGATCAGAACATGTGCCTCTCTTCCACACTCCCCCTGCATGAAAAGGTCACAAGGATTGATTTCTAATTCCACTGCTTTCTGGAGGTCATTCTCGTAGCCAGTAAACTGACCTTTCCCTGTCTCCCTCTCCATAGAGCATATGGAAGCCTCACACATACACACACAAACACACATGCAAACACACACACAATGTAACATAGACATACTCACACACACACATACACACACACACACACACACACACACACACACACACACGCACGAAGAGGCTCCAGTGCTCCACTGAGAGAGTGTCTGACTGACCATCAGGGCTGAATATATGATTATTTACAACACAATGAGAACGAGAGGAGTTAATTGATTTCTGCAGCACTGGGGATAAGAGTATGCGCTTATAATGCAGGCAAAAATATCGTGTGTGTTCCCTGAAGCGCTCCGATGAGGATTGGGTTCACAGCAGAACTCCACCCGGCCCCTGGGAGTGACTAAGCGACGACGAAATGAGATGGAACAGTTGGGAATCTGCCGCTGTGACTTGATAAGTCCTCGGGAAACACTGGAGTCACCATCGACCAGGATCCCCGCGGTGAGCTTTTGACACCTAGCAGAGTGCCAAGACAACATTAGGCTGCTCAGAGGGAATCATGGGAAAATGTTCTCTTCTATCAAGGCAACGAAGACTTTCCCAAACCAATCACTCTCCACACTGGGTTTAGTAAGCTCAGTTGGTTTGCTGGGTTTTGGAATAAACATGGACTTTGTTCTTATCCTTCTAGCCCCTCTCCTGTTAGCAT